>NC_073692.1:43261474-43369336 GCF_029784155.1 Uranotaenia lowii | reverse complement strand
GGAAGAGCTGAGGGGGGCGGTGAGGACGGAATTTATATTTTCACTAAACACGAAACAACGTAGATGAGGAATAAAAACGAGTAAGTTTGATGCAAAAATTTGAATTACGTTATAAAATTAGATATCAGGTTGAAGACTAAAATATGTATGATTTCACAGAGCTGCAGGAAAATTTTTGTTCCAGTATTTCAATATTTATTTTTAAATGTAACTTAAAGATTGTTTTATATTGTTACTGATTTTGTATAAAGTCTACATGTTGATCTTTTTTGTAACACTATTTTGGATTATACTAAAACAAGAATAGTTTTAGATGGCAATGCTTGATAATCTTTAAAATGTATTGTCGCAAAAATTTTGCTAAAAAGAAAGTACCTTTGAAAAATCTGTATAAAAAAGGTGACATCTGTGATTTAGTGATAGATTTTTTTTGAAAAAAAAAATGTAAGAACTATTTTATATTAGAGAACTTTTATTCTAAGTTCTTATATGTTCATCTCTATTTCAATCGATTCAAAAAAATCAATTGTCCCATTTGCCATGGATAAACTTTTAATCTTTTCGGTTATCTCTAAGATTGCCTGGATTAAGTTATAAGAATCTAATTTAAACTTTAAGACCCGTGAATGCTGCATAACTTTGAACAGGACACAAATTCAGATATCAAGAAGTACTATTCTGACGTTATTTTACCGGCTTGACAGTATTTAATTTGTATTCAATTATGCAATTTAGTCTTCAACACTAATGTAAATGAATGGTGAATAGAAAATTTTGTTTACTAAAATTTAAGATAAATCATTTGATACCAATCAGTTTAAGTAAGTGTCCAGGAAACTTTACATAGAACTAAGTGTTTACTGGAGGTTTGAAGCTCCTTGGAGCCAAAAGGGTATAAGGTAAGGTTACCAGATTGCCTGGTACTATCCGGGTTTGCCCGGATATTTCATGAAAAATTCGACAAAAGTCGGGTTTGGCCCGGTCGCCCGGATTTCATTGAAAAATGCCCCGATTTTGCGGAATTATTCACTTTATTTGCCAAAACAAACAAAATAAAATCAAATTGTGTTGTTTAAATTTCATTAAAGAATTTTTCGAGCAAATTTTATGGAAATAATCATGAAATTTTTTTTGAATGCCTAAAACTCGATAAAAACTGCTGATAAATTACGACGGAATTTTTTTTTAAGTTTTTTTCCTTGATTTTTTGTTAACAAATTTCAGGATTTTGATAGAATTTGCCTGGGTATTACCTGGGTTTTTGGTCGACAATTTTGAAATCAAATGCCCGGAATAAGCCAGGTTTTTAGATAAAATATCCCGGATTTGTCCGGCTCGGGTACGTGCTGGGAAAATGCAGGCAACCTTATTGTAAGTGCATAAAAGCAAATTTTGAAAAAAACACGCTTTTTATTTGCAATGTTTGGTCATGGTCATTTTCTATGTATTTTTCAAAAAATTGCAATATTCTTTTGAACAAAATCGTATGTAAATAAAATTCTAAAAATCTGAAAAATCATGAAATCATAGTTCGAAATATAAGAACCTTTTGACATTATTTAATCAAATCGACCATTTTTACACTTATATAAATTTGAATGAGTTTTGAATAAAGCCTTACAACAACATCAAATAAAAGCTATTGGGTTTTTAACGATCCAGATTTTCATTTTTAAATTGATTCTCTGAAAATTTGCCCAGGGGGGCGTTGTGCTTGAAAATTTTGCAAAAGGGGGCGGTGCGTGGAAAAAGTTTGAAAACCACTGAAATAGATTGTCCGTTGGATCTCATGACTTATCAAGTCGATTCGAACAATGCTAATCGATAGATAAATAATTGATACTTAGACTGTTTGAGAGAGGTGAAAAAAATTCACATTTTGAACGAGTGATTTTGGAATGTGAAATTTAGTTTACTAAAAAAACGAAAAACTTCCGACGTGCACTCATTTTAAATGACTAATGTAAACTGACATATAAACGTTCAAAATAATAGAACTGATGAGAAACCTGATTGTTACAATTAGCATCTGAATTAATGCTCTCTGTGATTAAAGTTTATCGTTGTATGTAAAAAATTTAAATGTGAAGAACCTCATATGAATCTCATAGAAACCTCATCTCACACAATTTAGACATTTTTAATCATTTGAAAAATTTTGACAATTTTGACAATTTTAACAATTTTGACCATTTTTTTTGACAATTTGACAATTTTGACATTTCTAACAATTTTGACAATTTTGACAATTCTGACAATTTTGACAACTTTGACAACTTTGACAATTTTGACAATTTTTACAATTTTTACAATTTTGACAATTTTGACAATTTTGACAATTTTGACAATTTTGACAATTTTGACAATTTTGACAATTTTGACAATTTTGACAATTTTGACAATTTTGACAATTTTGACAATTTTGACAATTTTGACAATTTTGACAATTTTGACAATTTTGACAATTTTGACAATTTTGACAATTTTGACAATTTTGACAATTTTGACAATTTTGACAATTTTGACAATTTTGACAATTTTGACAATTTTGACAATTTTGACAATTTTGACAATTTTGACAATTTTGACAATTTTGATAATTTTGATAATTCTGACAAATTTGACAATTTTGACAATTTTGACAATTTTGACAATTTTGACTATTTTGACAATTTTGACAATTTTGCCAATTTTGACAATTTTGCCAATTTTGACAATTTTGACAATTTTGACAATTTTGACAATTTTGACAATTTTGACAATTTTGACAATTTTGACAATTTTGACAATTTTGACAATTTTGACAATTTTGACAATTTTGACAATTTTGACAATTTTGACAATTTTGACAATTTTGACAATTTTGACAATTTTGACAATTTTGACAATTTTGACAATTTTGACAATTTTGACAATTTTGACAATTTTGACAATTTTGACAATTTTGACAATTTTGACAATTTTGACAGTTTTGACAATTTTGACAATTTTGACAATTTTGACAATTTTGACAATTCTGACAATTTTGACAATTTTGACAATTTTGACAATTTTGACAATTTTGACAATTTTGTCAATTTTGACAATTTTGACAATTTTGACAATTTTGATAATTTTGACAATTTTGACAATTTTGACAATTTTGACAATTTTGACAATTTGACAATTATTTGACAATTTTGACAATTTTGACAATTTTGACAATATTGACAATTTTGACAATTTTGACAATTTTGACAATTTGACAATTTGACAATTATTTGACAATTTTTTGACAATTTTGACAATTTTGACAATTTTGACAATTTTGACAATTTTGACAATTTTGACAATTTTGACAATTTTGACAATTTTGACAATTTTGACAATTTTGACAATTTTGACAATTTTGACAATTTTGACAATTTTGACAATTTTGACAATTTTGACAATTTTGACAATTTTGACAATTTTGACAATTTTGACAATTTTGACAATTTTGACAATTTTGACAATTTTGACAATTTTGACAATTTTGACAATTTTGACAATTTTGACAATTTTGACAATTTTGACAATTTTGACAATTTTGACAATTTTGACAATTTTGACAATTTTGACAATTTTGATAATTTTGACAATTTTGACAGTTTTGATAATTTTGACAATTTGACAATTATCTGACAATTTTGACAATTTTGACAATTTTGACAATTTTGACAATTTTGACAATTTTGACAATTTTGACAATTTTGACAATTTTGACAATTTTGACAATTTTGACAATTTTGACAATTTTGACAATTTTGACAATTTTGACAATTTTGACAATTTTGACAATTTTGACAATTATGACAATTTTGACAATTTTAACAATTTTGACAATTTTGACAATTTTGACAATTTTGACAATTTTGACAATTTTGACAATTTTGACAATTTTGACAATTTTGACAATTTTGACAATTTTGACAATTTTGACAATTTAAACAATTTTAACAATTTTGACCATTTTGACAATTTTGACAGTTTTGACAATTTTGACAATTTGGACAATTTTGACAATTTTGACAATTTTTAAAATTTTGACAATTTTGATAATTTTGACAACTTACATTTTTGTGAACTTTGTTTATTAATAGTTGTTAAGCAATACAATTTCCCAATTGAATTGTGTTTTCAATCTTTCAAAACACTTCAATTTGTTTACAATTTTTTTTTTTTATTTCCATTGTGTCTTGGTTTCGGTCAAAATCATCCAGTCAGTACTTCACAATTGGCTTGGGATATTTTAAGTCCCCAAAATCTGACATTAAATGCATCATACCTTTCTCATTAGTTACACATCCCTACTTCTGTTCCCAAATTAGAAACGTGTTTATCGCTCTTTAAAAACTCACAACAAAATCCCCTCCATACAGGTTTAATTCCTGGGGTGATTCCTTGAATGGCGTTACGTTCTGGACACATGTAAAAACAACAGAAGCTAATGATTAAATCAAACTTGGGCAGCTCTTTTCAGGGATGACTCCCGGAATGTTTACTCAGCAGCCTTGACAGCATCGCTCGTCGTAACGATGTTTATAAACAAATAATCCTCCCTTGTCGGCTGACGATAATGAAATCGACTTTCGGCTACTTGTTTTCCTAAAGGCCTACTACGCCTTGTTTAGGTACTGACTGACATCGACCGACTCAACCAGATTCAAGTGGGATGCAAGAGTGGTCCATCTATGTATTAAGCTTCGATTTCTGCAGCAGCCGTTCTGGAAAGAGGGGTCGATTCTACATCCATGCGTTCATACGTGGGACTTTTGGGAATGTTGTTTCCCCCTGCGCCTAGATTTTTGTAATCTGCCATGTACTACAACGCCAAGCCGTTGTGCAACGCAAAATTGTCCCATACTTGGAAGTACCTTTCAAACATATGGGACACTTAAGCTCTCATGGTGCGACGAACTCATCATCGGAAATCTGATCCACCATCGGTTTTTGAATGGGTGGCGACCTGATGCACGGCTAAATGTCAAGCACCTTTTCTTCTTTCAGCTAGCATTCAGGCAATATGCAATTCTCCCTCCTAACATACTTTTGAGAGTTTTCCCGAGCCAAGTGTCAATTGAAAGCAAATTTGGTCGTTAGTTGCGAGAATTTATTCCTGATTGCGCGGGATACGAGGAGGGTGCACGGTTTTCCCGGACTTTTGTTGACAAACGTTGAATCACGCAGCAGTAGGCGCTGGCTGCTGCATTGTATAGTTGGAAAACTCCACCCGAACACGTGCGGCCTGCGGGGAGAAAAATCGCAGACGGCTATGAAAACCAGAAGCGTCCTCCTCAAGCTGTCATCCCCGTTTTCGGGTGGTAATTTATTTAACTCAATTACCGCGGTGTGTGTGGTGGAGTTTTTCCCTACTCCATTTTATTGGGGTTCACATTTTTTTTTTACCTTAACAGCATTCCCATTTGCGAGCAACAAGATGTGTGGACTCCACCTACGTATTTTGCACTAGTGAAAATTTTTGACTAGGCTGGAGTGAGGTACCTAACTAACCGGATAACTGAATCGGTGGAATTTTTCGACAGAAAGACAGACAGACAGACAGACAGACAGACAGACATTTGACATGAGACAGTTATCAAAATAGTCAAACTTGTCAAAAAAGTCACACTTGTCAAATTTGTCAAATTTGTCAAATTTGTCAAAATTGTCAAAATTGTCAAAATTGTCAAAATTGTCAAAATTGTCAAAATTGTCAAAATTGTCAAAATTGTCAAAATTGTCAAAATTGTCAAAATTGTCAAAATTGTCAAAATTGTCAAAATTGTCAAAATTGTCAAAATTGTCAAAATTGTCAAAATTGTCAAAATTGTCAAAATTGTCAAAACTGTCAAAATTGTCAAAATTGTCAAAATTGTCAAAATTGTCAAAATTGTCAAAATTGTCAAAATTGTCAAAATTGTCAAAATTGTCAAAATTGTCAAAATTGTCAAAATTGTCAAAATTGTCAAAATTGTCCAAATTGTCCAAATTGTCAAAATTGTTAAAATTTTTAAAATTGTCAAAATTGTCAAAATTGTCAAAATTGTCAAAATTGTCAAAAATGTCAAAATTGTCAAAAATGTCAAAATTGTCAAAATTGTCAAAATTGTCAAAATTGTCAAAATTGTCAAAATTGTCAAAATTGTCAATATTTTCAAAATTGTCAAAATTGTCAAAATTGTCAAAATTGACAAAATTGTCAAAATTGTCAAAATTGTCAAAATTGTCAAAATTGTCAAAATTGTCAAAATTGTCAAAATTGTCAAAATTGTCAAAATTGTCAAAATTGTCAAAATTGTCAAAATTGTCAAAATTGTCAAAATTGTCAAAATTGTCAAAATTGTCAAAATTGTCAAAATTGTCAAAATTGTCAAAATTGTCAAAATTGTCAAAATTGTCAAAATTGTCAAAATTGTCAAAATTGTCAAAATTGTCAAAATTGTCAAAATTGTCAAAATTGTCAAAATTGTCAAAATTGTCAAAATTGTCAAAATTGTCAAAATTGTCAAAATTGTCAAAATTGTCAAAATTGTCAAAATTGTCAAAATTGTCAAAATTGTCAAAATTGTCAAAATTGTCAAAATTGTCAAAATTGTCAAAATTGTCAAAATTGTCAAAATTGTCAAAATTGTCAAAATTGTCAAAATTGTCAAAATTGTCAAAATTGTCAAAATTGTCAAAATTGTCAAAATTGTGAAAATTGTCAAAATTGTCAAAATTGTGAAAATTGTCAAAATTGTCAAAATTGTAAAAATTGTCCGAATTGTCAAAATTGTCAAAATTGTCAAAATTGTCAAAATTGTCAAAATTGTCAAAATTGTCAAAATTGTCAAAATTGTCAAAATTGTCAAAATTGTCAAAATTGTCAAAATTGTCAAAATTGTCAAAATTGTCAAAATTGTCAAAATTGTCAAAATTGTCAAAATTGTCAAAATTGTCAAAATTGTCAAAATTGTCAAAATTGTCAAAATTGTCAAAATTGTCAAAATTGTCAAAATTGTCAAAATTGTCAAAATTGTCAAAATTGTCAAAATTGTCAAAATTGTCAAAATTGTCAAAATTGTCAAAATTGTCAAAATTGTCAAAATTGTCAAAATTGTCAAAATTGTCAAAATTGTAAAAATTGTAAAAAAAAAATTGTCAAAATTGTCAAAATTGTCAAAATTGTCAAAATTGTCAAAATTGTCAAAATTGTCAAAATTGTCAAAATTGTCAAATATGTCAAAATTGTCAAAATTGTCAAAATTGTCAAAATTGTCAAAATTGTCAAAATTGTCAAAATTGTCAAAATTGTCAAAATTGTCAAAATTGTCAAAATTGTCAAAATTGTCAAAATTGTCAAAATTGTCAAAATTGTCAAAATTGTCAAAATTGTCAAAATTGTCAAAATTGTCAAAATTGTCAAAATTGTCAAAATTGTCAAAATTGTCAAAATTGTCAAAATTGTCAAAATTGTCAAAATTGTCAAAATTGTCAAAATTGTCAAAATTGTCAAAATTGTCAAAATTGTCAAAATTGTCAAAATTGTCAAAATTGTCAAAATTGTCAAAATTGTCAAAATTGTCAAAATTGTCAAAATTGTCAAAATTGTCAAAATTGTCAAAATTGTCAAAATTGTCAAAATTGTCAAAATTGTCAAAATTGTCAAAATTGTCAAAATTGTCAAAATTGTCAAAATTGTCAAAATTGTCAAAATTGTCAAAATTGTCAAAATTGTCAAAATTGTCAAAATTGTCAAAATTGTCAAAATTGTCAAAATTGTCAAAATTGTCAAAATTGTCAAAATTGTCAAAATTGTCAAAATTGTCAAAATTGTCAAAGTTGTCAAATTGTCAAAATTGTCAAAATTGTCAAAATTGTCAAAATTGTCAAACTTTACAAAATTTTCAAAATTGTAAAAATTGTCAATATTGTCAAAATTGTCAATATTGTTAAAATTGTCAAAATTGTCAAAATTGTCAAAATTGTCAAAATTGTCAAAATTGTCAAAATTGTCAAAATTGTCAAAATTGTCAAAATTGTCAAAATTGTCAAAATTGTCAAAATTGTCAAAATTGTCAAAATTGTCAAAATTGTCAAAATTGTCAAAATTGTCAAAATTGTCAAATATGTCAAAATTGTCAAAATTGTCAAAATTGTCAAAATTGTCAAAATTGTCAAAATTGTCAAAATTGTCAAAATTGTCAAAATTGTCAAAATTGTCAAAATTGTCAAAATTGTCAAAATTGTCAAAATTGTCAAAATTGTCAAAATTGTCAAAATTGTCAAAATTGTCAAAATTGTCAAAATTGTCAAAATTGTCAAAATTGTCAAAATTGTCAAAATTGTCAAAATTGTCAAAATTGTCAAAATTGTCAAAATTGTCAAAATTGTCAAAATTGTCAAAATTGTCAAAATTGTCAAAATTGTCAAAATGGTCAAAACTGTCAAAATTGTCAAAATTGTCAAAATTGTCAAAATTGTCCAAATTGTCAAAATTGTCAAAATTGTCAATATTGTCAAAATTGTCAAAATTGTCAAAATTGTCAAAATTGTCAAAATTGTCAAAATTGTCAAAATTGTCAAAATTGTCAAAATTGTCAAAATTGTCAAAATTGTCAAAATTGTCAAAATTGTCAAAATTGTCAAAATTGTCAAAATTGTCAAAATTGTCAAAATTGTCCAAATTGTCAAAATTGTCAAAATTGTCAAAACTGTCAAAATTGTCAAAATTGTCAAAATTGTCAAAATTGTCAAAATTGTCAAAATTGTCAAAATTGTCAAAATTGTCAAAATTGTCAAAATTGTCAAAATTGTCAAAATTGTCAAAATTGTCAAAATTGTCAAAATTGTCAAAATTGTCAAAATTGTCAAAATTGTCAAAGTTGTCAAATTGTCAAAATTGTCAAAATTGTCAAAATTGTCAAACTTGTCAAAATTTTCAAAATTGTCAAAATTGTCAAAATTGTCAATATTGTCAAAATTGTCAATATTGTCAAAATTGTCAAAACTGTCAAAATTGTCAAAATTGTCAAAATTGTCAAAATTGTCAAAATTGTCAAAATTGTCAAAATTGTCAAAATTGTCAAAATTGTCAAAATTGTCAAAATTGTCAAAATTGTCAAAATTGTCAAAATTGTCAAAATTGTCAAAATTGTCAAAATTGTCAAAATTGTCAAAATTGTCAAAATTGTCAAAATTGTCCAAATTGTCAAAATTGTCAAAATTGTCAAAACTGTCAAAATTGTCAAAATTGTCAAAATTGTCAAAATTGTCAAAATTGTCAAAATTGTCAAAATTGTCAAAATTGTCAAAATTGTCAAAATTGTCAAAATTGTCAAAATTGTCAAAATTGTCAAAATTGTCAAAATTGTCAAAATTGTCAAAATTGTCAAAATTGTCAAAATTGTCAAAATTGTCAAAATTGTCAAAATTGTCAAAATTGTCAAAATTGTCAAAATTGTCAAAATTGTCAAAATTGTCAAAATTGTCAAAATTGTCAAAATTGTCAAAATTGTCAAAATTGTCAAAATTGTCAAAATTGTCAAAATTGTCAAAATTGTCAAAATTGTCAAAATTGTCAAAATTGTCAAAATTGTCAAAATTGTCAAAATTGTCAAAATTGTCAAAATTGTCAAAATTGTCAAAATTGTCAAAATTGTCAAAATTGTCAAAATTGTCAAAATTGTCAAAATTGTCAAAATTGTCAAAATTGTCAAAATTGTCAAAATTGTCAAAATTGTCAAAATTGTCAAAATTGTCGAAATTTTCAAAATTGTCAAAATTGTCAAAATTGTCAAAATTGTCAAAATTGTCAAAATTGTCAAAATTGTCAAAATTGTCAAAATTGTCAAAATTGTCAAAATTTTCAAAATTGTCAAAATTGTCAAAATTGTCAAAATTGTCAAAATTGTCAAAAATATCAAAATTGTCAAAAATATCAAAATTGTCAAAATTGTCCAAATTGTCAGAATTATCAAAATTGTCAAAATTGTCAAAATTTTCAAAATTGTCATAATTGTCAAAATTGTCAAAATTGGGAAAATTGTCAAAATTGTCAAAATTGTCAAAATTGTCAAAATTGTCAAAATTGTCAAAATTGTCAAAATTGTCAAAATTGTCAAAATTGTCAAAATTGTCAAAATTGTCAAAATTGTCAAAATTGTCAAAATTGTCAAAATTGTCAAAATTGTCTTTATTTATCTAAAAATCAAATTCTAGATTTTTTTTCATTTTGTGTTGTTAATTCCATAGCTAATATTATTAGGTTGGCCTTCTGATTTCGAAATCGACCTTTTTTTTTAATTTTGCCGGATGCGCCCTTTTCTGTTCATGAAATGTCAACAAACCGGGATGAATGCGAAAATTTTCAATATAAAACCTCGTCTGGTCTGGTCTAAGATCAAGTAGGCGCTGCAGAATAAAATAGCAGTTACCCAAATAAAATCTCGTGCTCCCAGTTGAATGTCATAAAAATATCACGACTTGCTCCCTCGTCAGACTTTTTTCGCCGTCTTCAACCCACGGCTATCCATAGGGCAGCATAAAATCACCATGACAACCACCACGCGTCCGTCCGTCATTGACAAGTCTGAACACCGATTGCTGGGAGCGCACCATTTGTCACACCGAAACGTCTGGTACCGATAAGGTTTGCACCGGTTCTAGCGATGCCAAAAGTAACTCGCCGCAAAAAGCAGCTGGGCCCGGTTTCCGCATCCTGATTCTTCGGCCGAGACGAGCAAGGGTGTGTCGTGGCAAGAAGGAAAATCGTGGGTGGGTGGTGGATGATACAACCGTTTTACGCTCCCGGTCGTAGTAAAATTTCATTCAACCTTTCGATTCGGGAGGCTGAAAGACGAGAAAAAATATCGCCGAAGATGCCGTCGGAGATGCCGATAAGAAGGACGCATGACGATGGTGCAGGAGAAAAACAGGGAGAGGCTGGTGCGCCTTGAAGGTAGACTGGATGCACGCGCAGCGAACCCACAACAACAACAGCTCTAGAACTAGACCAGAAGAAAATATGTTGATGATGGGGTACGTTTTCCTTCAGTTTCCGTTCGCCCGCCATTCGGGAAGGGTTGAATGAGCTCGGTCGGGATTGAGAGTAGTGCAATTTTTTTTCTTTGATAAGGATAATGACGCCGAAGTGAGGGTGAAATTTGTTTATTAGAATCTGGTGGAATAGTGAAGCAATTGGGTTTTTCGCTTTCATATATGGATGGCAAGTTAAAGTTTTTCAATCTTAAAAAATTGTATTGGGGAAAAAGGCGATAAAAATTCATTCAATAAAAATTGTATGTTCTCAAAAATGGCAGAAACCCTGAATGTATTTTGGAGAAATGCTTAGTTCATGGTGAAATTAGTGATAAAACAGCCATATATCACCGGATATATAGAATGATACCAGATGGATACCAGATGGATGCTGCATGGTAAAAACTAAAAAAAAAGAAAAAATCTTTTAGAAATATTATCTTTTTTTCTGATGACATAGTTTCTCACATCGTGAGATAGTTTTTAAAGTATTTGATTCTGCTAGAAAATTTAAAAAAATCAATAGATACACATATACACATTACAGTACACATTTTTCGATGCCATAAACAACTTTATTCAGTATAACGGATTGGTTTAATGATGTCACCTGCAAACTTTATATTGCTTCTAATAACCCGTACCAACACTGTAGGTGTAAAAAATATTTTCCGGAAAATTACCAAATTTTTTAAATTAATAATTTTAAAATTTAGTTACCTATCTGGGCTATAATGCATCAAAATGCAAATCGTAGATTAAATCTCGTTTTCATATGCTGGAACATGGTTGTTTTGCATCACGCGTTTCTTAGTTACAAAACTTCATCCATCCAAACATAATTTTTTATGATTTCAATTAGTAGATTTTTTTAGTATTTTTCAACCTTAAATGTATACACCATCCCTATGCTTTTTCTTTTAAATCATTTTTGACAGAACAAAAATGTAAATGTAACAAAATAACAAATAAATCAAAAACTATAAATTTTTAAACGCTTTCATTTTTTAAAACTCCTTTTATGGGAGTGGAATTTAAAAAAAAAAATATGAACATTTACCATCTTATGTTAACTTGTTGACTTCAATGGAAACAGATCTATCATAATTGCATTTTAAAGATTTAGCAAACGAATTGTTTGCTTGATAAATGAACATATTTATGTCAACCAATGCTATAGTTTTGAACTTATAATAGAAATTATAAACACACAAAAACTAAAATAAACAAGTAAAGCGTTTTCACGTAAGATTATAATTCTACATGGAGATATCAGTTAAAAAATTGATTGAAATTTCGTACTTCCGACTTTTTGAAAACAATACAGAACATTGATGTGCTTCCTTCCGGGATATTTTCAATGAATTCGTGGGGACTGTTGTTGTATTAGTGAGGCAAGTTTTTCCTAGAGACGGCCAATTTAAGGAACTCATAAAGGGCCAAAATACGGCGCGGGGGCTACAATAAGGAGGATTTCAATCAAAAGTTTGATCAGGTTCATCTCAAATTATCAACCGCTTTCAAGCAAGGACATATTTTTACTGCATTTCAGGCTAGTAAGCAATCATATTTGTCGAAGGACTTTTGAAGGTACACATTACAGGAAGACTACAATCATGGGAAATTTTGTCAACCATGCCTTAGGTGCCAAGATTGGGTACATTTACCCTATAACATTTTTTTGAAACCTAACCATTTTTTTAGTAGGGTTGAAATCGCATGTTTTTGTGAAATAAAAAATTACTGGTGAAACCAAAAATTTTGATGTACAACCGGTATGATTATCTGTGAACGTTAGGTTTTTAAAAGCAATTGAATTTTAAAAGTGCTGCATGATACCCCAGTGGCTAAAAGCCAATTTATACAACACAATTTTCTATATCCTCACTATCGGAGTCCGCATCCGTCCTTTTCGAGTCTTAGTACTAAATAATGATAACTTTTGCCATGTTACGAATTGCTTTACGCTTTTTAACTGATATTGATTTATTTCAATGAAATGCAGCACATATCGTAAGGAAGTCACTCCCGGAATCTTCGGAATACAAACTCATACACACTTGCTTCAAAGGGCTTGCGATATAGCCAACCCCCTGGCAACTTGACGTTTCCCATACAAATCACGTGTGCCAGTTTTTTCTGGTTCTGTCAAATCGAAAATCAAGCGACTTAACATGTCAGAAGGACGCATATGGAAATATGTTTTCTTTTAATCGATTCAACAAATGAAAAAACGATTCGAATTGAAAATTAGCTCAGTCATATGTAAAGTAAATTTGTTTTCAAAAGTTCAGTCGAAGCAAACGGCACACATATGTAAATCTGTGTGTCCATTATTAGGTTTAAAACTTCTAGACTGATCAAAATAATTCACTGATATACGGCAGATTTTTTGGAAAAGAACCCCTTCCAAAACTATTGATGACGATCGTACACAATAAATGTAAATCAAAACATAACCACAACAATCATCGAGTGATTTTCATATACTGCGATACATATGAAAATTTAAGTAAAACAAAACTTTCAAATTATAGCAAAACATTCCTCGATTTAAGGAAAACTGTTCCTATACAATAAATAAATAGGTAGAATATTGAAAGAGAATAATAATTTCGGTTGGAACATTTTTTCATTCATTCGAATTTCATGATTCGCACCACATTTGAAGATGTGCCCTTTCCATACGCATGGCTCGAAAAGTATGTAAACAAGCGGTACACATGCGACATCTGCGAATTTTAATCAAGCACACGAAACTCGCCAAACTGGCAAGTTTCCAGGGGGTTGGATATAGCTCAGTTGGCAAATCAGTTGCAAGCTAAGCGGATCTCCGTGAGTTCGAGCCCAAGAGTAAACCTCGATCACAGTTGTACCGGCTAAGTTTTTCAATGACTGTCCGCCAACAGCATCGTTGATATAAGTCGCGAATGACATAAAGATGTTAAAACGACTATAATCGAAACAAAACAAAAAAAAAACAAACAAAAAACTTGCTTCAAAGCTGTTGAAGTTTGGAGTGTTTAATCTGACTTTAGTTCACACTTAAGGCTCAAAGAAACCTCTTCCCATGGTCAGATTTAGCTGGTATTTGGTAAGCTATGATGAATTTTAGGTAGAAGCGATTAGGATTATGTTAAGATTATGTTTAATTCTTCCTATACTAAGATTAGTAACCCTATTGTACACTGTGGCTCGTTAAATTCTTTAAAAATGCAAACATTGCTGTTAAAGTAAATAACTTAGTAATATAATTTCATTAAATTTCAACCGATTTTGATAAATTACCACTTTAAATCTATGTTTTGATTTGAAATTTTAGATAAATAGAAAATCATAATTTTCAAAATTTTACCATCGATGAAACCAAATTTTCTCTACAGAAATGCATTTTTGTAATTTTTTAGATCATCAATTTACTTATTTCAACTATTCTGTTAACCACGCGTATGGACCATTTTCAAGGTTCAGCTCGAAGTTGTCGCACAATTGACCAGATTGCTCCCTAGCCATTGAAGAGTTCAGTTGTGCTAGCGATCGCTTACATATAACTTGGCTTTCGAACACTCTCTTTTATCGTGAGAGCAGTGCAGTGGCATATTCTAGGATGCCACATTCTCCCCTTTTTCAATGATTCAGTTTACTTCTTTTTGAATGTTTATTTTTATTTATTTTGTTATTTATTATTATTATCATTATTAAAATAAAAATAATTATTATGCATTAGTCAAAAAATATTCTTATTTATCAATCGACGGCCATAGGCTTAAAATCCGGCAACTCTATAATAATTACCGGCCATGGGCCGAAAGTTCGATTTCTGATTCTTGTTTTCTTATCTCAATCAAAATAACACTCACAATTTGCCCTTCTGGGCTATCGAAAACCTCTTTGCTATTTCAGGCCGTAAGAATCTTTTTTGCCACAATAGGTTCGATTCTCTCGAACTCACTATTTGCTAGGGGGATGGCAACCTGATTCTTCTTTCGAGCAAGAACCTTTTTCTTTTTTTTCTATCTATCGGGAGAGAGGTTTATGGTGTTTTCCTCTCAAAGTGTACAGAGTTGAAAAAATCAAAATTTCAACCAATGAGGAACAAGAATGTTTGTTGTGTTAGTGTGCAATCATTCATAATTCTCAAGGATTTGACATTTAGTTCGGTTCCTTGATAGACAAATGTCTGGTTTGTTGTGGGCCCATAAATTCGTCGGCCCGTAATTTTGGTGGTTGTCAAATTCAATGACAAAGGATTAGGATGACATCTCCCTACAATTTGCCCTTATGGCCGACTTACCTCTTAGCAACGTTGCCAAATTGAAAGCCGCTCAAATCCGTAGATTTAAAAGAACACCAAAAATATACTGATTTTGATGAAATGAAACTAGAGATGTACCGAATATTTACCTTTTCAACTATTCGGCCAAACGAATATTCGGCCGAATATTCGGTCGAATATTCTATTGAGTTTTTACTGAAAAAAAAACTTTAACGATTATTTGCTTTCAATTTCTTCCATATTATTGCCCCTCATGTTTTTAGTCAATTATTTTCAACCAGATGATATTATCGGATGTATTAAAAGATATTTTTAAGTAGGGGTCTTTCTGATTTTTAAAATGTCACCAATAACTGAGAAGACATCAGATGACTAAGGCCGATGACATAGTGAGTGCGGTGCGATGTGAATTGGCGGAAAATTTACGGACGCAACCTATGCAAACTCGAGCGGCGGAACAAATTGACATCTCCTTCGCCGCGTTGAGTATGTCAGGTTTAAGCGATTCACATAAATTTCATTAAATATGGTTTACCGCATTGAATCGCATTCGCCGCATCGCATCGCATCGTATTCACTATGTCATCGGCCTAATAGTTTCTAGGGCGTTTATCCCCAAAGAGATTGCAATTCTGTAAAATGTGGGACAAAACTGTGGGACAAGGTGCCAAGCTATTTGAATTTGTTTCTTTGATATTGAATTAGATAAATGGTCAAATTTGAGGAAAATATCTTTAAAATCGTTTTTGAAAAGAAAGATGATTTTTAACCTTAAGCATACCAAACTTTAAACCACACGGTCAGACATTCAGGGCGATTTTAGAAAAAAATATTACAAAGGACACAATTTATGTTCATTTTTAAATTTTTGAAAAATCGTTACCGAACATAAAATCTAACAGTTTTTAAAGATAAATTTAAGTATTTTTATTTGATTTAGCAAATAATCTGACAAAATTCTGGAAGTTTGAAATAATATCTGGACATCCCGGACAGATTTGATTTATCAGAAATCTTATCTGTATTTAAGGGCGAGCCTGAATAAATCCAGAAAATCTGGAATAAACTAAAATCAAAGTATAAAGCGATATTTGTCAGCATTCTCCTGTACGATCTACAGTGAAAGATACGCGGATACACCTTAGATGTTTTGCTGAAACCATAAGTTTTCAATGATTGTTTAGCTTTTACAACATAACTTTTGAATATTTTATGAATTATCCTAAGTCATTTGAAAAATTTTACAAGTCTGTAGAAGATATTCGGCCTATTCGGCCGAATACTCAGATAAACTATTCGGTGAGCCGAATATTCGGCCTAACGGTTTTTCGGCGGTATTCGGCGCCGAATATTCGGCCGACCGAATATTCGGTACATCTCTGAATGAAACTAAAAGCGGTAAAAATCCGTAGATCAGGACAAGCTGCCTCTAAGCCCTTTTGCAACGAACGAAACCTCTTTGCCCTTCAATAATTGAAGTGAACGACACATCTATGCCAAAGTGGGCGGTCGAATTCCGTCTGCCTGTATTGGGACTTGTTCTAATACTCGGGTTGGGCACACCTCAAACCCGGTCCCGTCCCTCTCCCTTACGTAAGGAGAAACGCCAACCAATTTCTTCTGGCAGATTTGCCAATGTGGAATCCCGGACGGCTCATTTTCAGGGTTCATATCGAGATTGGCGCACAACTGACCAGATTGCTACCTAGCTATTGGGAAAGTTAGTTGTGCTAGCGATTGCCCATCGTCGCTTATACTTATTACTTGGCTTTCGGACACTCTCCTTTATCGCGCGCAGTGATGCCACATAAAAATCGGTATTTTCAAGCCCAAAAAAACGGTATTTGGTATGAAAATTCCATGAACGGTATAAATACCGTGTTTCCGAAGCTTTTAAAACCAAGTTTATTCACATAATATTGCAAAAAATGCAACTTTCCTAAAACATCATATTTCTGGCCACTGCCGCTATATTGTGGAATTCACTTTGAACACTATTATAATTTAGTATTATTATGCTACAAAATTCTTCGTACTGAATACTACACAGGAGAATAGTATTATTGGTGCCTTTGTTTTAATTACTGACTTTGAAGATTTTAGCATCCTGAGTTCAAAACATTTGTCAGATTTTGTCTATCACCTCTAGTTAATGTTCCCGCGTCGATCCTTCGGTCCATAGGGCCGTGAGAAAAGACTTCCACTGTTGACGTTTCAATTCATCTCCACTTACGTTCTCGAATCTCGATTTCTGGCGCCCTTTGATGACACCGGGGATCAGTTGCCAGGCCCCAGGCGCCCAGGCCAGGTTGAGATTCAGCTGCCAGGCCCCCAAGCGTAGTTGATATTCCGCAGGCAGCATTTCAAAAAAAACTTGTAGTTTTCGCGTCGTCACCGCATATGTGCACCAAGTTTCGCACCCGTACAAAATACGGATTGGAGGTTTGAGTTGAAGATTCGGATTTTCGTTCGTAGAGATATCTGACGTGAGCGCCAAATGTTCCGCCGACTCGCAAATGCAAATTGGGCTTTTTTTATTCGGTTTTCGATGTCCCTCTTGGTACCATCATCAGGCATTATCTGACTACCAAGATACTGAAAGCACTCCACTTTCTCAACATGTTGTCTAGTTACTATGAAACTGGAGGAATTTCCTGTGTTGATCTCCATCTACTTGGTCTTTCCGACATTGACTTTGAGAGCTGCTGCCTTGGAGCTTTCGGTGAGGTCGTCGAGTTTGCTATGCATATCCGGTTGTGTTTGAGCGAACAAAACAATATCATCAGCAAGGACAAGGTCGTTCAGTTGTCTCATTGTTGAAGGATTCCACGCCAATCCTCGGTTTGGTGAACAGTCGATCGATCCAGTCTGAATCTCATCCATTACGATGAGAAAAAGCAGCGGTGATAAAATACATCCCTGTCTCACTCCAGCAGTTACAGGGATTGGGTCGGACAAGACACCGTCGTGCAAGACCTTGCATGAAAATGCTTTGTATTGTGCTTCGATTAGATGGACTAGTTTCTCTGGGACCCCTCGTCGCCATCCAGATGTTTACGTGGTTCCTTCGGTCAAATGCTTTTTCAAAATCAACGAACACCAGCAGAAGAGAGTCCTGGAATTCGTTGATTTGTTCCAGTATGATTCGTAGCGTTGTGATGAGGTCTACACATGATCGTCCGGATCGGAATCCAGCTTGCTGCTGTCGGAGTGTAGCGTCAATTTTTTCCTGGATCCTGTTCAGGATCACTCTGCAGAGTACTTTGAGGGTTGTACAGATCAACGTTATGCCTCACCAGTTACCGCACTCTGTCAGGTCTCCTTTCTTCGGGACCTTTACAAGGATAAGGGAAAAGTTCATATAACGCCCCATGTGGCTAATACGCGCTACTCTTGTTTTGAAGAATCTGAAACATTTTAAGCCTGCAAAATATTACCCATTTGTTTTAAATGCTGTGATTGGTCATGGCAAGTATGATTTTTTCCTTAAAATGCCCCTGTGTCGTGATAATTTCACAATTTAGGTTTTTCTTCATTTCGATCTAATTTTTAAAACACTTTTAATAAGGTGTCACCAAGCAGAGAAAAACGAATAAGACAATATTTTCTGACACATCGATAGAGGAGAATCTAAATTATGATTTTATGCTAAAAAATCATACTGAACTCGCTAAGGTATGCTTTTCATGGGTATATTCTATCACGGCCCATGCGCTCTTTATAAAGCGCCAATCGTAGTAGGCTGAAAATAGCATAAATTTTTCAAAAAGGCCAATTTTCATTGAGAATGAACAAAAAGTCTAAAACCATATTTTGAGCGTTAATTCAGCCCAGAAAATCTATTTTTCATTTTTTGTTAAATTTCTATTAGTCCATTTTGATTTTCTTTTCAGTCAAAGTGTCTGTAAGTATTGGTGTGTTTTCGGTCTTCGGCTGCTGTCGGGTGTGTTCGGCTGCTAGGCGGGTATTGAATACACAACGGCGCGTATTCGCAACACTGTTTTGTTCTGTGGCTCCGAATATGGTTTTTAAAAATCATGTTTTTGAAGAAACTATTGCAATTTGAGTAATGAAAAATCATAGCAATTTGTAGAAAACACTTTTCTTCAACGATTACACCCATTTTTAACACAATTTGTACTTGGAATACATAGAAAATCAGCGATTCGCTTAGGTGGCGCATAATAGGGCATGTTCCCCTACAGATCAACGTTATGCCTCGCCAGTTACCGCACTCTGTTAGGTCTCCTTTCTTTGGGACCTTCACGAGGATACCCTGCATCCAGTCGGCCGGGAATGTTGCAGTATCCCAAATGTCAGCGAAAAGACGGTGCAACATGTGTACTGACAAGGCAGGGTCGGCTTTGAGCATTTCAGCAGGAATGCAATCGATTCCAGGCGCTTTGTCGGATTTCATGTCCTTGATTGCCGCTTCTATTTCAGCCAGCGAAGGCGCTTCCGAGTTGACGCCATTTATGCGACTTACTGTTGGCGCCTCGAGCTGCGGGTTCTGTTAGCCATCGCTATTTGTGACTCGAAAAAGTTGTCGGTCTTCTAGCGGCTCTTTTAGCGGCTTTCTTGCATTAGTCCTTGCACCACTGAGGCGGCGAGAAATGTCATAAAGTAATCGGATATCTCCATTGGCGGCGGCTCTTTCTCCCTCTTCGGCTAGGGAGTTTGTCCAGACTCTCTTGTCTCGTCTACAAGCTCGTTTAACTACCTTATCCAGCTCCGCATATCGTAAGCGAGCGGCTGCTTTGGCTGACCCGGTACATGCCTGCTCAATTCCGACTTTCGCCTTTCTCCAATCATCGACCTCGACCATCCTCCAAGTTGCATCCGACATTCATTCCCTTCTCAAATTTTACCGAGAGTACCATGGTTCGTCGTGATAAAGGCATTCTTGATTACACATCACTGTTCTTCGACTGTTCCGTCAGTCGGCAACTCCGAGGCTCGGGATTCAAGCCGTAGTCGTATCTCGCTAAGGACGAGGTAATGGTCAGGTCAGATGCAATGTCTGCGCTTCGTTTGTTCCGGACATCAAGAAGGCTCCTTCTCCATTTTCGGCTGATGCAGATTTGGTCAATTTGATTTTCTGTTCGGCCATTTCGGGATACCCAAGTGACCTTATGTGCTGGTCGATGGGAGAAGAGCGATCCACCGATCACCATGTTGTTGTTGCCACAAAATTTTAAAAACAGCTCTCCGTTTTCGCTCATCTGTCCTAGGCCAAGGCGCCCCATGATGCGCCCAAATTCCTGATTATCGGAGCTAATGTTTGTATTGAAGTCGCCTAAGTGAATTTGAATGTCACCCTTCGGAATTTTCTCAACCACGCTGTTCAGCTGACAGTAATACTGCCCTTTCTCCTGCAATTTTAAGTACACAGCAATAAATACGATATTTCAGTTTTGTTCTAGAAAAAAAAAAAGAAATTCTGATTAGTCAGATCTCGTTGGAGCTAATGGAAGTCCCAGCGGGAAATGCATGTCAGGTAATTTTTTCCGTTATTTTGATTTGTTGCATGTACTTGGAAACACATAACAGACAAGTGTAAACAAATGTCACGCTAATTGGCTGTTGTTATTTTTGTTTATGGAGAAAGTCCCGCTTTATTTTTGTTCAAAGTTCGAGGCAGCTGGAAAAGGCAAAGCCAAAGAGCATCCAAGATACAGATTTTGTTCCGATAATTTCTCCCCCACTATTTAGTTACTGTTGCAAGTGGGAATTGATGGTCTTCGAGAAACTTCTGGGCGAGAGGGTGCCTTGCGACTTGCGAGAAGTGCTTGTAGCTTGTGTGTCGATTATATCTTCTTATGAAGACGATGTGTGGGCGGATGGATTAATGTCCATCCGAGTAGATGATTCGGCTGCTGGTGGGAAAAATAGTGGAAGTGATAGTCAGAACGTTTCCGAACGGTGCTCTTAGTGAGATCATGACAGATGGAAAAATCTGAAGGAATGAATCATTAATGTTGTATAGAGATGTTCGAATGCATGGAGATTAAATCACTACACGAGACTAAAACTGCAGCTGTTTGTGGGGTAAAAAAATCTCGAAGATTTGATAAAAATACGCATAGGAGTTTCGGTTTTCAAAACCGAATTTTTTTTAATTCGGAAATTTTGATATTATGATCCATTTATCTATCTATGAAAGTACCCGCTAGCGAGCATCGTAAGTCGAAATTTTATGATCCATTCAAATTATTGCAATTGCTTGGAGATTTCAACCGATTGCTCGCAGGCCGCCATAAAATTTCATATTGCAATCCAACAAGCTGAAAACACATCATCGGCATGCATGCATATGTCACTCAACAACTTGAATCCCGCGGCCTAATTAACTGGAAAGAACAATTTCCTCGAAGACAAATGTTTCCCGTTTTATGGCTCCTAGAGTGCTTCTTTTAAGCGTCCTGGCATCTCAATTAGCGCATTCGGCTTCGAGTTACTGGCTTCGAAAAGATCCGATCAAATCAACCCACACGAGAGAGCGTTTCATCCCACAAAATCGACTCACTACTCCAAATGACAGAAGTCTGTGCACTTGCATATTGTGCGTGTTTCGTAGGCATATTCCTCAAAGTGCAATGCGCAGGAATGGAACAAAGTTGGCCGCAAATTTACGCGACAACACGAAAAACGCAGATGGCCGTTATTTTTAGCGCCCGCGTGCTCCATTCCACAGATTTTGGCATGCGTACATTGCTCTCCCTAATAAAAAAAACTACAGCTTTTTCTTGGGAAATTTAAGCCAGCAAATTAGTTCTAAGCTACCGAAAGTGAAAATTACTTACATTCCTCCCTGCTCTCGGAAAAGGTATTTGCCGTACAAGAATTCCACGATCGAACGCTTGCTGTCGTAGCTTTGTTGACAAAATTCCAAAGTGACAGACTAGAGCACCTACCAACTGGGTTCGGATTGTTTTCGGCAGTGTAAAAATTAGGTTTCAGAAAACCATGGCTTACTGTTTTTTCTTGGCGGTGTCAAATTTGGAACTTCGGTTTCCTTTCGGATTCATTCAAAACTGGTCATCACGATTGTTTCCAAGAATCAGTCTTTGAGGTACCATCGCAAACCATCGATTGCTTCTTATAGGAGTTTGCTTATTACGGATGCATGTCACGAAGCAGTGTTTTATCGCTTCTACACCTATCGTGAACATCATTCATAGCCATCGTCAGAATTGACCAAGCGCCGGAAGTGCCAAATAAAGTTTTGAAATGTAATGTTGTTTACCAAAATGTGCTTCGAAATCGTAGTTAGTGGTGGTGTTAGGCAGTAATAAGGTTTTTGGATGTCTCAATTTTGAATCCAAATATGAATTGACCCAACAATGAAACAAATAACAATCAATAAAAAAGCGGACAAACTGGGCGGTCTGGCTCAAATTTTAAATCCAATGCTAAGTAAAGATAATTTTGCACCATTCAAAACACATTCTTCACGATATGGAGAAAAGCCAAAAAGTTTAAATTTGTTTGTATCATTTTTGTCATTTTTGTAATTTTTGTCATTTTTGTAATTTTTGTCATTTTTGTAATTTTTGTAATTTTTGTAATTTTTGTAATTTTTGTAATTTTTGTAATTTTTGTCATTTTTGTCATTTTTGTCATTTTTGTCATTTTTGTCATTTTTGTCATTTTTGTCATTTTTGTCATTTTTGTCATTTTTGTCATTTTTGTCATTTTTGTCATTTTTGTCATTTTTGTCATTTTTGTCATTTTTGTCATTTTTGTCATTTTTGTCATTTTTGTCATTTTTGTCATTTTTGTCATTTTTGTCATTTTTGTCATTTTTGTCATTTTTGTCATTTTTGTCATTTTTGTCATTTTTGTCATTTTTGTCATTTTTGTCATTTTTGTCATTTTTGTCATTTTTGTCATTTTTGTCATTTTTGTCATTTTTGTCATTTTTGTCATTTTTGTCATTTTTGTCATTTTTGTCATTTTTGTCATTTTTGTCATTTTTGTCATTTTTGTCATTTTTGTCATTTTTGTCATTTTTGTCATTTTTGTCATTTTTGTCATTTTTGTCATTTTTGTCATTTTTGTCATTTTTGTCATTTTTGTCATTTTTGTCATTTTTGTCATTTTTGTCATTTTTGTCATTTTTGTCATTTTTGTCATTTTTGTCATTTTTGTCATTTTTGTCATTTTTGTCATTTTTGTCATTTTTGTCATTTTTGTCATTTTTGTCATTTTTGTCATTTTTGTCATTTTTGTCATTTTTGTCATTTTTGTCATTTTTGTCATTTTTGTCATTTTTGTCATTTTTGTCATTTTTGTCATTTTTGTCATTTTTGTCATTTTTGTCATTTTTGTCATTTTTGTCATTTTTGTC
Source organism: Uranotaenia lowii (assembly GCF_029784155.1). Lineage (NCBI taxonomy): Eukaryota > Metazoa > Arthropoda > Insecta > Diptera > Culicidae > Uranotaenia > Uranotaenia lowii. The sequence continues at coordinate 43,345,670 of NC_073692.1, read as the reverse complement.
ATTTTTGTCATTTTTGTCATTTTTGTCATTTTTGTCATTTTTGTCATTTTTGTCATTTTTGTCATTTTTGTCATTTTTGTCATATTTGTCATTTTTGTCATTTTGACTCATTTTTGTCATTTTTGTCATTTTGACTCATTTTTGTCTCACTTTTGTCTTATTTTGTCTCATTTTTGTCTCATTTTTGTCTAGTTTTTTTTCTTATTTTTGACACATTTCGTCTTATTTTTGTCACATTTTTGTCTCATTTTTGTCTTTTTTTAGTCTCATTTTTGTCTCATTTTTGTGTCATTTTTGATTCATTTTTGTCTCATTTTTGACTCATTTTTGTCTCATTTTTGTTTATTTTTGTCTTATTTTTGCCTGAGTTTTGTTTCATTTTTGTCTCATTCTTGTCTCATTTTTTTCTCATTTTTCTCATTTTAGTCTTATTTTTGTTTCATTTTTGTCTCATTTTCATCTGATTTTTGTCTCATTTCTTTTTGATTTTTGTCTCTTTTTTGTCTCATTTTTTTCTTACTTTTGTCTTATTTATATCTCACTTTTGTCTCATTTTTGTCTTATTTTTGACTCATTTTTTATTCATTTTTGTCTCATTTTTGTCTTATTTTTGCTTGAATTTTGTCTCATTTTTGTCTCATTTTTGTCTCATTTTTGTTTCTTTCTTGTCTCATTTTTGACTCAGTTTTGATTCATTTTTGTCTCATTTTTGTCTTATTTTTGCCTGAGTTTTGTCTCATTTTTGTCTCATTTTTGTCTCATATTTGTATCATTTTTGTCTCATTCTTGTCTCATTTTTGTCTTATTTTTGCCTAAGTTTTGTCTCATTTTTTACTTATTTTTGTCTCATTTTTGTTTCATTTTTGTCTCATTTTTGTCTTATTTTGGTCTCATTTTTGTCTCATTTTTGTGTCATTTTTGTCTCATTTTTGACTCATTTTTGACTTATTTTTGTTTCAATTTGGCTCATTTTTGTCTTATTTTTGCCTGAGTTTTGTTTCATTTTTGTTTCATTTTTGTCTCATTTTTGTCTTATTTCTGTCTCATTTTTGTCTCATTTTTGTCTCATTTTTGTCTCATGTTTTTTCTCATTTTTATCTAATTTTTGGCCGATTTTTTCTCATTTTTGTTTCATTTTTATCTCATTCTTTTTTCATTTTTGTCTAATTTTTGGCTGATTCTGTCTCATTTTTGTCTCATTTTTGTCTCATGTTTTTTCTCATTTTTATCTAATTTTTGGCCGATTTTTTCTCATTTTTGATTCATTTTTGTCTCATTTTTGTCTTATTTTTGCCTGAGTTTTTTTTCTCATTTTTGTTAAATTTTTGTTTCATTTTTGTTTCATTTTTGATTCATTTTTGTCATATTTTTGTTTTGTTTTGTTTGGATCAAAAGTCGTATACCTTGAATTCTACAGAAATCATTCGAAGAAACACAAATCTTTAGAACATAATTCACGAAAACATGAAAACGTGCAGACCAATTGGAGCCTCCACTTATTGCTATGTTTAATCCCTGAATCAAAAGTTGATCCATTCGCCCATAAATGGTTCGAGCAATAGATAGATAGATAAAAGAACCGAATAAAGTGCATGAAAAACAACCATTCTTTTTCCTTAATAAGACATAATCATGAGCGTTTATGAAGTCACGTGCGTTCACTGTCTTCTGCTGCTGCTGCTCCCCTTCGTTATTCAGAAGAAAACCACGGCCTATTCATTCCCCCCTTTCATGGAGACATTCCTTCAAGCTGGAATCGAGCGAGATTTTCAACGTCAGTTCATTGCTTTACATCGCATATTAGATGAAAACGCTCTTCTTCAATGCAGGGTTCAAAGGGAATATTATGTTGAAATTATTCGATTTGACGAAATATGGTGAATCATCACGGGGTTGATTTTTTATTTGAATAAATAAACTGTTCATGTGTATCCGTGAAAGTGGAATGTCTAAAATTTTATTAGAAATTTTAGATTTTGTTCCAGTGTGCACAATCCTCAGTGTTTCCTAGCTTCCGTTTTTTTTTGTCCTCAAACTCATTTCATTAGCTAGTTCGTGCCGTGATCATATTTTCCGATGATTTACGATCATCGACTGGATCATAAAGCTTGGATGTTTTCATTTCCCCCCCTCACTTTTTCTTATTCAGTCAAAGGACAGTGTTGTAGACGACAACGACAACGAATAGTGACAGAGAGCTCATCCTCAGCCCGTCTTAAATCACGTTTGCGTATACTATACATATGCTAATGTTAGGAAAAACAAAGCGACAAATTATAATTGAATTGATCCCTTCTTCTTTGTAAATGGTGAGTATATGGGAAGTATGACACGAACAAGTCGGGAGTGAGTGACGAGTTCCCCTTCCAGCTCATGGGGAAAATTAAAATTCCGCAAAGGGAAGAAACTTGACTGGGCTTGACGACTTGATTAATTCCCGCATCAAAGGGACATAAATTACCGATTCAGAATCTCTTTGATGGACAATCGATCGGTTAAATGGATTTGGTCATTCAATGATTGTTTTTTGAAGTATCATTTGCATTGATTGGCACATTTTGGTGCAGAGTTTGCTTTTCAACGAATAATGGAGCTTTTCCGGTGACTTTTGGATTATGAAAAAGATTGCAGACTTTGATTTCCGTTTTTTCTACGATATACGTTTTCTCCGGCCCATTTGGTTAAAAAATAAATAAAAAGGATATGTTATCTACTAGGCTTCTTATGTCTGTATGTCCTCAATGGACGCGGAAACTACTGAACAGAAAAGTTTTTGATGCCGGGAATGGTTCCTACGAAGTTTGAAGCCCCTCCCTCACCTAGAAAAGAGGGCCACCATACAAACTTGAAGTTTAATTGAGTAAAATTCGCTGCTAAAATTTCTATGTTCTTACGAAAACTTGTGAAATTTGTTCCAATTTCCTTAGTAACGACGTTAAGGCCAACACAAAGGAGAAAAAGTAGTGTGCCAATTGGCTATGAACGACATAGGGCCGATCGGCTGTAGATTTTGTTTCAAATTTAGCCAACTGTGTTGTGAATTCAATAACCATCTCAACAGGGATCAGATGGTTAACAGAAAAGTTTGCACACCAGCTCGACTTACTGTCCAAAAAAAGACGACGATATGGCTTTGACTCAAAATGCACCTTCAACTTCGTACGCTTTTCCTCCATTGAATGGGACACCACAAACATTCCCGTTACCGAACTTCAAGCGACGCCACGGGATTGATAGAGTATCGCAGGTTTCTTCAACGATGACTGGGGCAAATTCCGTTGATCTTAGCTTCAGTCCCGTTTATCGTACCTCCACCCCCGATACCCAAGTTCTGGCTGTATTTAGCTGGTATTCAGCCCCAGATCACGGATGCAGACGTTGAAACATTAGTTTCTCGCTGCCTAGATTCAACCATGCCGGTAGAGGTGAAACGATTGCTTCCCAAAAGCGTAGACGGTTCCACTAGGAGATATGTTTCATAATTAAACTTTCATTCTAAATCGGACTGGACCCGGTGCACGAAGATGTAGATTTGAATCCTACGACCTGGTCTTCTGAAACACTCTTTCGTAAATTTGTGGATCAGTCAAACACTACAACCGGCAACCGGTCGGTTATTATTTTTATTTACATAGTATTCCGTCTCACAACATAACTTGACGAACATAATTCCTAAAATTCACTCGGTTCATAGCAACCGTTCTCCAATTTCTCGGGCACCCCACGTTCGCCAGATCACGCTCCACTTGGTCTAACCACCTCGCTCGTTGCGCCCCCGCTCGTCTTGTTCCTACCGGATTCGTAGCGAACACCTGTTTTGCAGGACAGTCGTCCGGCATTCTCGCAACATGTCCTGCCCAGCGTATCCGGCCAGCTTTCACCACCTTCTGGATACTGGGTTCGCCGTAGAGTCGCGCGAGCTCGTGGTTCATCCTTCGCCTCCACACTCCGTTCTCCTGTACGCCGCCAAAAATGGTTCTTAACACTCGTCGCTCGAATACTCCGAGTGTACGCAGGCCCTCCTCGAGCAATATCCATGTCTCGTGCCCGTAGAGAACAACCGGTCTAATGAGCGTCATATACAGGTTACACTTCGTGCGAGGGCTAAGTCTTCTCGACCGCAGTTGCTTGTGGAGTCCATAGTAGGCACGACTTCCGCTGATAATTCGCCTCCGGATCTCACGGCTGGTGTCATTGTCTGCGGTCACCAGTGAGCCGAGATAGACAAAGTCTTCGACTATCTCCAGCTCGTCGCCGTCGATCGTGACCTTGTTATTACTGGACAAGCGGGTTCGGTCGGCCTCGGATCCGCACGCCAGCATGTACTTCGTCTTGGAGGTATTAATCATCAACCCAATCCTTCCTGCTTCGCGTTTCAGTTTGCGGTAGATCTGCTCCACCGCCGCAGATGATCTGCCGACTATGTCAATGTCATCGGCAAAGCAGATAAGTTGACTGGATCTGTTGACCCAACCGGTCGGTTGGGGAACCGATTACCCCGAAAGTAGTGCCAATTATGGCCACGATCAGACAACGATCCTTGAGGTAGTCTCCTCTACTGCTTTCGGGGATCGCGGGAACCATCTGGCTCACACTTCGGCTGATTAAAACGAAGAGGCCCCAGTGTAGTAGATGGAGCCTACAAGAGAAAAAAAACTCAATAACATTTATTTCATTTGCACCTAGATCTGTAAAAAGTTGGGTGAAATTTTAGTTGAATCCCACTTACACTAGTGGAAAACCATCACCCAAATTCGGCACCGCTTCTAACGCCTAATACTTTTGACAGATCTTACGGGTTTTTCTTAAAGAGAGAAAGAATAACTTTTCGCTTCCATCGCCTATTCTATCTCGTTCGGCGCACACTTTGATGATCAGAAAACATCGACGAGAGAATGAACGTTTGGGAAAAAAATAACATCGACTATGCGATGATCTGGGGTAAAGAAATGACACTAAAATAAATCATAACCGTCATTTATACATGTTTACGATATAAATTGTCTGGGGTGGTGTGATTGAAGCAACATTCCAAAGAAAGGAACAAATACATTTCAAAACAGAGATGAAACCAAACTTTGAACGGTTGAGCAGTCTTAGAACGTGCTTTGGCGACTAAACGAGTGACTGTGTGTCTATAAACGAGTTCGACGAGTTATTCCGAATTTAGTTAGCGGATTCAAAGATGGACTACGATAACCAGTTCTCTTAAGATTTTATTTCGTCCTTTCACTGGTTCTGGAAGGATTAGCACTATTTTTTAGGTTTCTACTCTGGGAAAGAACGAACTAGACATTTGGGAGACCTCAAAGCCCCTCGACTTAGTTGTGCAGCTTTCAGCTAGCGTCATCAGTCGTTTCAGTATTGAGCTCGACTGTGGCGATGAGGTTCTCCAGCCTGCATCTTAAGGCATGTGTTCATCTGGTTTGATAACATTTACCTTGTGTGAAGAAATTTCACCTAGCCACAGACCCTGCATGCGCTTTCAACATGCCTCGTCCGATACTTCGCCTGCCTCTATTTGGGTATCAACACCAGGAAGCATTGATTTGAGCCTTTTGGAGACCTGTCCCCTGGCCCTGAGTTCGTTGGTGGTTACGGGGTTCACCAGGCCTTTTTTACAGACAAGTACCAGCTTATGTCAAGAACTTACTTTGGGATATGAGAAATTGAATCGTGTTAAATGTTGAAGTAAGTCAAACAATGCCCCTGGCACCACTATTTGCCAGCATTGTTAGATCTGTCACGAATGATGTCATTGTCACTAGAGTCCTCTCTTTCCCTCCAACGCTCTCAGTCACAGGCCCGGTCAGTTCGCCAATCAGTTCGTCTGTCGTGTGCCAGAAAGGTCGTGCGCTTTTGCCGCGCGGAGAAAAATGGAAAGACCGTCGATCAGACGAAGGGAATCCACATTGTCGTGCGGGTTCTCCGGTAGACCTCGGAGTGGTCCCACACTTGCTATTCGCATATCCTGTTTCCGTTCCATCACAGATGCATCCCGCTAAATCTTTCACACCTCGTTTACCCTACGACTTCTCCCAGGCCTCCAGCATCGGGACGCAACGAATCAGGAACTACGAAGACCCCTGAGCCCTTCGACTCGGTCGCGCTGTTTCCTGCCAGCTTCAACAGTCGTCCTGGCCCTGAGTTCGTCCGTGGCGAAGGGGTTCTCAAGACAGCGCTTTCTGGCAACTATGACATCACTAAGTGTTCTTCCCCGCCTGAATTTACCTTTCCAGTGATCGTCGATCCCGCGCTGCGTTTGAATCGTCCGAACCCTTCAACATTCTCTACCAGAACGTCGATGGTGTTAACAGTTGTTTGATTGACTACTTTTTGGCGACTCCGTGTTCCTGTTGAACTATTCTCCCATTCTCTGGCCCTGTGATATCTGTTAATTGAATAAAAATACGTGTGCTGTCGTTCGTGTGTCACTTAAGACTACTTTATTTGTTACTTTACTTACAGTGATGCGTGCGGTGACCGACCGAACATAGTACAGTCCGAAAGTGCGAAGTCAGCGTCTTGCGCTGAGCCCTCACATTGGACTTTGTTCGATATACAGTTTGTTTATGCTTTGCATGCATAAACGAACTGTAATATTGATAAATACAATGTTGCGGGTCCACCACACGCCCTTCCTTAATAAATTTAAAAATTAGTTTATAGATTTAATTTTTAAATTATACGTATGATTCGTATTTAATAAAATGTAAAATAGTGTTGTTATGTTATGTTTATGATGTTTATAATGTTAAGTCCTTATTCTATCCACCACACGCTCTGGTTTTATTCCCTAAATATCTTTATCCTAGATTTATGAACTATTTCTTCCTTATTTTTGATTATTATTTTCAAATTTGAATTTAAATCTTCAACTACTTGGTATGGTCCTACATATATATTTTCCATCTTGGACCCAGTTTCATTTTTTAATAACACTAAGTCTCCTTTGTTAAAATTCATTTGTATCGCCAAGTTGTTGAATTTTTCAACTCGTTTTATTTTTTCTTGTATTATTCTGTCCCTGATTGCTTGTTGCGAAGATTTCAATTTAATTTTTAAAATTTTTGAATAATCCTCAATGTCATATATTGGGTCAACTGTCTCGGCGTCAGATAGGTTTGATGGCAAATTACAGATTTTACCGAAAACTAGCTCAAATGGTGTTTTGTTTGTCGTTGTGTGGACTGTAGTATTGAACGCAAACTGGTAGTATTTTAACCAACTGTCCCAATACAAGGGTGATTTCTCACTATATATACGTAAGAAATTTCCCAAGTTTTTATGAGAATTTTCTAGTCCACCGATTGTTTCGTGGTGATATGCTGTTGAATTCAGTTTTTCTATTTCGAGTAATTTGCATATATCCGAAAATAGATTCGACATGAATTCTTTGCCTCTATCTGTTACGATTCTTTTTGGAATCCCATAGTTTAAAACAATGGTTTCTACAAAAGCTTTCGCTACCGTTTCTGTCTCTTTGTTTTTAATGGCTGTTGCCGTAATAAACTTTGTCAGGTCGCATTGCGTTGTTAATATATATCGGTTACCTTCTGCACTAGGCAATAAAGGACCAACAAGATCTAAGTAAATTATTTCAAACGCAGTTTCAGCTGTTGTTGTGATTATCATTGGTGTTTTTGGTTTATTCATAATTCTGTTTTTCTGGCATAACTGGCACGAATCAATGAAAACTTTGATATCTTTTTTCATATTCTTCCAATAGAATCTTTGCTGGATAGTGTGCAGAGTTCTATTGATGCCTGCATGGCCTGCCGTTGGTAGGACATGATAGTCGTTCATTATTATCTTTTTCTGTATGTCTTCTTTTATCACTTTTATGTGTTCCCCTATAATAATTATATCCGGTATATCCTTCATTTTTATTTCATGGATATTTTCCATTAGATGTTGAGCGCTCTTTTTTCTTTTTAATAGTATGCATACGTTCATTTTTAAATTTTTTATATAATCCGCTACCTTTTTCATTACTCCCCGTAGGTGAGTTAACGTTTGAGTTTGCGGTATTCTTATTTTTTGTGGGGTTATTTCAATTTCTTTTATACTTGGACATACTTCCATTTCCATATATTCCACATTTGACTCTTGAGGCTGATCAGTTCCTTCCGTGTCAGTGGTTTCTTTGATTTGTTTTGATTTTGACCGTGTTATCATTGTCATTGTTGTTTCTGTCATAGTTTTTAGATCGGAAATCGAAATGCGTGATAACGCGTCCGCTATCACATTATTTCTTCCGGGAATATAATTAATTTGAAAATCGTACTCCTCAAGTGCCAACCGGAATTTGGTTAGTCTACTTGAAGGATCCGTTAAAGAAAACAGGTAAACTAACGGCCTGTGATCAGTATGAACAATAAACTTTCTTCCGTAAAGGTACGGTCGGAAATGTCTAATTGCCCACACCAAAGCCAACAGTTCCTTCTCTATAGTTGGATATCTAGTCTCAGCCTGGTTTAAGGATTTACTAGCATATGCAACCGGTCTGCCATTTCCATTGGAAAGAACCGCACCAATTGCATACCCAGATGCATCCGTATGTAACGTAAAGGTATTATTTTTACCAAAATCAGGAAAATCAAGTACAGGTGGATTTATAAATTTTTCTCTTAAAGTATTGAAGGCTTCATTGCATTCAATGCTCCAATTGAATTGTGTATTCTTTCTTGTTAGAAGATTTAGTGGTGCGCATATTGCTGCAAAATTTTTAACATGTTTGCGATAATAATTCGCAAACGCTACGAAACGCTTCACCTCGTCCGCATTTTTCGGAATGGGCCATTTTTTCACTGCTTCTATTTTAGCAGGATCGGGCTTTATTCCTTCAGCGGATATAAAGTGTCCTAAGTAGATTAACTCTGTTTTAAAGAAATTACATTTCTTAGGATTCAATTTTAGATTGACTTTTCGAAGTTTTTCAAAAACTGCGATGAGGTTCCTATTGTGTTCCTCAATTGACTTACCAAAGACAATAATGTCATCTAAATAGACAAGACATTTTGTCATATCTAACCCTGACATCGCTATCGTCATAAGACGGGAAAATGATGAGGGGCTTATTTTGAGACCCATCGGCAGTCTCGTCATTTGATACTGTCCGGATGGTGTCGAAAAAGCTGTCACTGGTCTATCTTCTGGACGTAGGGTGCATTGATAGTATCCTTGTGACAAGTCTAAATGCGAAAAATAACGAGCACCTGAAAGTGTATCGATTATGTCTTCAATATTAGGCAAAGGGAATTTATCATCCTCAATTACCGTATTTAGCTTCCTGTAATCTATAACAAGTCTCCACTTTTTCTTGTCATTTGAAGATTTTTTGGGCACTAGCAATATTGGACTATTCCATGCGGAAGTGGCTTTTTCAATAATTTTGTTCTTTACCATCTTTTGAATTTGATTTTCTACTTCCGACTTTTGCATTTGCGGCAATTTATAGGGTTTACTATAAATTGGCTGGGCTTCTTTATTTATTTTAACCACTGGACTGTAGATATCTGTTACAGTCAGATTGTCGTTTTCAAGACAAAATATATCAGCATATTTTGTGCAAATTTGTTCCATATGCTGTTTCTCTGTTTTTGGCAAAAGACTCAAATCCAATTCTTTGAAAAGCTGTTGGATTCTGTCTGACTTATCATTCTTATAATCCATTGCCAGTATCAAATACTCACTGGCTGGCTTGATTGTTGGTTTCAGATTTGAAATTCGAACTGGTTTGTTTTTAACATTGACCATTCGGATGGGTATTTTTCCGTTTAAAGGTTGTACAATAGCATTTGCAACAAATACTTGTGGTTGTATTTCCTCATTCAATACAACACACGTTTCAAAAAAATTAGTTTCGACGTATCTAACAATTTCCGTTCTAGCCGGTATTGTAAAATACTCGTGATTTGGGTTTTTGAGTTCCATCTTCATTCTTGCGAAATCAATGTTTGCTCCGAACTCCTTAAGGAAATTTGTACCAATTAATCCCGACACTTGGGATGGTAGTTTTTCCATAATATGAAATCTTATTGGATATTCACTCGAACTGTAACCCAAAAATGTATCAATAAATCCTAACGTACTTGTTACTCCGTTAACACCACTAACTTCTAGTGTTAAGGAATCATCTATAAAAATTTCTTCAGGGATACACCTTTTGTCTAAAAGACAACAAGATGCTCCACTGTCCACTATCAGTTCCACTTCTTTGTTAAATAGTAGGAATCTAGCTCTGAGGGCCTTTCTTGCATTAAAATCAGCGAAAAAGATCTATCAGATTAGCTTCTTCTCTCTGTTGGTTATCATTTTGTTGTTGTGGTTGTTGTTGAGGCTGTTGTTGACGTTGATGCTGTTCTGCAACATGCGCCATACCTCGACCTCTGCGATTGTAGTTATAGTTGCTGTTGTCATTTCTATGGTAATTTCCCCTACCACGGTTGTTTCCTCTATTGCTACTACCACGGCCTCTATGAAAGGACCTTCCTTCTCCTCTCCAATTCGATCGTCCTCTGTATGTATTTCTATCTCTGAATCTCCCTTGGTTGCACCATAGTGCCATTAGAGAGTCTACGCTATTCTCTTGACTCGGTGTTGCTTGACATTCTAAGGCATCTGATATTGCCTTGTTCAATGTGGTTGGATTTCGTGCCCTCATAAAAAATTTTACTGATGGATCTTTAAGCCCATCAGTAAAGGCTTGCACAGCAATCGGCTGTACAATGTTTGCTGCTGCTGCTTCATTTGCGAACGTTCCCATGGATACGTGCGCTGCAGCTAGCTTAGCTGAAAGCTTCTCTATTTCTGTTCCGAAATCTGAGATAGACGTTGCGCTTTGCTTCCTAGACATCATTTCTTTCTCTACCGCTCTAGGGGTAACCCTGATTGTAAATTTATCTCTCAGAGTATTAAAAGCCTCAGCTATGGTTGCCACATTATCAATTGCTCCGTGGGCTGCGCCCACGAGCGTCGTTCTTAGGAATTTAAGGATGGTTGCTTCCGCGACCCCTTCAGCGTAATCCTGTAATAGTTCAACGCTTTCCTTCCAGTTTTGTAAATTGGTGGCTGTGCCATCAAATGGTTTCACCACCTTAATTGCCAATCCTAGATCTAGTTTAGGAGGCATTCTTATGGGTTTTCCTACCACTGTTTTTAAAAAAATTAATGCGATTACGAGCGATTTAAATTTTTTACATTTCTTCTTATGTAGCTGAATTTTAATTTTTATGATAGATTTTATTTCGTTGAATAACCGTTGCACACGCTGTGCATATAAAGTTAGATCTTCCGTTTCGAATTTTACTATTGTTTGTGTGATTTTGACCTGTTCTTCGGAAAATCTAAGCTTCCGCACTAGTGTTTTTAGGGAATCTAATCTCCTAGGGTTCTTCCTTAGATTCGTTAAAATGACTTCTAACAATTTTTCACATTCCTTTAACTGGCTTCTGTTATTCATTAAATTATTTTACCTTTATTTTCCATGTGTCGTTGCTCCTTTTGAAACTCTCTTCTACGCTGCTTTTAAATTCCAGAAAAGGATGTCTTCTATGTCCTGAACAATGGAAACGATAGTGCTTCTCTGTCTTAACCGCATCTTGTTAGACACTGCTGCCGCCGCCGCTAGCTCAAACAGCCGGTTGGCTACTTTCATTTGTGCTTTGGCTTCGGTTCTGGCGAATCCTCCAGCCATTTTCTTCGTGAGATTGTCCTTCATGTTTACTAAAAGTTCCACGCACTGTGAGTAGAGGTACTCATTCACTTCATTATTCATTTTGACGATTTTTTTTTATTTTTTTTTTTTTATTTTGCTCTTAACGTTTAAATTTTTTGGCATCTCACTATGTGGTTTGCGTAAGCGCGCGCCTCGCGGCTTGTTCAGCGATCCGTTCCATACGTTGGCGTTGCAGTTTTATTATCACCTTAACTGAAATATATCCGATAGCGGCTGCCGCAATCGCACACAGTGCCACTGTTTGGGCTACTTGATTTTGCTCGCACGCACTGTTCGTCACCGGCGCGACGATTTCGTCCGCGCTGAACCATCCCATTGTAAAGTGCTAGTTAAGTTTTTGTACTTTTTAAGGGAATATTTTTGACACTTGCACTTTTAACTAGTTTTACTTTTCCGAACGTCGCGTGTCACCAAGTAATAACAACCGGGCAGGATCGCCATGAACTATTCTCCCATTCTCTGGCCCTGTGATATCTGTTAATTGAATAAAAATACGTGTGCTGTCGTTCGTGTGTCACTTAAGACTACTTTATTTGTTACTTTACTTACAGTGATGCGTGCGGTGACCGACCGAACATAGTACAGTCCGAAAGTGCGAAGTCAGCGTCTTGCGCTGAGCCCTCACATTGGACTTTGTTCGATATACAGTTTGTTTATGCTTTGCATGCATAAACGAACTGTAATATTGATAAATACAATGTTGCGGGTCCACCACACTGTTACGACGTCATTGGCTTCACTGAAACCTGGCTCAACGACCGGACCCTCTCTAGTCAGATTATCGGCCCAGATTACGTAGTGTTCCGTGGCGACCGTAAGCAAAAAGTCTAATGGAGGTCGAGTGTTTCTTGCCGTGAAATCTACATTTCCAGCTCAGCTAATTGAAGATGATTCCTGGGATAGTTTAGGACTTGTTCGGATTCATATTGGTTTCGGTGATCGGAAACTCTACTTGCGCATAGTGTATGTGCCCCCTGACCGTTCGGGAGACTTGGTTTTAGTTGAATTTTTTTCGCTCTGCCTGTCTAAAGTAGGCTCGATTTGCTTTTCGGAAAACGACATACTCATCATCGGAGATTATAATCTGCGTGGTTTGAAATAATGCTCCTTGAGTACCGCAACTCATCGACAAATTAACAAAATTGAAAACGAAAACATCCGTATGCTTAATCTCTGCTTTGTGAAGGAAGGGATCAAGAATCCGACGATTGAATCAGTTACAGCTCCTCTCGTTAAAACTGTCCCGCATTATCCAGCCCTAGTGTTTTCACACGATGTCACTAGAATACATGTCTCAGAAGAGCAAACCGCATCTTTCTCACACAATTTTAACAACGTTGACTTCGAAGCAATAAGCTTCGTCCTGCAATCCATTGATTGGGAAGCTGATTTCTCTAATCCCAATGAAGCTGCCGAGACGTTTGCCAACATCCTGAGTTATATCAGCTAAGCTGAAAAACTCTACATCTATGGGCCCGGACGGTATACTTGCTACTTTTTTGAAGCGTTTTATGCCACTTTTGCTGTTTCCTATTAGGCATATCTTCCAATCATCGCTAGATGGCGAAATCGTTCTCAAACTGTGGAAGGAAGCACACATGTTTTCAGTTAACAAGAAGGGTGACATGAGAGGTGTTTACAACTACCGCGGAATTTCTGCCCTATGCGCGTTCGCCGAATTGTTGAATTGATTATCTAGGATGCCATTAAATTGTTCTTCAAGCACCAACTTTCTAACGATCAGCACGGGTTCATGCCTAAACGATTCACGACTACTAACGTACACTGAGGTTTTTTTTTACGCGGTTTTTTTTTACACGGTTTTTTTTACGCGGCTTTTTTTACGCGGATTTTCCAATTAACGCGGTTTTTTTACGCGGATTTTCGAATTAACGCGGTTTTTTTTTACGCGGATTTTATTTATTTATTTAGTTCATCTTTGGTTGGAATACCGTACAGACTAACTTAAAACTAAGACATACTACTTAATTCTAATTTAAATCTACGTTTACACATATCGAAATTAAAAAGATGGTACACTGAGTTGAAACGTTCACAACATTTATCTATGGGATGGTTTCGGCCATATGCAGTACGGTGAAAAGGTATCCAGAGGAACTGACGTTGTCGTAGTGTCCTCGTTGATATGTAAAGGTTGACGCGTTCCAATACGTAAGCAGAGTCAACACGATTAGTTAAGACATCAAAAATAAATGTTTGTTGTAGCTCGGTACGACGCTTTTCGAGAGAAGCAATGCTTATCAGAGCACACCTTTGCTCATACGGCGGAAGTCGAAGTGGTTCGTTCCAAGGAAGTCGCCGGAGAGCGTACCTAACGAAGCTTCGCTGGACACGTTCAAGTCGGTAGCAGTGTGTACTCTGAGTAGGAGCCCATACCTGAGCGGCGTATTCCATAATGCTACGAACCGAAGAGCAGTACACTGCTTTCAGTGCATAGACGTCGTCGAAGTCATTCGTGCTACGACGCAAGAATCCTAATACAGCAAAACCCTTCGCAGACGTGAGCGCGATGTGTTCAGCGAATGTTAGTTTGTTGTCAATTTTCACTCCCAGGTCGAGAATGGATTTGACATTCTCCAATGTTGAACCCGAGAGTTGATATTCGAAGTTGACTGTGTTACGTGCACGAGTGAAGTTGACTATCTTGCATTTTTTGGCGTTTGCCGTCATTCCATTTAAGCGACACCAGTCTTCTAATCTGCCGATGTCGTTTTGTAAGGCAAGACAGTCAACGGAACTGCTAATTCTTCTGAACAGCTTCAAGTCATCAGCATAAAGCAGAGTGTCGGATTGAAAAGTATTACATAGGTCATTCACGAAAACTATGAAAAGAAGGGGTCCAAGGTGACTTCCCTGCGGTACTCCAGATGGGGTGTCGAAAGTTCGTGATCGTGAATTCCTAATTTTCGTGAAAGCCTGTCGGTGCAACAGATAAGAAGCAATCCAATCAAGTGACCAAGCTGGAAACCCTAGGCGATCCATCTTTGCAAGGAGAATTCTGTGCGGGACACGGTCAAACGCTTTTGCAAAGTCAATATAGACTGAATCCACTTGACAACCTTTCTCCAGACTATTACTCAGGAAACTAACGTAACACATCAGATTCGTCACCGTAGACCGTTTCTTTACGAATCCATGCTGAGACTCTGAGATAAGAGGTTTTATGGCAGCATACAATCGCTCGTGCATTAAAACTTCGAAAACTTTTGAAATTGAACTCAGAATTGAGATTGGGCGGTAGTTTTCGACGTGATGAGCATTGCCTGATTTATAAATCGGAGAAATTGCTGCAACCTTCCAAGCACTGGGGAACGTCCTTTCGTTGAGCGATCGATTTAAAATACTGCAAATCGGAGCAGCTACAGATGCGGCGCAATGTTTCAGAACCACAGGAGGAATGCCGTCAGGACCAGATCCTTTCGTTGGGTCAACTGCGGTCAGCTTCTCGTAGATATCCTGAACGGAAAAGCACGGCAAGGGCAAGTTTATGTCGTAAGACTCGAGCGATGCGAGGTAGCTGTTGTCTGTGCCATTACTAGGTGGAGAGTAAACGCTTTGGAAGAATTCAGCAAACATATTTGCCGATTCGGTCAAGCTGGAGGAGGTTACACCGCGGAAGCTTACATCAACGGGGACTGCGGCGTTTTGTTTTTTATGTTTGAGATGTGTCCAAAATGATGAGGGGTCATTTTTCATGTTTTCTTGAAGACGCGAAACATGTTGACGGTGAAGCAGCTCGTTTAAACTTTTAAATTCGTTTTCTAAGCGTCTAAGATGATGTTTACTGTCTTCAGAGCGAACTCGATTGTAACTTTTGCGTGCTTTTCGAAGCTGGTTGCGTAAACGACGAAGATCAGAATTCCACCATTCGTGTTTCCTAGATATGAATGTATGGCGGCGCTTTAAAGGGACATTTTGTTTCAAAACTGCGTATAGTTTCATGTAGAACAATTCGACAGCAGATTCCACGTTTGAAGCCACATCAAGACATTCCCAATTGGTTGAGTCGAGAGCAGCTGCCAATAGCTCGAAATTACAGTTTCTGAAATCAAAATCGAGTTCACCAATAGGCTCTTCAGAAGGTCCAACGTCAAAGTCAACGTCGATGCAAAAAATATACGGCTTGTGATGGCGGTCCACCGGAACTATCGGGGTGGGAGATTCAATCATGTTTACTTTGACGGGATCGTTTGAGAAGGCAAGGTCTAAAAACCGTAGATTGTTGTTCGGTACGCCGCAAAGCTGATGTAACCCAGTGGAGAGTAGCGTTTCCGATAGAGCGATTTCAATTTCGGTTGAGGGGTTTGTCGGTAGGTAGCTATGAATGTCGAGATCATATGTCCAGTGGAGGTGTGGCAGATTATAATCACCCACAACAATGACGAAATCTCTGACAGATGCTTTACTGATAATCTCTTGAACGGCAGTAAAATGTGACTCATAGTTTCGGAGGCAGCTATTTGGTCGTAGATAGATGCAACACAAATATAGGGTAGTCCGGCCGATGTTGACTTTCACAGCGGTTTGTTCAAGATGTTCGCAGTTTTCAAAGACCAGAGGGATTGCACTGAGTCCATTTTTTACGGCAATCAACACACCTCCTCCTCGTCGAGCCGTGCTCGTGGCTGAACTGCGGTCACAACGATAAATGGAGTAGTTTGAGGCTAGTTCACTATTCAGAATATTATTATTCAACCAGGTTTCAGTGATCAGTATGCAGTCGTAGTCACTTGCTGAGAGCGCGTTGTAAAAAGCTGTAGTCTTGGTACGCATACCGCAAGCGTTTTGGTAGTACAGAGAAATCGAACGGCGAGAAATTTGGTTCGGTGATGAAGTATTTGTCAATCTTTCATCAGAAGCGGGGTTAAGGGGCGAACATTCAACTAAAAATGGGGCTATTGAGTTGGGGTTATGTACGGTGTTGTTTGAGCTGTTGTATTCAGGGTCAACAATTGCTGTGTCGGAGCCCAAAAAACCTCATTGGATCCGTTTCCAGTGAATTCCCTGAAGCGAATGCCAACAGGCCAGGTCTCGGTGGCCAGTGCTTTACTTCTTAATTCAGCTTTTATGTCCACTTTGAAAGAGACGAAAGAGAGCGTGTTAATGTCTCTACCCCTAGGTACGAGTTTTCTTATTTTGATATTATCGTCACCGAGATGATTTCGAATCATGTCCAGGACTCTATCATCTGAAACTCTGGGGTGTATTCCTGCTAGATAAAGCGAAAACGTAGGCACGACGGGCTCGCGGTTTTTCAGAGAAAATATTCTAAGACTTTTTCAAAGGAAAACACTTAGAATCTTTTTGTAGTTGGGAAAATCTTAGCTCTGATACTAAGAACGTGATACATGAGATCTGTGACCTGAGACCTGAGACCTGAGACATGAGACCTGAGATTTGAGACCTGAGACATGAGACTCGAGATCTGAGACACGAGACATGAGACATGAAACCTGAGACTTGAGACCTGAGACATGAGACATGAGACATGAGACATGAGACATAAGACTTAAGACATGAGACCTGAGACATGAGACCTGAGACATGAGACATGAGACATGAGACATGAGACATGAGCCATGAGACATGAGACATGAGACATGAGACATGAGACATGAGACATGAGACCTGAGACATGAAACTATCATTGTACGTTAATTTTTTAATAATCATGATTTTTACGCGTTTTTTTAGTAACGTGCTTTTTTGCTCGAATTTTTTAATTAAAATGGATTTTTTACATGGATTTTCGAATTTCGGGTTTTTTTTTACGTGGATTTTCGAATTAACGAGGTTTTTTTTACGCGGATTTTCGAATTAACGCGGTTTTTTTTTACGCGGATTTTCGAATTAACGCGGTTTTTTTTACGCGGATTTTCGAATTAACGCGGTTTTTTTTACGCGGTTTTTTTTTTACGCCGCGTAAAAAAAAACCTTAGTGTACTCACCTTCACATCTTTTGTGCAAGACAGTTTTGCTATGAAAACCCAAACTGACACCATATATACCGATCTTTCTGCTGCATTCGACGAGGTGAACCACGAAATAACAGAAATTCAATCTATTTGTTCAATGGTGTGGCCATGATGAATCTAGTATGGTGGTCTCACTTTGGCAAAAACTAGATGAGGGTTGGAAGCGGTGGTAGGGGCGAAACGCAGCCGAAATTCGATAGCTGGATGTTGGCTGGCTGCTGGATGGCTGGGATGCCAGGTGGTCTTAATTATTGTAAAACACGGAGTTCTGCCAATCATTAAGATATTGCTAAGACAAAGATTACGCCTGAATTTTTGCAAATATGATTCATAGAATCGAAAAAAAAACTTCCGCCTGAGTTCCGAGCTGGTAAGCAAAACTGGAAGACGTTGAACCAAAACACGACGGTGCCAGCTTTGTGGGTAGCTATGAGTATTATGCATTACTTATGACAAATTTATGCATATTCTACACTATTTTCTTCCAAGAGCTGTCTGGAAGCAGCAAAAAGTCATCGAATCGGATGGCAACATGGTGAGGCATGAAACTCATCGTCCGAGGAGCGACTGGCCTTCCTGCAGAAACATCCGATCTTCATCGAGATGAAACAGCTGCTTCAGGAAATCCAATCGAGTAATCCGGATCTGATGGGTATCATTTGGGAGAACCAGATGGAGTTTTTGGCCCTTTTGAACGAGGGAACCGATGAACTGAAGGGTGGTGGAGGGGGTGATGTAGCCTCGACTGCCGCTTGGATGGTGAACACCCTGAGCCTTACCTTGATGCCAACGATCGGACAAGCAACATCCGGTTTAGGATTTTGGTTATTTGGTCCACCCTTAAAAGATCCTTCCAATTATCACGGTTAATAACAGCAAAAGCACGGATCACGACAAATCTGGACGCACTGTTAATTATACCATAGCGCTCCTAGTTGTCGGATATGAAATGTTTTGACAGTACTTTGTTCGGAAATGTTTCTTCTATCAGTGCTGAAAATTTCATTACGTTTTGTCCCAAAAAAGTTACACGTGATGGAAGACGAAAATTTATTTTGGACACTCAAGTCAAAAACCCGACGTGGTCGGGTTCAAAAATCGCGAAATCGTTCAAAATGGTCAAATCAACCGTGTGCAGCATTCTCAAACGTTTCCGTGAGATGCATACTATCCATCGGCAGGTTCATACTAAGCGTCATAGTGGAATTAAGGATCGGAAATTACAATTGAAGGTGTTGAGAACGGTCAAGGCAAACACAGGGTAGTCGGACTACGGTCAGAAGGATTCGTCTGCGCGAAGGAATACGATCCTATCGAGCCAGTAAGCAACCAAATCGGACATTGAAGCAGAATTTAGTAGCCGAAGGACGTGCCCGGAAGTTATACAACAAGATTCCAACGAAGTACGACGGATGCATCCTCATGAATGACGAAAAGTACGTGAAGATGGATTCTGGGCAGCTTCCTGGCCAAAAATTTTATGAAGCCACTGCCATGCTTGTCCAACACCTCGCAAACAGAACAGAGCAGAGAACTAATCACACTTTTATCATTTCGGTTTCCGAGTGCACTGCTCAGCCGATCAACGTTCACTTATCTTTTTGCCGAGTGCGCCCGAATGCGGTTGCTCTGACGGTCGGGTGGACGTCGCTCGCTCTAAAGAAAAGAGAAGGAGCTGGCTAGAAAATTGTGCTCTAGCGACGCTGCTGAGTAGCTCAGTGTATCAAGCCAGAAAGATTTCAATGCAGGAATGTTTTCTTCAGAAAAGCCGTTATGCAGAGCGGAACAGAGCATCAGTCGAAGAGGTCCAATGTAGGTTTTTGTATGAACTATTTTTGTAGGTAGCCGGGTAGGGCACTTCCTGGCAAGTTATTTGAAAAACATGGGGAAACCCGGGTAAATAATCTGAAATTTTCCATTCCAAAAACCGAGCAATATCCGTCAAAATCTGAGGAAATTCCAGACATTTATCTAGTGAAGAAAAACGACTTACATTTTTTGTCGCAACACATCAGCAGTGTTAAATTTATGTTTAAAGCATACGAAGGAAAGTTTAGGTTTGATTTTTTATGAAACAAACTTTCACAAATCCAATTTTCAACTGAATTCGATTTTCTTGTTTCATTTTCCAAATAATGTGGATAGAACAGGGCAAAATCCAAGTAGTTTTTTCACAATATCCGGGCATCCGCTAATTGCTGTATACTTAGGTTTATGTACTTTAAATATCGTACGTGGGTAGCATTAATTTACAAAAGCAGCGATTCGCAAAGTAACATTTACTAAAATTATCCAAAAATCTTTGTCTATCATACAAACCGTAATTATGCAGGGATCTGGGACAAATTTTAGTAATAAAACTGCAAAACTTTCACAAATCGTAAAATTTAGGATCTATTTAGGATACCTTCCTTTACCGCTACGCTTTTGATATTTTTCGACCGAAGAAAGCTTTCGTAGCTAATCATTGATCCTGGTGCAGAACATCAATCTAGAGCAGGCATGTCAAACTCGTTTAGGTGTGCGGGCCGCATTAAACAATTTTTATGACGTAGAGGGCCGCAGCCAAAATATCAGTTTAATCAGTACATTCAGCTTTAGGTTTTTTGCAGTAATATTTTACATAAAAATCAGTGGTGTTTTTTTTTTGTGACAATTTAAGACGGGGCTACGCGGGCTGCATTGACCTAGGCCGCGGGCCGCATGCGGCCCGCGAACCCCCAGTTTGACATGCCTGATCTAGAGGAACTCGCTCAGGAATGACCAGATAGGTGTTTTATAAAATTTAAAGTCGAGAGATTCAAAAATAGTGCGATAATAACAATAACTTTTTGAAAAGCATTTTTCAAGTATTTTTTTTTAATTTGACCGTATCTCCTTGGGTAAAGATTGTAGAACTTTGACATGTTAAACAAAGTTGTGTATTTTATTGAGATAAATAACTTTGTAGAAAAAACTTAAGCTCTAAAATGCTTAACAAGAAAGTTATGATTTATATCACGCTATCGGTGGACCTCTAAACTTTATTTTTCATATCAAAATATGCGCTATATTATACAGAGCAATGTTGTTGAAGACACCAGCATTCTATCTTAACTACCCTTGGCGTTATTAATTTAGTTCCGTTAGATTTATGTTCTGCATTGTAAATTCCGACGCACTTCGAAACATCGACCCAGACGCAACCGATGAAGACAAACCGAGTTTTCTGTAAAGCTTCTCTTTCGCCCGAGTGCGAACGAATTTATCTGCACTGAGAACGCACTTCATCAGTTTGCTTGCTTCTCTTGCCCACACTTGGGTGGACGCTTGGTTGCTCTGGAGGTAACTGAGCATTTTTTAAAGATTCTCCGTTTGGGAAGAGCACAGCGAAAAAAATACACGCTCTTACTCTGAACGGGCTAATCTGAGGAGCGATGCCAAGCATGGCCACTGCAGTGGTGCACTTCCCTGGTCGGGGTGATGTCCCCGGCAAGTTTGAGTTCGTTTTTGCTAATAAGTTAGCAAGAAAGTGTTTGATCTGGCAAGGTATTTGCAGCTGTGGACGAAAAACCCCGGTTTTTGTGAAAAACAAGACCATGGACTCCGAAATGTACAAGGAGGAAAGCCTGAAAAACGTTTTTTTTTTTCGTACATTAGATCTCACAAAGGACCAGTAAAGTTTTTGCCAGATTTGGCAAGCTGCCACTACAGCAAAGAGGTACAACAGTGGTATCGGGCCAACTGGTGGATTTTGTCGAAAAGAACATCAACCCACCCAACTACCCTCAATTCCGCCCTATCGATAAATTTTGGGTAATTTTCAAGCAGAAGATGAAAAAGAATCGTAGGACGACTCGGGATGGAACAGGGATGAAGAGATTGTGGAACAAAATGGCCGCTGAGGTCAGCGAATAGGGTGTTCAAACTATGTTGAGTGGTACTCGACGAAAAGTTCGATAATTCATCAAAACAACATCGGAATAATTTTTTTATTATTTTTCCTTTGAAGTGCAATAAAAACCCTACATTTCTTCTTCTTCTTCTTATTCTTCTTCTTCTTGCATCAACAAGGCCGAAACATGTAGGCATCCTGGAAAATGGAAGACTTGCGTCTATCATTTTTCTTTTCAGCTTATTACCTGTTACATATTCCTATGCATTGCAGATATTACTACGGCCAGGCCAACCATGTGATGAAAACCACGAAAGATACAGGATACAGGGGCGGAATGAAACGTGGAGATCCCTACCAAACGCTTCATGAAATATTTTGAATATGGAAAGACCTAAATATGAATTTATGTCATTTGGGAAAGAATACATGGAATATTGATTCATTAAATGCTGTTTAGGAATTAAGAAATTACGATACTTACCAACATTATACTCACCGCAATAATAATTAGAATATAGAATATTACATTTGGGTTTCTGTAGATCAGCTATTCTCACATTATAAAATTAATAAGTTTCAAGCATGGATTATCATTAAAGTTATCCCTTTAAAATAATTCTATTCTTGAATGAAAGATTCAAATTCACTGGTTTTTCAATAATCCTAAAAAGTATCTTGAACTTTAAAATTCAACAACATTCTCAAAGTTTAATGATCACATAAAATTTTAACGCTAATTGGCTTATAAAATTGAACAACCTTCTATCGGAAAATGCACGGGTTGGGCGGATGTGTAATATCACATCCTACAGAACATACTTTTACAAAGTTTGAAATATCAACTCACGAAAAATCTAGAGAGGGCGTGTACATGATTGAGTTTCTGTCCACACAATTTTCAATTCCGGTAGAATTCGACTCTGCTCAAAGATTTTTTTTGTAATGACTTACTTTCATGACTTCTCAAATCCATTACTACTTAAATTTATGTTGCTTGATCAACACCATTATAAAGGAAGAAATTATGTTGAATGAAATAACAAGAAAACTGAGCTGTAATATATAAGATCATCCTTATACAAAATAAATCGGAACGGGCTCACCGAGGCAGCATAGCAGGATAACAGGACTCTTTTGTCGGCCGATCTGGCAGCGCTTAATTTACCGGAAGCGAGTTTCAGTAACGCCATAACCAAATTTGAATAAAAACAGATACACTTCTTGAGAATTTGTTTTCAAATCTTTCTTTTTTCTTCACATGGTCCAATTTCGTATTTTTCAATTTTTCAAATAACGCTTCCATAGTCAAAAAATCAATCGAGATCATTTTCACGGAGCTGGAATAAACACAACCGATCACTTTTTTTTTTTCTCATGGCCAACTCCGCAATAAAAACCCTACATTTTGAATACAAAACATTTTTATTTCGTTTACATAGCTCCGAGATGGACCCTTTGTAATACGTCCAGATTTTGGATGATCCATGCTATATTCAACCGCTTACAACTTGTTTGCCTAATAAGATACGAAGTTATGGTCTTCGACAAAAATGTTTAGTGGAAAATTTCCTTAAGTTGAATTATAGATTGGCACAAAAACAATTAGCAACTTCGTTTCAAACAAAAATGTTCAAATTTACTCATGTAAATGTTACTTGAAAATTCTGCAAAAATGCATGGATTAGTTTTGAACTAAAACGAAGCTATTTAAACCCCAGGGTTTGAGAAATTTACCAATGACCCCAAATCGACTTAGTCTATTCTGAGTACTGAAGGTCTTGCATACGAAATTTGATTATTTAAAATTTTCACAAATAGCCCATCCATTTGTAGTCTTTTAAAGACAAATTTGTTATTCAAATTCTTCCTTAGAGAAAGAGAGGAAATTGAATAATTTGTATTCACTCTCTGGATCACATCCGGAAATAAGCGTTTACGCCTTCGTTTTTTTTGAGAATTGTTGACACTCCGGTCCGGAGTGTCATATGATGTTCATGAGTGATGGATGTTGTGAAGAAAGTTTATGGTTCAATGCGTTCACAAATTTCAATAAAATATAAAAAGTTTATTTCAGTCAAGTTTGTTATGTTACTAGTTAAAGAAGACTAAACCAAATTTATTAATCCCCGATCAACTCAACCGCTAATAAATGTCAACCCAAATTACACTCAACCCGCTGCAGAACGTTCGAATGGTTCAAGTTCCAAGTGCCTCTCAATCACAGCCGATCGGTATCGACTAAGTAAGTCCGCGACCGCGACTGACGACCGATGATGTCCCATCACCATCAGCTGTTATTTACGTAGGCCGGCGAGAAACAGAAATGAACGCCCCATGGAAATCAGACTGCCCTCGAGAGACTTAAATTCACTCAAGCAGAAGTGCCGGACACGCGTTCGCAAGAAAGAGAGAATCTCGGAAAAACGTCTGCTTCGAACCCATGGGAGAAAGAAGGAAAATCGGAAGGAACGCATGGTTTTTGGTTCTTGGCTCTTGGAACGCTCTCATGGGAAACCACTTTTTCCGGCATTTGGGGAGCAGTACTTGGAAGTAGGAAAATTGCCCCGCTTCGGAATGATTGTTTTTCCGAGTTTGCTCCTTCCCGCGTTTGAGTCAGAAGTCGTTCAGTAAGTCAGTTAGTCTGTCAGTTTGGCGCTGCACCTCTTCTTCGGTTCAGCTTAGCCTTTTAGTCGTGATTGCGCTACGTTCTAGTCAGGTTGGCGTTTCGATTCGATTTCAATTTCTTCGATTCTGGTCGTTCGCGTCGCTTACGTCTAAGATTAAGTTTTTGTTGTTGTTGTTTTTTTATGTCTGGTGTCTCCGAATAGTCATCGTTTCTCGGAACAGATCGTGGAATAGGCGGTTTTGTGGTTTTTAATAAGTTGATCGTCCTACATTCGAATGTTGGAGTTCCTGAAGCAGATGAATGCAGTTGAGTCAAAATCTTGACTAACAAGCTTCTAGAGGTTATTTGAAAAAAAGTAAGTGTTATTAATGGTTCGATATAAGCTTCAAAATTATTTGGGTAGATCAAACACGAACATATGCTCCATCATCTGAAATTTTTGTCATAAGGAATTCATGAAAATTTAAATTTTATGACCAAGATCATCAGATCATCAAAGCAACCAATTGGTAACCTGGAGTGAAAAATTGCAACAAGTGTCCCTTCAATGATGACCATCGACTTCCCCTACCATTATCGAAGTAGGTGGCGAAATTTTAGAACTTAACTCCTGTCGGCAAAAGTGAAACAAACCGCATGCGGGGGATACTCAACCCAAGTAAAAAAAAACCACGAAATTAAAAGTGACCACAGAAAGGCGACTGACGACGACGCGTGCTACTCACCCGTGCCGCCCCGGTGATTAACGATGTGTTAAATTAAGTTAAACAGAAAAGTGTCGGTGGTTTCTGGTCTGGTTAGTGTTGTCTTGAGGTTGAGAGTTGAGATTTTTGTTTTATGTTATGTTTTCCTCCCGAAACTGTCGGACAGCAGCAGAGTAGTGTGCATAGAAATGCAAGGAATCTCTATCCCCCGGAATGAGCCGGTGAGCAGATTGTAAACATAGGAACGAACTCTTAAAAAATCTTCTAAGAGCATTGCTTGAGTGGACCGTCGTTTGAAGATGAAGAACGACAGACCATTTTCTCTTGAAGATTTCGGGTTTTATGGACTGTTTTGATTAAAATCTAGAAATGTTCCTACCTTCCATACATACACTTGATTTGAAAGCTATTTTCAATTCGAAGTGCGCAATTAAATATTGAAAACAGAATGCCGATTGAAATTCTCTAAGGTTTAACTACTTCCGGTGTTGCAGATGAGTTGAAACTCTTTGGATGTAATCTAAAGGTTTGATAAACATTTTAAAACAGCTTTATTAGACAATGCTGACTAACAAAATTTAAAAAATTCTTTAGTTTTCACGAATGCACAGTGGTCCAAGAGGGTCTAAAGTAGAACTTTTTTGCCTTTCAATTTAGCTTTTAAATGTCTACATAATGTTTGCTCGTTAGACTGTTGTTTATAACGTGGAAGCATCAACAATTACATAGTCAAGCCTACTACGATACAAATAAAAACAATAAGGGAAAAGTCGGGTAAAACGGACACCGTTAATATTTCGAAAATAACAATTTTTGGCACAAAAATAATGGTGGGAATATATTCGGCTTAGTGTTTCAACACTTTCGACACTCTTTGATCATTTACATCAAGCAAAGATTCACAATAGTAAACAAAACAAATAAAAACTTTGAGGATCCATTTTTTAAGGTAATTTTCTCCCCTCAGAAAATTTCAACCATTTTCAAAGGTGAATATTTATTAGGTTTCTCTGAGCAACAAAAGTTTTAAAAAAAAGTTTCCAAGGCGGGTAAGACGGACACCTTAAGGTCTGGTAAAACGGACACATTAGTTTCTCTAAGTATTTCAAAAATTTTCAACGGTTTGATCCTCCATATGCCTTTAAAAGACTCTGGCAAGAGCAATTGTCGGTTGAAAAGCACTCAGCATCTCAAACAGGCCATAAAAACTGTAAAAGCTGAATCTGTGGTGATGACAGCGCCCCAAAAATACGGAATTCTGAAAACCACACCGATTCGCTTCTGGACTCAGCCCAGTTGGATCCTTTTTGGTTTAAAAACGTTTTCAAATACTTAACTGCGGTAAAATATACCTTTTCTATTTTTTAAAAGGGTAATTGGCAAGCATGTTTTAGACTTGACAGACTTGATGAAGGAAATTAACTGATTTCAATGGTTAATGCGATAACAAACAACCTTAACTGCCTATTTGCAGTATATTGCTATTAGAGATGTACCGAATATTCGGTCGGCCGAATATTCGGCGCCGAATACCGCCAAAAAACCGTTAAGCCAAATATTCGGCTCACCGAATAGTTGAGCTAGGTATTCGGCCGAATAGGCCAAATAGGCTGAATATTAATTTTTTTAAAATTAAAACAAAAACCGACTTGTCAAATTTTTCAACTGATGTTAGATAATTTATAAAATATCCAATAGAAATGTTGAAAAAGCTTTAAAATAACCAAAAACTTATGCTTTCAGTAAAACATTTTAGGTGTACCCGTGTATTTTTCACTGTAGATAGCTTTATAAACCGAGTATACTTATTGATATATCCAGGCTGGTCCATAAACCAAATAAAGAATTCCAGAAAAGTTAAATCTGACCGGGATGGATACATATTTTTTAAACTTTCCGGATTTTACCCAGGTTTATTCAGATTTTTTGCTAAATTAAATGAAAAACTCAAATGTCTCTTTGAAAAATTTTTAATTTTGCGTTACAAAACGATTGTTTAGAGTAAATTTATTCGTAAGATACGTTTTGAACACTGATGTTGTGATTCGATGATAGCTTTGAATTTCAAATAATGTTATTTCTTTTCCTTTTTTTTCTTTGAGAATGATGCCTAGTTTCTGTTCAGATTTTTCTTTTTTATTACAAGTTTTTCAAAGCCGTGTGGATACGTGTAGTAGAAAGTATTGTATGCTTAAGGTTAAAGATCATCGTTATATTTGGCAACTATTTTTTAGACATCTAGCAAAACTTAGACATTCATCTAATTCGATATAGATAAAAGCAAATTCAAATAGCTTGACAACTGTTTTGAAATGTTTTGTCCCAGATTTCACTGGAACCCAATATCTTTTGTGATAAATGTCCTAGAAGCGACAAGTCATCTGATGTCCTTCCAGCTAATGGTGACATTTGGAATCAAAGAGATCTCAACTTAAAAAAGTTCTGATGAATTATACATCCGGTTGGAAATAATCGACTTAAAAACATGAGGGTGCCCCTCATGGCAGATGGCAGAAATATAAGGAAAATTAATTTAATGTTTTGTGTTGTATTGAAAATTCAACAGAATATTCGACCGAATATTCGGCCGAATATTCGTTAGGCCGAATAGTTGAAAAGGTTCGGTATTCAGCCGTTCGCCGAATACCACTATTCGGTACATCTCTAATTGCTATTCTACCTTAGGATGTCCGTCTTACCCGACTTTCCCCTACTTTTATGTTTGGAATATAGAGGCAATATTTTTCTACAAAGTTGTAGATATCATTTAAATATGCAACTATTCTGTAATAATACTTATACTATTTCTATTCTATGTAGAGTTATACAGCTTAAAGTTCAAAACATACTTAAGAATTGTGTTTTATACTTAATATTTGTAATTTTAGGATAAATATGAATATAATGATCGAAACATTTGCTGAAACGCTAACATTGGACGTTAATGTCGTGATTTTATGTATCTCAATTCAGAGATTCTCTTAGACAAGTCTGTCTCTCACAAGAATAGATCAATGACTGACTTTGTTTTGAGTGTTTGCCAAAATAGCAAACATGTGTTGCAAAAAAAAAAATAGCAAACATAGTGTTGCCAAAATAGCAAACATAGAAATACCAAAATAGCAAAGCATAGAAATTTATTTTATTTTATTTATCTTAAGTGTTGCCGAATTCAACTGTTATTTTATTTTAGTTTTAATTAAATTTAATTGATTTTCTGCGTATCCTTCACCTCATCCCTCCATTCCTTCTCATCTCGATTCTCAATTAAAACTTTTTTTGCATCGACTTTTGTTTTTTTTCCTTTAGAACAACATTTTTTTTACCAAATATCCTTAATTCTTTGTTCCCATCCTACAAATTTTATTTAATTTCTGCTTATCCTTCAAATCTTCTCTACATTCCTTCTCAACTCTATCCTCAATAGAATCTTTCATTTACAAAATTTTGTTTTTCGAAAATACAAAATTTTATATCCCAAATATTTCCATCTCAATTCTATATCCATTCTCTGCAAAAGCTTTTAAAATCTTAATTTTTTTTCTGCATATTCTTCATACCATCCGAAAATACTCTTCACAAAAGCCTTCCCAATTTGTGCTGCCGCTCTGCTTTTGTTTATCAGAGCCTGAACAATCCGCAAAAAAAAATCATTCTTAGCAACAGCTTTCTCAAACTGTGCTTTTTTGTCACTCTGTCTCTGCTAACCAGAGCCGCAATAATTCGATAGTATTCTCAGAAACAGCCTACCCAACCAGAAGGCTTATTCGAAACAAACAATCAGCAACAACAGCCTTAAAAATTTGTACTACCTTATCGATCTCCGTTTTTGTTTTCACTGGAAGGCCAGACAATCAACAACAGCAGCCTTAAAAGTCTGCGCTTCCATAGCCAATTCCATCTTTTTCCATCGGAAGGCCAAATCAAAGCAAACAATCAGGTAATGCTGCCTGAAAATCTGCGCTTCAAAATCAGCAGCAGCAGCCTTAAATATCTGCGCTTCTAACGCCAATTCCATCTTATTCCACCGGACGGCCAAATTTAAACAATCAGCAGCGGCAGCAGCCTTAAATATCTGCGCTATTTGTGCTTATTCTACCAACCACGCCATTGTCGTGATTTTACGAATTTCAATTCAGAGATTCACTTAGACACGTCTGTCGCTCTCAAGAATAGATCAATGACTGACTTTGTTTAGATAGTTTGTCTAGTGTTTCCAAAATAGCAATCGTTGCTAAAGAAATTTCTTTTATTTTATTCATCTTTAATGTTGCCGAATACAACTATTATTTTATTTTATTTTTAATTAAATTTGATTTATTTTCCAAATTGGGTACCCGAGCAGACTTTTATGGCAAATTTATACCTAATTTTGCTATCATGCCTTGAAAGTAAAATGAGGTATCATTTTGCCCGAATAAAGGTGGTACAATGCCAAAATTTGGGTCTCACTTTTCATATATGGATACTTCGATTATACCAAGTGCAGGTTTCACTGAAACCTTAATGATACCTTGTTTAGCCAACGTTTCTAAACGAGATTTGAGGGCACAATGATGCCACTTTGAGGTATAATTTATTGCCAAAATTTGGCATCGTTGTGATTTCAAAAATTGTTTCAAAAGGATGCCTAAACAAGGTGTCAGAATACATTCAGTGAAACCAAAATTTGGCAGAACTGTGCTATCCGTATATGGAAAACGAGCGCCATATTTTGGTATTGTAGCACCATTATTCGGAACAATTATACCGAATTTCGCTAAAAAGGCATGATAGCAAAAGAAATTTCAACCATCGAATAGTTACTCCAACAAAAGCAAAACAACGATGTAATGTATACATTTAGGCGTTACAATAAGCTGTATATGAATATCGTCTTTTCAAACGCGACTCCAGAAATAATCGCCATGTGTTATAAATACCAGCACTATGGTTGTATAAATGAAGTCGATTTTAAACCATCAGTTAAGCATCTAAAAAAGATAGACAAATTCTTAAAAGGTACAATTTTACAAGCGTTTTGGTTGGAACTTCTTCCTTTTTCCAACTCCAACCAGCTAAACGCTCAAATTTATTCTGATAAATAAGCATATTCGAAAATAAGCAGACCTCGCCATCCTAATTGTAAATCTACATGAGCATGAGAAGAGGTAGTTTTACATAAATGCTTTTGATTGCTTTTAGAGTCACTTACATTCAAAAAGGTTTGAAGAATCTCTTAGCTGAACGAAACTACCATTTAAAAAACGATGATTCCTTTGAATTCAGCCACCATGGAAATCCTTATAGAAAGGATGCCTAAACATGGTTTAGCTGTGCTTCCAGCATATGAAACTTTTAAGAAAATAATCCAAATTTCGCTAACAAGGCATGATAGCAAGTTTTATCCTTAACTTATGTTCAATCTTAGAATTGGTATCGGTTAGATTCTAATGAAAATAATAACAATTACGCCTTTGTGTAAACAATGCATTGATTAAAAAGTATAATACTCTGACCTACCTACCTACCTAAGGGTTCGGCGCCGATTGACCGACGCATAGGACCGAGATAAAAAAAAACCTCCTCTAACACTCACACTCAACTAACACACTCATACTAACACTCTGACTAAAACCTAAAATCCCGAGATCCCAATCTGATGTTCGAGAAATGAATGGAGAAAAAATTTTATCATAAATTTTAACACTTCTTTGCCAGTCTGTAAAAACGGAATTTCAATTGTTCAGTTTGTTGCCTTAGCTTTTGCTTTAATGTAAATAGTAAACTTTGTAAATGTTCCATCAATATTATTATAGTCATGTAAGAGTTCGATATTTTTTTCCTTGTTCGTCTACTTTCAGCAGTTGTTAAGCGTTACACTGCCGTTGGAAGCATAATTGTCACATGTTACATTCTGAAATTTCCTTACTTTTTCTAGAAGACTTATTTCAAATTTTTCTGTTAGGCAATTTTTGATAGAAACATCGAGTTCATCTAATAAACATATTCTTATTAAATAAAATCAAAATATTCATCGCTACGAGGCGGTAGACACCAAAATAGTTCACATATCAAAATGTAACATGTGACAATTATGCTTCCAGAGGCAGTACAAATCGCATCGAAATCAAGTAGTTTATGTTTGATTGATATCTACAATACACTCATATTTAAATTTGAAAAAAAAAAAAAATACTTAAAGTTGTGAATTTTAAGTCAGAACAATGTTTTAATTTTTTTACCCTATCATATTGAAGATAAATATTAGTGATTCCGTCTGCTTGGACATTTATTCTCATTACAAAAACGTTATTTCAATTGCACAAGACGTACATTGCCACAACTTGCTAAACTATCCCACATACAAAAACATCGCATCGACAAAAAAGGTTTGAGGGTTTACTATACATATTTCCTTGACCTTTTGAAAAGGCCTGTGTCGAAAAGTGTAAATAAATCAACAATTACAATTTTGGTATTTTTTCATACATTTTGTGAATCGACTTCAAAACTATAAATAAATCATAAAGTACAAACTTTCGCAAAACTAAGAAATTATTTTATTAAATCATCGTACCGAAACGGATTATCTCAAGTCTATTTTGAAAAACTAACGGTAGCAGTTCAATTTTTAATAATATGATTTCAGATGAAATGTGTAGTACAAATTTACAATGTATCTTTCAGACAATAATTAAAAATTCTGAATGTATAACCCTTTTCCTTTTGAGCACATCGTTAAATATTCTTAAGAATTTTGAAACAGGTTGATATCTCCGAATTTTCCTCTTTTTCTTTCAAGCATTGGATTGATGTGTTATTAAAAACCCCCTTAAATTATGCAACCCATTTCAAGAGTTTTACTAACCATGTGAGATAAATGTTGACGCATAACAAAATCTGCCCTTACTTAAGCAACATAATAACATTTTATATGAAAATTCAAGAAAATATAAAGCTACACATGACACATGACAAATTTGAATAATTTATCAGAACCTAGCTTTAAAATTTCTGCTTTACCTTATATTTAGCGTTAACATTCCGTAGCTTTTAAACAACACAAAAAACAGACTTGTTTGTTTAATTTTTTAAAGTTAATTTTGTATTCAACTGGAAAGTAATTTGGGATTGTGTTTACAAAATCATATGGAGTCCAACCATATTCTAACTAAACAAAGAACAACTTAGGCTGGAACAAATATCAATTTCTTCTTTTGTCACCCCCCCCTTCGAAATTTCCAAAAATCCGTAGGAGGAAATAAATAAAGTTTGAAGTATTTTATGTAAATTTCGACCAAAAATTCAAGTATCCGAAAGTTTACAAGACGAAAATACAAAGTTTAGAAGTTGGAAGTTATTTCACCTTTTTGGATTCTTGATTTTATTGAATTTTTCGTTAAAAAATTTCTTTATTTATACACGCAGAAAAATATTTTGTAAGTACAACAAAATTTGGGCCAAAAATAATAAAAATTTTGGTTGGGAAAAAGCACAAATATATTTTAGTCCATTTTGATAAAAAATTCCACTTTGGATTCATCTTTTTGTTTTTGTTTAAACAATATCAGCCCTTTTTAAAAATAAATCCAAATTTTGACCAAAATAATAAAATTTTGGGTAAAACTTATAACATTCGTTGTATGGTTCGAAATACAATATTGATTGTCCAAAATAACAAAATAAAAAGTGGTTTAAAATAGATCAGTTCATTAATTTCAAAGCAAAGCCAAATTATTTGATTCAAATAGTATTTTTATTCTTTTTTTGAAATTTATTGGATTCTCATCATGAATTATAAACGATTTAAGTTTCAAATTTCTTTATTGTACTAACATCACTGATGAACTAACATGCTGCTGAAACATCAGCATTAGAATAGGCAATGAAGTCATCATTTGTCCCTCTGGCTCCTGATGTCTACCTTTGTGCGGTTGGTGTTGCTTCCCAGACGAGCGTGAACCGAAACGTGAATCTGACGACTTCTTTCTTTATTTGGCTTCGTCTGACACGACTGGCTAGGACCATTCTGGCCCAACTTGCAATCTGACGACTTCGTAACATCTGAAATGGACACAAAAGAAAAAAATTAAAAAAATACGTAATGTTGTACTCCCGCCGGTTTTCATCAGTTTTCCGGTCGGTTGACGCTTTTTAAACTTACCTTATGCAATGATCAACCAGTTGACGATGGCAGTCGACTTATCCGGTCGATTTAACTTTACCAGCAGCCCCATATATTCCTCCTGTGTTCTGTGGCTGGTTCTCCCGATGATCACTAAATTGTACTGGAATTTTCCCCTTTGAAATCCAGCGTGCCGGCGCCGGGTTGTAAATCCAAGCCCGTAGTTTCCGATGAAGTCCGCCCATCCTCTTGCCAAAGGTCCAGAGCATATCGGCGATGGGTGTGATTCGTCTTCTGTAAAAAAAATAAGAATTTTTATTATTTAATTCGATCAGCAATCAAAATTGAAACTTACCTCATCCAAAGCGAACCGTAATATTACAACCAGCAGCAAACTGCTGGTAACCATTTTTTTGGGAGACTCGCTACAAAAAAAAACTTTTTTCTTTTATTATTCTTTTTCTTTCGCTTGCGTCAAACTCCGTCAAACGACAAACACGCTAGTTAATACTAACGAATTTTTGGTTTTAAGTCATCCACATTTAAAATTAAAACTATAAAAATATATTTTATTAAAATAATTCAGTGGAAACTCCATGCAATCCAGGTGGTACAACTAATTTTGTAAACATAATAAAATTTCAAGGTTGGTTTTAATTAAAGTTTTGCATCAAAACTACCTGAACATCCGCATTAATACTACAAAATAAAATAACAAAACCGTTTTGTTGAAATCATCACCGTTCTTTTTCTGCGTGTAGGTTTTGTGCAATAATATAGTATGCAATTTTGTTGCATACAAGCTTTCGTGAAATTTATTCCAATTTATTTGTTTTTCGCATTATTTTTTATTGTCCCCCCCCCTCGCGATGTTCCAACTCCGAGTGACAAAAGAAGGATTTGAAATTTGTTCCGGCCTTATTGGTTACAATTTTATCTTATTGCATGATTTTAAAAGTTTCAAATCACTATGCTGAATTATATTAACTAAATTCTTAATGGGCTTGTGATAAATCTCAATTGGCAAGTCTGTTGCTTCTTTAGCCGACACCGAAAACAGTTGTACCGGATAAGTTTTTCAATAACTGTCCGCCAACTGTAAAGTTGATATAAAGTCGCCATAAAAATGGTAAAAAAAAATTCTTAACATGAATCTGAATGAATGGTCTAACACTCATTTTCATTATTTGGAAAATACATGTATTGTTGATCTAAAAGTTAAGTGCCCTAAAAATTATTTGGGTTGTTGCAAAATTGAAGAAAATATTTGTTTCGCTCTATAAAAAAGGCTAGTATTGGATACATTAAGGCGTTGAATTGTAGCTGTGCCATTTGGTCCTGGAAGTAGACTCAAGTAACAAGGCAAAATAATAGCTATGCGGCTTGTTGCACCACCCTGAATAGTGCAAGCGTTGCTAAGTTCGAGTTAAACTCAAGTAAACAAGAATAAGCATAGTACGTTTGTCTGTTACAGAAAAACTGAAACTAAGCTTAGAATCATGACTTAAGTCTAAAATATGATTTAACCTTAAACTTTGATAAAGAAAAAAATACGTAATTTTAACTGCAGATTGATTCATGCCAGTCCACCTACCAATTGCATTATCAAGCATACATTCCATCCTGAGCAGCCGTCGCACTGCTAGATCCTGTGGGAGCTGTCCTCGAACCAGTTTCCGATGAACAATTTCCCCTGAAAGTTGCAATCTCGTTCCTGCCACCGTTGCGCAATGAAAGCAACGTAGACCGAGTTCCCGACACCTTTCGGGTGGTTCTAGGTATCCGTTTTCTTCTTCGATCTTTCCAAGCACGTATAAAATGGTTCTTAACTGCGGAGCAAACAAAATTCGCAGCGGAGCGAAATGAAGAATGTAAACACACAACCTGTATACACTCTACCAAGGTGGCGCAAGTGCAGGTACAATACTGAACGTTCGATAGAAGAAGAAAAAAGTACCTACAAAAATAAAACCTGCGTCGCTGTCAGAAAGCTTAGGCAATTGTGTATCTAAAATGTCTATTGTGTCTTAATTTCTGGCTCTGAAGTGACTCCACTTCATAGAAATATGTTTACGAAAACTAAACTTTACTACTACCTTTGTAAAGCATTTCTTCGTCACCTCTCTTTCTATCACATTGGTAAACAATGCATGGGTAACTTAGATCAAGGTGTGTATATACTCAGGAGGTGTTACCGAATATCGAATTCCCGATTCAGCCATTTTGGCTATGTAGGCTATGCAACTCTACGGAACTCATGAAGTTTGTTTACCAACAAACCACCGAAAAGCTGAGCAAAAAATAAACAAACTCATTGAGAGCCCCGCTCACTCCTCGCCTACTTACTGTGAAAGTCGGAGAACCTAGTGTATCAAAAGACCTTGACTTAGATCATATTCCCACTGCGTCAGTTCATCGTTGTGCTGGTTGTATATACACGGTGCCCCCCTGGACCGTTATTATAAAAAAAAAGTGACCATCAAAACCAAGTATAGGGCTCGATTTCTTAGGTTATTCTACACCTCTGGGCAAATTTTTAAAAAAATCCCTAGTCGAATTTTCGAGAAATCTTGATTTGAAGTTTTTAGGTCAAAAATCCAAACTTTATATATATAAATAAATTTCTGTCTTTCTGTCTTTCTGTCTATTCCGTATGGACTCAGAAACTACTGAACCGATTTACGTGAAACTTGGCAGATGGGGGTATTGGAGGCCGGGGAAAGTTCCTATTATGGTTTGGGACCCCCTCCCTAACAGTAAGGGGGGGAGGGGCCTCCCAAACAAAAGACAATTTTTTGCATAACTCGAGAACCAATCAGGCAAATGGTATCAAATTTGGCATGGGGTGGTATTTGAGAACGGAGAATATTTCAATGAATATTAGGTACCCTCTTTTTCCTCTCAGTGTGGTGATAGAAAGGGGGAGGGGGGCTACCTTACAATTTTTCATATAACTCGAAAACTAATCAATATTTTGGAACCAAATCTGGCATGGGAAGGTATTTGGATACGAAAAATATTTCTATGATTATTTTAAACCCCTCCCTCTTTACAGTAGGAAGATATAAAGGGGGGAGAGGCCCTCTTTTTAATTTTTACATAACTCAAATACTAATCAAGCAAATGGAATCAAATTTGGCGTGGGCGGATATTTGGGAACGTGATATGTTCTAATGATTGTTTGAAACCCCTTCCTTCTTCCAGCGGGGAGAAAGGAAATAGGGAGGGAAGTTCCATAAATTTTTTATTGCATAACTCTAGAACTACAACAGCAAATGGAACCAAATTTTGCATGGAACGATATTTGGGTACGAGAAATGCTTCTTTGAATATTTTGTATTCCTCAATCCTTCAAAAAGGTGGATGAAAAGGGGGAGAAGAGATTTCGCTTACAATTTTCAGTATAACTGAAGATCTGATCGAGCAAATTTGAACCACATTTGGCATGTTTGGGTATTTGGATACGAGAAATGTTTCTATTATAAATAAAAGCTCCACCGATTTTTTCAGCGGAAAGATATAAAAGGGGAAGGGGGCTACCATACATTTTTTTGCATAACTCGAGAATTAATAGAGCAAAAGAAATTAAATTTGGTATCCAAAATTTGTTGAGTAGAAAAAATACTTTTATATTTCTCACTCCTCCATTCAAAGGGGCGAATGGAAGGGGGTTGGTAGTTCCTTTCAAGTTTATGCATAACTCAAGAATTTACATCGCAAATAAAATCAAATTTGGCATGGGATGGTTTTTTAATAAGAGAATTTTTTTATGTCAAACAATTCCTTTCTTGCAGTGGGATGATAGAATTGGAAATAAAGGAAGGGAAGAGGAAAGCTGACATTTAAATTTTTTTTAAACAAAATCCGAGAAATGGACAAAACTTAACATGGAAAACCATTTTGGTATGATTCTATGATTATCTGACACACCATCCTCCTTTCAGTGAGTAGGTACATAGGAGGAGGGAGGTGAACCCAATACAATTTTTTTAACATAAGTTCTCAATTTATGCTATAGCATAAATTAATGCATAAATTATGCTATAGTTATGTTAAAAAAAATTGTATTGGGTTCACCTCCCTCCTCCTATGTACCTACTCACTGAAAGGAGGATGGTGTGTCAGATAATCATAAAACCATTCCAAAATGGTTTTCCATGTTAAGTTTTGTCCATTTCTCGGATTTTGTAAAAAAAAAAGTTAAATGTCATCTTTCCTCGTCCCTTCCTTTATTTCCAATTCTATTATCCCACTGCAAGAAAGGAATTGTTTGACATAAAAAAAATTCTCTTATTAAAATACCATCCCATGCCAAATTTGGTTTTATTTGCGATGTAAATTCTTGAGTGATATGTTCTTGAGTTATGCATAAACTTGAAAGGAACTACCAACCCCCTTCCAGTCGCCCCTTTGAATGGAGGAGTGAGAAATATAAAAGTATTTTTTCTACTCAACAAATTTTGGATACCAAATTTAATTTCATTTGCTCTATTAATTCTCGAGTTATGCAAAAAAATGTATGGTAGCCCCCTTAACCCTTTATAGCTTTCCGCTGAAAAATCGGTGGGGCTTTTATTTATAATAGAAACGTTTATCGTATCCAAATACCCAAACATGCCAAATGTGGTTCAAATTTGCTCGATCAGATCTTCAGTTATACTGAAAATTGTAAGCGAAATCTCTTCTCCCCCATTTCATCCACCTTTTTGAAGGATTGAGAGATACCAAATATTCAAAAAAGCATTTCTCGTACTCAAATATCGTTCCATGAAAAATTTGGTTCCATTTGCTGTTGTAGTTCTAGAGTTATGCAATAAAAAATTTATGGAACCTTCCCTCCCTCTTTCCTTTCTCCCCGCTGGAAGAAGGAAGGGGTCTCAAACAATCATTAGAACATATCACGTTCCCAAATATCCGCCAACGCCAAATTTGGTTCCATTTGCTTGATTAGTATTTGAGCTTTGTAAAAATTAAAAAGAGGGCTCCTCCCCCCTTTATATCTCCCTACTGTAAAGAGGGAGGGGTTTAAAAGAATCATAGAAATATTTTTCGTATCCAAATACCTTCCCATGCCAAATTTGGATCCAATATCTTGAATAGTTTTCGAGTTATATAAAAAATTGTAAGGTATTCCCCCTCCCCCCTTTCTATCACCACACTGAGAGGAAAGAGGGGTACCTAATATTCATTGAAATATTCTCCGTTCCCAAATACCACCACATGCCAATTTTGATACCATTTGCTTGATTGGTTCTCGAGTTATGCAAAAAATTGTCTTTTGTTTGGGAGCCCCCCCCCCCCCCCTTCCTGTTAGGGAGGGGGTCCCACACCATAATAGGAACTTTCCCCGGCCTCCAATACCCCCATCTGCCAAGTTTCACGTTAATCGGTTCAGTAGTTTCTGAGTGTATAGGGAACAGACAGAAAGACAGACAGACAGAAATTCATTTATATATATAAAGTTTGGATTTTTAGACCTAAAAACTTCAAATCAAGATTTCTCGAAAATTCGACTAGGGATTTTTTTGAAAATTTGCCCAGAGGTGTAGAATAACCTAAGAAATCGAGCCCTATACTTGGTTTTGATGGTCACTTTTTTTTTTATAATAACGGTCCAGGGGGGCACCGTGATATATATTTTTGTGGTAATTGATAAGTGGATTTTCTATATTTTTATGTTCGTATCTTAAAGAAAGTTTGATATTTGTAATTAAAAATACGCTACACGATATGACATCTACCAAAAAAAAAAAAATCGATCAACTGATGCATAGCCCACAAAAAATCGAGCAAATTAAGAAGTTGTATTTTATGTTGGTAGTGATTTTTTTTATTAAAAAAAAAAAAATTAAATATACGTTACTTTGGTACATCACGGCAGATTGAACCGTTCGATTTTGGCAACAAATAGTGTTCTGGGGTGTTGCTAAAATCGAACCGGATCTTCAAAATTTGTTCTTTGCTTTGTCGAAATACAAAATGCAATAATAGATTTATTCTGAATTTAGATTATTCTAAATTCAAAATTATATGTTGATTTACTTGTTATATTTCATCCAATTTATAATTTGTTTTCATTAATTTATTACATACAGACAGCGCTTTTTGACTAAATGAAAATTTCGTCAGCTACCAAAAAAAAATATCGTTTTTGTGTACAGATACGGTATATAAGTTTCGGATTTTTCTTCGAATCCACGAGGAATCGTTTTGCTATTTCATAAATCAAAACTCAATTTTGTAAAATTTTCTTTTCCCGTTGACATTTTGACAATAGAGGATAACTTAATGATGCCAAATTTTGCTATCATTCCAAATTTCTAACTAAATTATGCAAATATTTCTACCACAGAAAATTGGTTACCTAATTTTGGTATCATTTTGATCTAACTTTTCTTATCCATAAAAGTGAATGAAACCTTAATGATGCCTTTTTCAGCAGTCGTAGTAAAATCAATACCTTATCGTGCCATCCCTTTGTCATTGATGCTTCACTTTGGTATTGGTTTGCCATCGATTTTCTGCAAATTGATGCTTCAATGAAACCTAATTTCGGCATCTGATAAAATATGATAGTAAATTATGCCATCATTTTGGTATTGATAGCTCATTTTGGTTACGGTTTGCTATCGATTTAGGCATCAAAGTCTGCTCGGGTAAGTGGATCCTACACCTTGAAGCTTGAATGCACTACAAACTTAGTCATGATCAACATGTCTTGTTTATAACGAAAAACACATATTTCCATTTGCATAAGTAAGCCTCTTCCCACTGCATAAGCAGGTTAAATGATCCCATGAATCCATTAGGGGTAACAGTAGATTTTATTTTTTTTTTGAAAGCGCTCGAAAAAGTTACAAGGCGTCTCACTTCTTATACAGGGTGTTTAATAAGTTCGAATTTTTTGGTATGTTAAACGAAAGACTCAAATGAATCTGTTGTTGACAGAAAATCGCCATACACGAGCATTTGGACAAATTAAATGGGCCTAAGTTTAATTTTTATGTGGGAACTACTTTGAATTACACTTCCAAACGCTTTCCCTTCCAATGCGGGAAGGGCTCATAAAATACCTTACAAATATTTAAAGTATCTAAAAACGTCACATGCCATATTTTGCTCCATAAGCTTTATAAGTTTTCGAGTTATGCCAAATAAAATTGGAAAAAAAACCTATCACAAAGTTTTAATGGAACCCCCTTTTTTTCTTTGACTTACCACACAGCATGAAAAGATCCAAAACAATCACAGAAACATCTGGTACCCGAATGCATTCCCACGCCAAATTAGATTCCCTGTGGTCTAAAATTCCTATTCCTATTCCTGGATTTGTTTAAATTTTTTTAGACACCGATTAAATTCTGAGTGTCTATTTGGTTCTTAAATATTTCTATATCAGCAAATATTTTTCATCAAAATTCAGTTTCATAATTAGAATCCTATGGATGATTTTTACTTTTAAATAAAAA
Source organism: Uranotaenia lowii (assembly GCF_029784155.1). Classification (NCBI taxonomy): domain Eukaryota; kingdom Metazoa; phylum Arthropoda; class Insecta; order Diptera; family Culicidae; genus Uranotaenia; species Uranotaenia lowii. Next base: position 43,305,151 of record NC_073692.1, on the reverse strand, counting down.
TAAAGGTTATTTTTTTTTTTAAACTCTACCAGAGAGCCAAATTCTACTTTCACTTTGAGATTATCAGCTGATTTATTTATTTAAACTGGCTTTGGTTGAAAGTTAGAAATTTTAAATAGAACTTACAATCAAAATTTTAAGAATGCGATCTTTTGAAACTTGAGTTCCTCAACGAAATAATCATCTTGATAGTTTGATCTTCAATCTGAATCTGAATTCCTAATATTTCAGATCAGAATTCTTCACTTCCCTACATGGATGAAATATACCTTTTATTTACCATGCAGATGAAAGTTTCATAATCTGCCTTGAAAAACTGTCACCAAGAATGTCGTAAATAACTAAGTTTACCCTGTGGCTACGCATAATTTTCACTAAATTTCTTCGCCGTTACACGATTCTGAAAACTATGCGAACAAGACTCCCACATGTTCACGCATCATAATGTTTCACGATAATATCCCTTCTCTTCGAGTTTTATTTGCCATTCCATCCGTTAAGTCGGCTAAGGTAGATTTGAACGGATTAAACCGTCACTAATCTTGCGTGTCTTCTCAAAACTCCGCTGCCGAGTCGAGTCGTTGTTGTCTTGGTTGGACTTGAAGGCCCGGCTCATCTTTCATCTCCGACTGACTGCTCGCTACTCATGCTCATCTCACACAACTTCCCTTCCATCATCGCCACGGTCCATTAACAAAAAATATGGAATCAAAAGCCGTTGGCGCATATTTTTAGAATTTTTATTGCCACAATCGGCAGTTAGTTTCGGGGAAGCTACATGTTGTGCACACATCGTGAAATTTTCCGGCAAACTTTACCGGTGCGTAACGCGTGCTGGCCCGGATATTTGCTGGCCACCGGCGTTTTTTGGCATGCAAATCTTTTATGTAGAAACGGAGCACATTTTCTCTGATGGTCAAATTTATAAAAATAATATTTGGAAGGGTCTCAAACCAGTTGAGCTACTCGGAATAGGTCACTTCATTTCACGCCGATTATCTGGGGATAATGGAAACAAGATGTGATCCATTTTTTCAATAATCTCAGAAGCGGCATCATGTTTAGTCTTAGTCATAAAACAAATTAATTGAAAAATCAAGCGTAAAATATCAATTGATATCATTCTCGTGGGTTGGACCATCTCAAATATGAATTTTGAAAGTTTCCGGCTCGACGAATCAACTTTGTCATCAACTAAGTGTTTTGACGACCTGAAATACAATTGAAAAAATGAATAACTGTATCGAAAATGCCGCATTATCGCAAACTCAAAAACTACAAAAATTAAAAAAATAACAAAAATAACAAAAATTACAAAAATTAAAAGTTTTACAAAAATAAAATAACAAATTTTACAAACACGACAAAAATGACAACAATGGCAAAAATGAAAAAAATGACAAAAATGACAAAAATGACAAAAATGACAAAAATGACAAAAATGACAAAAATGACAAAAATGACAAAAATGACAAAAATGACAAAAATGACAAAAATGACAAAAATGACAAAAATGACAAAAATGACAAAAATGACAAAAATGACAAAAATGACAAAACGACAAAAATGACAAAAATGACAAAAATGACAAAAATGACAAAAATGACAAAAATGACAAAAATGACAAAAATGACAAAAATGACAAAAATGACAAAAATGACAAAAATGACAAAAATGACAAAAATGACAAAAATGACAAAAATGACAAAAATGACAAAAATGACAAAAATGACAAAAATGACAAAAATGACAAAAATGACAAAAATGACAAAAATGACAAAAATGACAAAAATGACAAAAATGACAAAAATGACAAAAATGACAAAAATGACAAAAATGACAAAAATGACAAAAATGACAAAAATGACAAAAATGACAAAAATGACAAAAATGACAAAAATGACAAAAATGACAAAAATGACAAAAATGACAAAAATGACAAAAATGACAAAAATGACAAAAATGACAAAAATGACAAAAATGACAAAAATGACAAAAATGACAAAAATGACAAAAATGACAAAAATGACAAAAATGACAAAAATGACAAAAATGACAAAAATGACAAAAATGACAAAAATGACAAAAATGACAAAAATGACAAAACGACAAAAATGACAAAAATGACAAAAATGACAAAAATGACAAAAATGACAAAAATGACAAAAATGACAAAAATGACAAAAATGACAAAAATGACAAAAATGACAAAAATGACAAAAATGACAAAAATGACAAAAATGACAAAAATGACAAAAATGACAAAAATGACAAAAATGACAAAAATGACAAAAATGACAAAAATGACAAAAATGACAAAAATGACAAAAATGACAAAAATGACAAAAATGACAAAAATGACAAAAATGACAAAAATGACAAAAATGACAAAAATGACAAAAATGACAAAAATGACAAAAATGACAAAAATGACAAAAATGACAAAAATGACAAAAATGACAAAAATGACAAAAATGACAAAAATCATAAAATTGACAAAAATGACAAAAATGACAAAAATGACAAAAATGACAAAAATGACAAAAATGACAAAAATGCCAAAAATCATAAAATTGACAAAAATGACAAAAATGACAAAAATGACAAAAATGACAAAAATGACAAAAATGACAAAAATGACAAAAATGACAAAAATGACAAAAATGACAAAAATGACAAAAATGACAAAAATGACAAAAATGACAAAAATGACAAAAATGACAAAAATGACAAAAATGACAAAAATGACAAAAATGACAAAAATGACAAAAATGACAAAAATGACAAAAATGACAAAAATGACAAAAATGACAAAAATGACAAAAATGACAAAAATGACAAAAATGACAAAAATGACAAAAATGACAAAAATGACAAAAATGACAAAAATGACAAAAATGACAAAAATGACAAAAATGACAAAAATGACAAAAATGACAAAAATGACAAAAATGACAAAAATGACAAAAATGACAAAAATGACAAAAATGACAACAATGACAAAAATGACAAAAATGACAAAAATGACAAAAATGACAAAAATGACAAAAATGACAAAAATGACAAAAATGACAAAAATGACAAAAATGACAAAAATGACAAAAATGACAAAAATGACAAAAATGACAAAAATGACAAAAATGACAAAAATGACAAAAATGACAAAAATGACAAAAATGACAAAAATGACAAAAATGACAAAAATGACAAAAATGACAAAAATGACAAAAATGACAAAAATGACAAAAATGACAAAAATGACAAAAATGACAAAATGACAAAAATGACAAAAATGACAAAAATGACAAAAATGACAAAAATGACAAAAATGACAAAAATGACAAAAATGACAAAAATGACAAAAATGACAAAAATGACAAAAATGACAAAAATGACAAAAATGACAAAAATGACAAAAATGACAAAAATGACAAAAATGACAAAAATGACAAAAATGACAAAAATGACAAAAATGACAAAAATGACAAAAATGACAAAAATGACAAAAATGACAAAAATGACAAAAATGACAAAAATGACAAAAATGACAAAAATGACAAAAATGACAAAAATGACAAAAATGACAAAAATGACAAAAATGACAAAAATGACAAAAATGCCAAATGACAAAAATGACAAAAATGACAAAAATGTCAAAAATGACAAAAATGACAAAAATGACAAAAATGACAAAAATGACAAAAATGACAAAAATGACAAAAATGACAAAAATGACAAAAATGACAAAAATGACAAAAATGACAAAAATGACAAAAATGACAAAAATGACAAAAATGACAAAAATGACAAAAATGACAAAAATGACAAAAATGACAAAAATGACAAAAATGACAAAAATGACAAAAATGACAAAAATAACAAAAATGACAAAAATGACAAAAATGACAAAAATGACAAAAATGACAAAAATGACAAAAATGACAAAAATGACAAAAATGACAAAAATGACAAAAATGACAAAAATGACAAAAATGACAAAAATGACAAAAATGACAAAAATGACAAAAATGACAAAAATGACAAAAATGACAAAAATGACAAAAATGACAAAAATGACAAAAATGACAAAAATGACAAAAATGACAAAAATGACAAAAATGACAAAAATGACAAAAATGACAAAAATGACAAAAATGACAAAAATGACAAAAATGACAAAAATGACAAAAATGACAAAAATGACAAAAATGACAACAATGACAAAAATGACAAAAATGACAAAAATGACAAAAATGACAAAAATGACAAAAATGACAAAAATGACAAAAATGACAAAAATAACAAAAATGACAAAAATGACAAAAATGACAAAAATGACAAAAATGACAAAAATGACAAAAATGACAAAAATGACAAAAATGACAAAAATGACAAAAATGACAAAAATGACAAATATGACAAAAATGACAAAACGACAAAAATGACAAAAATGACAAAAATGACAAAAATGACAAAAATGACAAAAATGACAAAAATGACAAAAATGACAAAAATGACAAAAATGACAAAAATGACAAAAATGACAAAAATGACAAAAATGACAAAAATGACAAAAATGACAAAAATGACAAAAATGACAAAAATGACAAAAATGACAAAAATGACAAAAATGACAAAAATGACAAAAATGACAAAAATGACAAAAATGACAAAAATGACAAAAATGACAAAAATGACAAAAATGACAAAAATGACAAAAATGACAAAAATGACAAAAATGACAAAAATGACAAAAATGACAAAAATGACAAAAATGACAAAAATGACAAAAATGACAAAAATGACAAAAATGACAAAAATGACAAAAATGACAAAAATGACAAAAATGACAAAAATGACAAAAATGACAAAAATGACAAAAATGACAAAAATGACAAAAATGACAAAAATGACAAAAATGACAAAAATGACAAAATGACAAAAATGACAAAAATGACAAAAATGACAAAAATGACAAAAATGACAAAAATGACAAAAATGACAAAAATGACAAAAATGACAAAAATGACAAAAATGACAAAAATGACAAAAATGACAAAAATGACAAAAATGACAAAAATGACAAAAATGACAAAAATGACAAAAATGACAAAAATGACAAAAATGACAAAAATGACAAAAATGACAAAAATGACAAAAATGACAAAAATGACAAAAATGACAAAAATGACAAAAATGACAAAAATGACAAAAATGACAAAAATGACAAAAATGACAAAAATGACAAAAATGACAAAAATGACAAAAATGACAAAAATGACAAAAATGACAAAAATGACAAAAATGACAAAAATGACAAAAATGACAAAAATGACAAAAATGACAAAAATGACAAAAATGACAAAAATGACAAAAATGACAAAAATGACAAAAATGACAAAAATGACAAAAATGACAAAAATGACAAAAAAGACAAAAATGACAAAAATGACAAAAATGACAAAAATGACAAAAATGACAAAAATGACAAAAATGACAAAAATGACAAAAATGACAAAAATGACAAAAATGACAAAAATGACAAAAATGCCAAAATGACAAAAATTACAAAAATGACAAAAATGTCAAAAATGACAAAAATGACAAAAATGACAAAAATGACAAAAATGACAAAAATGACAAAAATGACAAAAATGACAAAAATGACAAAAATGACAAAAATGACAAAAATGACAAAAATGACAAAAATGACAAAAATGACAAATATGACAAATATGACAAAAATGACAAAAATGACAAAAATGACAAAAATGACAAAAATGACAAAAATGACAAAAATGACAAAAATGACAAAAATGACAAAAATGACAAAAATGACAAAAATGACAAAAATGACAAAAATGACAAAAATGACAAAAATGACAAAAATGACAAAAATGACAAAAATGACAAAAATGACAAAAATGACAAAATGACAAAAATGACAAAATGACAAAAATGACAAAAATGACAAAAATGACAAAAATGACAAAAATGACAAAAATGACAAAAATGACAAAAATGACAAAAATGACAAAAATGACAAAAATGACAAAAATGACAAAAATGACAAAAATGACAAAAATGACAAAAATGACAAAAATGACAAAAATGACAAAAGTGACAAAAATGACAAAAATGACAAAAATGACAAAAATGACAAAAATGACAAAAATGACAAAAATGACAAAAACGACAAAAATGACAAAAATGACAAAAATGACAAAAATGACAAAAATTACAAAAATTACAAAAATTACAAAAATTACAAAAATTACAAAAATTACAAAAATTACATAAATAACAAAAATTACAAAAATTACAAAAATTACAAAAATTACAAAAATGACAAAAATGACAAAAATGACAAAAATGACAAAAATGACAAAAATGACAAAAATGACAAAAATGACAAAAATGACAAAAATGACAAAAATGACAAAAATGACAAAAATGACAAAAATGACAAAAATGACAAAAATGACAAAAATGACAAAAATGACAAAAATGACAAAAATGACAAAAATGACAAAAATGACAAAAATGACAAAAATGACAAAAATGACAAAAATGACAAAAATGACAAAAATGACAAAAACGACAAAAATGACAAAAATGACAAAAATTAAACAAAAATTAAACAAAATTTAAACAAAATTTAAACCAACATTTAAACCAAAATTATGCAAAAAAAAACACAAAAATTACACAAAACATACGTAGAAATTACACAAAACTTACACAAAAATTACACAAAAGTAACACAAAAATTCCAAAAAGAATTAAACAAAAAGTACACCAAAATGACCTAATAATGATACAAAACTGACATAAAATGACACAAAAATGACACAAAAATGACACAAAAATGACAAAAAAATGACACAAAAATGACAAAAAAGTAATACAAAAATAATACAAAAAAGGCACAAAAATTAAACAAAAACTTAAAAAATTAAAGCTAAATTACTCATAAATAACACAAAAATTACACAAAAAATACACAAAACTGACACAATAATAGCACAAAAATAAAACAAAAATTAAACAAAAAAAAAAACCTAAAAAATTACACAATACTTGCACATAATGTAAAAAAAATGCACAAAAAATTATACAAAAATTACACAAAGATTGCACAAAATTAAATAAAAAGTTAACAAAAATTACGACATGCGTTGATTTTGAAGATGTCGACTGTATGATTTAGTGTTTTATTTACGGCAAATCAGTCCAATTAGTTTTTATAAACGACGTTTATTTTATTCCGACGTTTCGGTGTCTATTAACACCTTCATCAGGGATCAAAGTTGTCGTTTATTACTTGTTTTTTGTAAAAACGTACTGTCCGGATTATTTGGTGTAGAATCAATTTGAAATTCAAAATTTAAATATATCTCCAAACTTTCTATGAAAAGCACTGTTGTGTACTTTCAGGCGGTACTACTGTTTTGCAAAACAGTAGTACCGCCTGAAAGTACACAACAGTGCTTTTCATAGAAAGTTTGGAGATATATTTAAATTTTGAATTTCAAATTGATTCTACACCAAATAATCCGGACAGTACGTTTTTACAAAAAACAAGTAATAAACGACAACTTTGATCCCTGATGAAGGTGTTAATAGACACCGAAACGTCGGAATAAAATAAACGTCGTTTATAAAAACTAATTGGACTGATTTGCCGTAAATAAAACATTACGACATGCATTTAACAGAAAATACACCAAAATAACACAAAAATTTCATAAAAAATACACTTACATTACACAAAAATTACACAAAAATGATAAAAAAAATGATACAAAAATGACACAAAAGTGACACAAAAATGACACAAAAATGACACAAAAATGACACAAAAATGACACAAAAATGACACAAAAATGACACAAAAATGACACAAAAATGACACAAAAATGACACAAAAATGACACAAAAATGACACAAAAATGACACAAAAATGACACAAAAATGACACAAAAATGACACAAAAATGACACAAAAATGACACAAAAATGACACAAAAATGACACAAAAATGACACAAAAATGACACAAAAATGACACAAAAATGACACAAAAATGACACAAAAATGACACAAAAATGACCAAAAATGACACAAAATTACACAAAAATGACACAAAAATGACTCAAAAATGTTACAAAAATGACACAAAAATGACACAAATATTACACAAAAATGACACAAAAATAACACGAAAATGACACAAAAATAACACGAAAATGACACAAAAATGACACAAGAATGACACAAAAATGACAAAAAAATTAAACAAAAATGATAATCAAATGATATGAAAATGTTACCAACAAGAATGACACAAAATTGCATAAAAATGACACAAAATTGGCACATAAATGACACAAAAATGACACAAAAATGATACAAAAATGACACAAAAATTTCACAAAAAGGACACTGAAATGACACAAAAATGACACAAAAATGATACAAAAATGACACAAAAATGACACAAATATTACACAGAAATGAAACAAAAATAACACGTAAATGACACAAAAATGACACAAGAATGACACAAAAATGACAAAAAAATGAAACAAAAATGATAATCAAATGATATGAAAATGTTACCAACAAGATTGACACAAAATTGCATAAAAATGACACAAATTTGGCACATAAATGACACAAAAATGACACAAAAATGACACAAAAATGATACAAAAATGACACAAAAATGACACAACAATGACACGAAAATGACACAAAAATTTCACAAAAATGACAGTGAAATGACACAAAAATGACACAAAAACTGTTACAAAAACTGTTACAAAAACTGTTAGAAAAATCGACACAAAAACGACACAAAAATGACACAAAAATGACACAAAAACGACACAAAAATTACACAAAAATTACACAAAAACGACACAAAAATAACACAAAAATTACACAAAAATGACACAAAAATGACACGAAAATGACACAAAAATGACACAAAAATGATACAAAAATGTCACAAAAATGACACAAAAATGACACAAAAATGACACAAAAATGACACAAAAATGACACAAAAATAACACGAAAATGACACAAAAATGACACAAAAATGACACAAAAATGACACGAAAATGACACAAAAATGACACAAAAATGACAAAAAAGATAATCAAATGATTTGAAAATGTTACCAACAAGAATGACACAAAATTGCATAAAAATGACACAAAATTGGCACATAAATGAAAAAAAAAATGACACAAACATGATATAAAAATGACTCTGAAATGACCCAAAAATGACTCTGAAATGACCCAGAAGAGACACAAAAATGACACAAAAATGACACAAAATTGATACATGACACAAAAATGACACAAAAATGACCAAAAAATTACACAAAAATGTCACAAAAATGACACAAAAGGTACACAAAATGACACAAAAATGACACAAAAATAACACAAAAATGACACAAAAATGTCACAAAAATGTCACAAAAGTAACACAAAAATGGCACAAAAATGACACAAAAATGACACAAAAATGACACAAAAATGACAAAAAAGTGACACAAAAATGACACAAAAATCACACAAAAATTACACAAAAATGACACAAAAATGACCCAAAAATGACACAAAAATGACACAAAAAATGACACAAAAATGACACAAAAATGTCACAAAAGTGACACAAAAATTACACAAAAATTACACAAAAATTACACAAAAATTACACAAAAATTACACAAAAATTACACAAAAATTACACAAAAATTACACAAAAATTACACAAAAATGACACAAAAATTACAAAAAATTACAAAAAATTACACAAAAAATACACAAAAATATACAAAAATAACACAAAAATTACACAAAAATTACACAAAAATTACACAAAAATTACGCAAAAATTACACAAAAATGACACAAAAATGACACAAAAATGATACAAAAATGATACAAAAATTACATAAAAATTAAACAAAAATGACATAAAAAATTACACAAAAGTGACAAAAATGATCATCAAATGATATGAAAATGATACCTACAAGAATGACACAAAATTGCATAAAAATTGCATATAAATGACACAAAAATGACACAAAATTGACACAAAAATGTCACAAAAACGACACAAAAATGACACGAAAATGGCACAAAAATGACACAAAATTGACACAAAAATGACACAAAAATGACACAAAAATGACACAAAAATGACAAGAATGACACAAAAATGACAAGAATGATACAAAAATTAAACAAAAATAACACAAATGTGACACAAAGATTACACAAAAATGAAACAAAAATGACACAAAAGGTACACAAAATGACACAAAAATGACACAAAAATAACACAAAAATGACACAAAAATGACACAAAAATGGCACAAAAATTACACAAATTTTTCACAAAAATCGTATTAAAGCTACACAAAAATTACACAATAATGGGAATAAATTTACCCAAAAATGACACAAAAATTAAACAAACATCACACGAAACTCATGTGAAAATTACACGAAAATGAAACGAACATTTCACAAAAAATATACAAAATTGACACAAAAATTACGCAAAAATGACACAATGATGACAAAAAAATGACACTAAAATGTCACAAAATTAAACAAAAATGACACAAAATGTCACAAAAATGACACAAAAATGACACAAAAATTACACAAAAATGTCACAAAAATGGCACAAAAATGACTCAAAAATGGCACAAAAATGGCACAAAAATGACACAAAAATGACACAAAAATGACACAAAAATGACACAAAAATGACACAAAGATGACACAAAGATGACACAAAGATGACACAAAGATGACACAAAGATGACACAAAAATTACACAAAGATGACAAAAAAATGACACTAAAATGTCACAAAAATTAAACAGAAATGACACAAAAATGACATTAAAATTACACAAAAATTACACAAAAAATTCACACAAAAAAAAAACAAAAAAAATGACACAAAAATTGTTTTAAAATTACACAAAAATAACACAATAATGGCAAAAAATTAACACAGAAGTGACATTAAAAAGACACAAAAATTACACAAAGATCACCAAAAAGTCACACAAAACTAACGTGAAAAAAATACCAAAAAATACACGAAACATTACACAAAAAATTACACTAAAATGACGCAAAAATCATACAGAACTGACACAAAATGACTCAAAAAACACAAAAATTACACGAAACATTACACAAACATTAGTTAAAAATGACAAAAAAATTATACAAAACTGACTCAAAAAAATGACACAAAAATGATTCAAAAACAGACCTACAAAAATGACACAAAATGGCATAAAATTGCAAAAAAAATTACACAAAAATGACAAATGACACTTTCATACCTTATTTTTCTATCATGCTTTGAAATTAAAATTTGGTTTCATTTTGCCGGAATAAAGGTGTCACAATGTCAAAATTTGGGTCTCGCTTTTCATATAAGGATACCTGGGTGTGATATGCCAAGTGCAGGTTTCACTGAAACTTTAATGGTGCCTCCTTTAGCTTTTGTTTAGAAACAATTTTTGAGATCTTAATTTAATGATTAATGGCATTTCGGTGAATTATACATTCTAATAGGAAGAATTTCAAATGAAAGTAATGAAAATTATAGACGGATAGATTAGATTAGGAAGCATGAAAGGTGTTGAAAATGAGCCAAGAGCGTGATTTGAGAAAACTTCTTGCCGCACAAGACCATTTGTCCCACATCGTATTATTGTCTAGAAGAAGCAAAGTCGATAGGCTGACTTTGCATTGATCTATACAATGATACATGGATGGATCGAAGCACGTGTTTTTCGTACCCCGATCGGACAAAAGGAAATGTACGGCCGGCTCAGATGAAGTTTTCTATTGCGAGAGCTGGTTCGATCGATGTGTAAGCTGTTAACCCAAAATCAATTGGCAAAGAAAAAGGGGGGGAAATATGGGGAAATAAAAATGCAGTTCACTAATTGATGTGCATGGCTTAACAAATAGGGACGTTGACGGTTACTCAAAGTGCGCGAAACAATAAAGTAGTAGCGTCGCCGTGCAAACAACGAACACCCGAAAACAGCTTACACATCGATCGAACCAGCTCTCGCAATAGAAAACTTCATCTGAGCCGGCCGTACATTTCCTTTTGTCCGATCGGGGTACGAAAAACACGTGCTTCGATCCATCCATGTATCATTGTATAGATCAATGCAAAGTCAGCCTATCGACTTTGCTTCTTCTAGACAATAATACGATGTGGGACAAATGGTCTTGTGCGGCAAGAAGTTTTCTCAAATCACGCTCTTGGCTCATTTTCAACACCTTTCATGCTTCCTAATCTAATCTATCCGTCTATAATTTTCATTACTTTCATTTGAAATTCTTCCTATTAGAATGTATAATTCACCGAAATGCCATTAATCATTAAATTAAAATCATAAACCAGCGGTGATAAACTGTTAACACAATTTTTGAGATCATAATGTTGCCACTTTTTGGTGTTCAATAAGTGCAAAAATTGGCATCGCTGTGCCCTTAAAACTATTGGCTAAACGAGGTATCAAAAACGAACAGTGAAACCAAGATCGTAGAGTTGATTTTACTTGTTAATTTTTTATCGATTCGATGATACCTTAACGAAGCCTAGTTTAGCTATGGTAGAGAAATCAAAACGAAGTAATCCCTCACTATGCTGAGTTCCTTGTTTGTTTGTTTAAATTTCAACGCTTAAAAAAAATTTTTTTTTTTTTTTCAAAATAATAAGGTATCATCAATACCTTGTTTTGCTACTATGGAAATTATAAGATCAAATAATGCTTTCATTTTTCAATTGTGATGAACATTCCCAACGCAATAAGGTCGTTGATTCAAGATTATTCAGAAATAATGTCTTCTTCTCCAGAACAACAGCATCTATATTATCAAAAAGTTAATTCCTATTGATTCAACCTTTTTTCAAACTTTCCTACTTCTATCCTATCTTGTTTGTTTGCGGTTGAACAATTTCTGAAGCTTTGATCTACGAGTTTCGACGATGGTTTCCCACTACAAAACATCACCTGATCGAGGATAGCTTTCTATGGCAAGATGGAACACCTCAACCGAACCGTTTACCAGGAAAAGGATTCCCGTCTGAAAAACATAAAACATAACTCGGCTCCTTAGGCTTCACAGCAAATGAGCCTTCAAATGAAAAATAAATGATTAAATTAAAAAATAAATAAAATGCTTTCATTCAGGTATCAATGCATCATTTGGGCATTGGTTTGGCATCATATTTCGACGTATTGATCCTTTGATGCTATCATTTTGGTATTGATTGCTCGTTTTGGTCACTGATTGCTATCAATTGCGGCATCGAAGTTTACTCGGGAAATATTTCACAAAAATGATACAAAGATAACACCAAAAATACAAATATTGCAAATATAAAAAAATTGTTTAAATAATTTTTAAAAATTACACAAAGTGATAAAAATTTAAAAGAATGTTGTTTACAAGAAAAGGTTGATTGCAACAATTGTTTCCATCACTTCATGATTCAACCTAGATCAAGGTTAAGGTGCGTTTTTTATGATCACCTACAAGGATCATACATTGTCTTTATTACAAGTGAACTTAATTATCAGCACCACACAGAAGTATGATTCGCACTCCATAAACGTCAACAGCGGTCACTCCGTTGACGGATTTTTCCCATCTTGACCATCTACAAACTGATTTAAGGCGATGTGTTGTCATTTCTCTCAACAAGAGTATTTGGGTGTGATCAGCTCAACTGGATAAAAGTAATAACAAGTTGTCGATACGTTGTTTATTTTCCTTGCAGACATTGAGACGACCCGGGCAATTTGGCGGGAGCGATTCCTCAATCTGAACTGCTGCTTATTTTTTTCTACTTTTTTCATCCGCTGATGAATGGTTAGTTTTTGTGGCGTTCCGACATGGGTTAAGTCATTCATGACATGATCACGATATGGCGATGAATACCGCCATTTATTTGGCGGTTTTTTTTCCTTGGATGTCTTAATCCGAGATTCACGGAATGACATTTTTTTTCGGAGCTTCTTCTGATTGCTATTTCTGAGAAGCACGCGACATTCGGCTGGAAATTATCAGTTAGTTGAAACAAAGCCGATGATAATGAAATATATGGGAGATACAATTCGGGTCAACAGAGATGATTATGGACTATTTCACGGTTCTTGCCCTTTGACCACATTGCTGATTTGAATTTTACTCGATTATTTGAAGCCAACGAAATAATGTACACTGAACTAATTTTGTTTATATTTTTCGTCTGATTTACAGGCAATCTCCGGTGTAGTGAAACCGATCATGGAACGATGTAAACAGTCATGAAGCTGCTGATGCGAGCTGCACCCTCTAGAGGAGATCAATCAAAGCCGCGCACATTGAATCACCTCACAGTCACAAGGTTATCTTAGTTCGCGAATCTCGGCTAAGTTTATTTAACGGTGGTGGCTGCTTGAACCAAGTCCCTCAGTGGCCTCAGAGTTAGTACCTGCACTCTCGCTAATCAATAGTCTAGTCATCTCAGGTCCACGCGAAGGAATTCTCCAGTGAATCATCTTTAGATAAACGATCGACGATTAGTCCTAATTGGATTTCTTATGACATAGATAGTTTAACGGAATCGAATTCGCTCTCGGAAGCTGGATCTGGAACGAGTAAACAAATTCATCGACCTCGAGAAGTGGGTGGAATAGCAAAATGTAAACATTCAAATTTTCCCGTTCCCGTTCGTGAAGAATTTCAAGTTCACGCCCGCTTTTTCATTGAGGCAGAAAACGTCGAATCATCAGCTGATTGATCAGCAGCATCATTGAATGATTCCCGGTAACAAAAGAACCAATTATCGGTTGCGAGATTAATTGATTGGTGAGCTAAGACCTTGGCAGCCCTTCACGCTAAAAAGGCAAGAACTTAGCCATGCTCTTTGTGTAAATGTAACGCTTTGTCGTACTAAAGAGGGGGAAAACGGCTGCTGGAGGTAAAAAAGGTGACAGAATGCATGTTAATTTAGTCACTGTCAGCGAATTCACCAGACTGTTTGGTTTAGCCGCCATTATCGACAGCTAGCAATGCTACTTATTATTATTTAAGCGCCTCACAATGGCTCTGAACCGACTAATCAAACTTTGCATTCGAAGGCGCGCGGCGACGCTGATTAGATAGCGAATGTGGCAGATTGCGCATCGAACAAGCGCAAACGAATTCTTAGTAGGTCAATTCCGAAGATTTTCGTCACAGCTTCGTAATGGAAAAGCAAAAATCTCGCGTTGTTCCGGCGTCAAGCACGAGCCAGAACGTGCTCTCAACGGCTCTAGGCTTACCCGGAAACGAGGCCTGGAGCGAGAACGAGAGACTGGAACATCCAAAACCAGATGACGGGAAAACCCCGCTAAGTGAAGACCCCTCGGAACCGTTCCTCCGGAAGGAAAGTGAAAGTGAATCTAGTGTGGAAAATGAACTTCTCTGTTGTCCTCCGGTGTCCGGCAAGCCAAAGATCTATTCAATCGACCTGGAAAAGGGACAACCGGATAAAAGGACAAGTAGTGCCAGTGAATCTAGTAGTCATAGGAAAAGTAAGCCTCGATCACCCAGCAAAAAAAGTGTCGGTGGAAAAGCAAAATCTCAGTGCGATGCCAAAGTGGTTGATAAGTTTGTCCGGAACAACCGGAAGCGGCGGAAACGGAAGGATGCTAAAGCAGTGCTCGTTAAGCTGTGTCAGTGCTGTCCCTGGACCGCACCGTGGAGTTTGCTGATAGTTAGTGCAATACAAGTAAGTTGTCTTTTTACCAACATTTTAATGAAATGAATAAGAAAAAAATCGTGCTTTTAAAAAGTCTTTGAGATGTTGATTTTTTACCTTTATGTATTTTTGTACCATTAACGTACGTCAGAATGGCACATTTTATTTTGAATTTCCAGGAATTTCCAAGTCTAAGTTACGTGGGTTTTGATATGAAATTTTGAATATAAAATTTCGAAACATTGTGCGGAGATTGATGAGTTTTTTTTTGGATTTTTCCCATAAAATTCGCACTATTTCGCTAAATTTTTCTGGATACAACTTTGCTCAAAACTGCAAAGCGTTCAGAAAAAAAAGATGAAGCGGACTGTAAGGTTAGCTTAGCTTGACTTCTTTGACTACTTCTCAAGAAAAATGTAAACTCTGATCAGAGCTGTTAAATGCAAAATTCAATACGAAATTTATTTAATAACTCTATCACCAAATAAAATTCTCTGTTTTGGAAAAATTCAAAGATAAACAAATAGATGATATTTACAAATAGGTAATTAAAAAAAAAAATTTAGAAACAATTTACAAATAAAATTCAAATACAAAATTGAAAATCAAAGTAAAAATCAGAGCCGATACAAGAATTGCAAATTGTATAATTCTTTTTCAAAACGTTGTATTTTTATTTATTACAAGCTGGACCGGTGTGCTTTGCTACACCTTCTAAAAATCAGTAAATTGTGTGAAAAAAAATTCACTATAAATAAATTTTCGATATCTTTATGATGAGAGCTCACTTATCAAATTAATATCGGAATACAAAAAAGATGAGATTCTTTGAAATAATTTTTTTGAAAACTTGAACTGAAACTGATTCTCAATAATGGTTTTAAATTTGATAAGGAACTCGATTTTATTTTCCTTTCTCCTCTGCAGTGTGGGGAAAGTTCAGGAACTGAAATAACAACATTTTTCATAACCAAATAACATCACATCTCACATTTGACTCCATTTGCTTGATGAGTTTTCGAGCTGTATATTCTTTCCTTTTTCCCGTTTTTCCTCTGAAGAAGGAAAGGTCAAAAATCCTTTCAGGTAAATATGGTTCTACAATCTGAAAAGTTTCAAAAACTATGCGATAAAACCTCCCCCGTTCCCGGCTCTCTTATTTAAAAAAATGGAAACATTTTTGTACTCGAATTCTTTTTCTTTCAAGTTTGGTTCCGTTTGTTGGATAGGGGCCGTTCACTAATTACGTAAGCACGATTTTGGAAATTTTCAACCCTCCCTCCCCCCCTGGTAAGACAAAGTAAGATTTTTCAAAACCCCCCCCTCCCCCCCTAGTAAGATCTTACGTTTTTTATTCTTTGAGAAATTGACACGTTTTTTTCAAGAATAGCTTGAAAATATTAAAAATGTGACATGCATGCTTCAAAGCAAAGCACTTTTTAAGTAAAATTAATAAACTGTATTTGAAAAGCACAATCTATACAAAACAACAGATGAAATGTCATAAGCAATCAAAGAAAACATTATTCAAGACATAGCATGTTTGGGGTAACAATAATTTTCAATAAATTTCCACAATCAACAATATAAAATCTAAATTCCGATTTAAAAAAGAGAGATCAGGTTAGCACAAGGTTCCATAAAAATTGTTATGAATTTTACCTGAAAATCATAAAAATCTTGAAAATAATATGATTCTTTACTACTAGGATTGGGGAAAAAATGTTTAACGATAATCGCGTTGTCAACTAATCTAAAATCTCAGTTTTAGGATTTTTTTTGGTAAATCGTTTGTAAAATTTAGAGTTGGTAGTGTCTATCACTGAAAAAACTGTCCAGAAATTCTTTCTTTAAAGCGCCTTACATTGATTTTTCAAGTTTTTTTCTGGATGAAGTCATTTTAGAAATATGATGGACTCAAATCGTGGTGTCCCAAGGCGCTATTTTCCTTTTTGTTTCTATAAATTGCTCAATTGAAAAGATCGTTAGGATGGAAAACGAAAAGCGACGAATTCTTTAATAATGTGATTTAGACGACCTTTTTCAATAATGTGATTTAGTGTTTTTGATGGCATGTTGGTTTGAATTGTTTCTCTATAAGTTTTATAAACCTGGAATTTTTTGAATAATTCAAAGATAAATAACATAACATCAAAATTAACCAACAAATAGGTAGTGAGTAAAAAATCCTGAGTAATATGGTTTCGTATGGCTGTGATGAATTTTAATGTAACATTTCTAACGTAAGATTTTTGGAAACCCCCCCTACCCCCCTAGTAAGAGATCGTAAGCAAATGTGAAACCCCCCCACCCCCCCTATGTGCTTACGTAATTTGTGAACAGCCCCATAGGTTCTTCTCAAGATATACAAATATAGTGCCGAACTCCTTTTCCCCCTTCTTATTCGCCTCTGGAAGGTGAAAAGGGTTTTTTTTAAACCATAGAATCATTTCATGCACTCTTTTACTCTGCCCTGTACAATTTGTTTTTCCAATCAGTTACCATCTGCTAGATTAGAACTTGAGCTTTTAAATATAATTGTATGGGAGCTCCCATTTCCCATTTGTATCGAATCAGTGAAAGGAGGAAGTTGCCTTAAACAATCATAGAAGAAATATCTACTCAAATCCCCGGCTATTTTGTTTGAATAATCTCGAGTGATCCAAAAATATTGTATGAAATCCTCGCTCCTCCTTCTCCTATCCCGATGAAGAGAAGGAATCTCGAAATATAAAAAAAATCATTTCTCGTACTCGACACTTCCATGATAAATTTGATATTTTAGTTCGATTAGTTCTAGAGGAGGGAGACTCCGCCTCTCCCCTTCTTATTCCCCCAGTGGAAGGGCAGATGGATCTCAAACATCTTAGAAACTTGACCGTAACCTTATACCTTGCTATGTGAAATTTGGATTCATTTGCATGATAAGCTATCGAGTAATGCATTAAATTGTATGGAAAACCCCTTCCCCGCCTTTGTATCTGCCCAATTGAAGTTCGGAGTTTGGGTGGAGTTTCAAAAAATTATAGAAACATTTCTCGTACCCAAATTACCACCCATGTTAAATTTGGTTCCATTTGCTTGATTAGTTCTCGAATTTAAAAAATTATTGTATGGGAGGCCCTTCCCTTTTTTTCTATCTCCACACCGAAAAGAGGGAGGAGTTTCAAATCATCTTTAAAATATTTTTCCTGCCCATATATCCTCGCATGCCGAGTTTGGTTCCGTTTGCTTGATTATTTCTCGAATTGTGCAAAATATTGAACTGAAGCCCCCTCCCCCCTTTCCTATCTCCCCACTGGAGAAAAAGAGTGGTATTAAACAATTATAGAAACATTCCTCGTACCAAATTTACACTCCCATGCCAAATTTGGTTCCATTTGCATGATCAGCTCTCGAGTTATGAAGACTTACTACTTTTTTATGAGCGACCCCCTCCCCTCTTCTAGGAAGAGGGAGGGGTCCAGAACTATTATAGAAACCTTTACCGACCTCCAATACTCCCATCTGCTAAGTTTCACGCAAATCGGCTCAGTAGTTTTTGGGTCTATAATGAACGGACAGAGAGCCAGAAATTCATTTTTATTTGAATAGATTTTCAAAACACAAAAAAAACATTTTATGTACCAAAAATATTAAATAAAATGGCAATTACAATTTTCAATAAAGAAAAGATTCTTATCAGATCGAATATTAAAAATAGAAACTATTTGACAAGTTTTTCTAAATGTGACAAAAGTTGAAAATAATAACTCTAACTGGTGATTTGATATTTAAAATTTGGAATCAGTAATCAAGTAATTAAAAAATCTTTTAAGGAATCCAAATAAGTTTAGTATCTTTAAAAATGATTCGAGTTCTGAATACTCAGAAAACCATGAAACTGAAGGAACAACACCAGCCTTGAAAATTTCAATGAATTATACTCTGTTTTAAAATTTAGAAGAAGAGAAGATTAGAAAAATAGAAATATTTGTTTTTGAAGAACCACTCATGGAAATTCGTAATTCAGCTACGAGAATGTTCTTATGATGAATACACTTTTACAATGAACAGTCAATTGAAAATAATATGCTGATTTCAGGATATTTACTTCAGCAGAGGATAATTATAAATTAGAAATACCTTAGAGTCAATAGTATAAGACTACGGGTTTATCAATTGGAAAAGGTTCAATTTGAGTTTCTTATCTTATACTGGATTTGAAATAGAAATTCAATAGAGAAACTCAGCATTGCCGATTGGTGAAATTTAAGCAACTACAGTTCTTATTTTTCCATTCTTGTTGTTTTTCTCAAATTTGAATATCGGAATGAGCGTGCATACATTTTTTTTATACTTACATATAATTATGCTTTTAAAGTAAGCATTCTAAATTTCCTATTTTAATTTCCAGCAAAGCTCTAGAAAACTCATAATTTCTAATGATTTTCAATGTTGGTTTTCACTATATGTAAATATATATTTTTTTAATTTTAATGATATTTGATTTTAACCCGGATATTGCCCAGTTCAAATACTGAAGTGTGTAATAAAAATAGTGTTAAACCAGCCAAATGAAAGTCTCTTAAAATAAAGACAAAAAAAAGTAAACATTAAGCTTTCTATAAAATGAATATTTATAAAGTTCCTCCCAAATAATGTCAGTTTTTAGTTATCTTGTAATTTTACATGACGTTTGTACAAAAAAAGGAGTTTCTATTTTTTTTTTCTCTTATTATAGACACTTTACCACGTTTGTGGCCGGAGTTTCTATGTTATTTTACATCTCTTATCTCTTTCTCTGAAACTTATAATTACTGTTACGTATTTATTCAAATTTC
The DNA here is from genome assembly GCF_029784155.1 of Uranotaenia lowii. Lineage (NCBI taxonomy): Eukaryota > Metazoa > Arthropoda > Insecta > Diptera > Culicidae > Uranotaenia > Uranotaenia lowii. The sequence continues at coordinate 43,284,524 of NC_073692.1, read as the reverse complement.
GACAAAGCTATGAAAAAGGAGAAGTGAAGTAGGCTTTGAACGAACAGGACGAAGAATTTTTTTTTCTTGCGATTTTCAAAATCGTTGTCCTGAAAAAAGTTTTCTTTTCGGAATTGCATTTTATTTTTTATCGCTACAAGATTCAGAAATGTGATATTACTCAGTTAAAATTGATTAGATGTGATCTGAAAAATTTACTGGATGTTGAGTTTATTTCTCGATCAAGCTGAGTTCCAGCCAGGAAGCATCAGAATGAATTTCAAGCTAAGTGGATAAAAATTGTTTTATCTTATAGTGTATTATTTTGTTCATATCCCTTACTTTATCGAAGAATTTCATTTAATTTTTATTTTAAAATGGTTTATGGCAGCTCATGAAATATTTCACCAAGAATATTCAGCTCCCATCAGATCACGCTAGAAATTGCTCCTAAAACCATTTTCAGCTAAGTTCACTGCCAAGGAAATTTTCTCATTTATCTGCAGTGGTGTAAATTCTTCTGTCATATCATTATACATAGAGTACGATACTTTAGTAAATCAAAATTATCATATTTTGACCTCATTTCGCTGAAGGAGACGGGTTAATTAGAACCATGTGAATCTGAAACCTGAAACTAACATTTACAAATCTACTTACATGTCAAAAATCTTTAATTCTATTCATATTAATTTTCATAGATAGATATTTGCATTTTTAAACATTTATTCACAAATTTAATTGAGACAAGTTACAGGTAACGTAGATAAATACTGAAATTCATGGCTTTTCATCGACTCTGAAAGAAAACAAACATTTTTTGTTTTTTTTTCATAATCTATTTGATCATGTTTCAAATACATTCCTTTTAATAGACAAAATAAAAAAAATCTCATTTGATAAATTAAATAATTTTCAGCTCTGATCAGCAACTTTAGAAAAAAAACAGGAACAGTAGGAAATCAAATAAATTTATTGTAGTTATTAAACGAACAATGAAAATTTTTATTCAAGTTTATCCTTTAAATATAAGGTTGGTCGATGTCGTGAGCATAAAGAGATAAATTTACTAACATATGGTGCTAACGTAGATAAACAAAATAAGAAACATATTTTCTTAAAAATATCTTTATGATTTTCAAATTTTCAAGTGCTAAGAAATAACACAAGTTAAATAGAAAATTACTGTTTCCAGGAAAACTTTCAGTTTTAAAATTCTTAAAAAGCTTCTGAGAGTTCTGATGATGAACAAAGAAATAATCATGTCTTAAAAGACAACAGTAGTTTTTCAGAACATTGAAACTCAGGCTTTCCTACAGTAAAATATCGGTTAATGGTAATTCTTGAGCTATTTGTAAAGTATGTTATTTCCGATTTTTCGTTTTGAAAGCTAAAAATTTGATAACGACCTCATTTAGGAAATTTGGGGAATTTCAGTAAAATCATTACTTAAAATTTTCTAGTAAAACGGTAGGAGTTAACAAAAACAGGTTGAATTAAAAAGATCCATGAGCTTGTCAAAAGTGTTTCCAGATCTTATCCTTTTACCCACACTCCCAAACATTTTTTTTTGCTAGGATGCAGAGGTGACCTCGGTCCTAAAGCGCAATTTTATATCTTTCATCCTTTTCTCTGTTTTTCCTCGCTATCTATTGACTACTAGGACGTGGCCGGCGCCGTTATTGATGTTCAAAGAGAGAGCATCAGTTTTGTACATTGAGAATGAGCTTCTAATCCCAAGAACTATTCTTTTGACCCTTGTACAAAATTGGTGGCCTCGGTCAATCACGGAGTAGCAACCATTGGCGATGTTGAACTCGTTCTACTGAGCCACACCTGAGATCATGGGATTCGAAATTATTAAATTCACATGAAGAAAAATAACGGAAATTTAAATATAGGATTTAAACTGAATTGTATGAATATCTATGTGTATCAATTTCTAGAACATAATATGTTATAAAAATAATTTCGAGTTCAATGATTTATGGTGGATGTGAGTAGTCAACCAAGCTAAGCTAAGCTAAGCTAAATTTCGACAAAGCTATGAAAAAGTCATTCCAGGCACCTCAGAATCCTTTTTTTTTTTTCTTTATTTGAAGAAAATATTTCAAAATCAAAACCTAATATTTGATTAACTGGAACCTCCTTAAATATATTCCTAATTACATAATAAGAAGAAATCGATAAATTATCTAAATATTGTAGGGTTAGCATTTCAGTTTCCCCGAATTGTTTTGGACATGCCCAGGAATCCAAAGTAAATTGGACAAGTAAAGCAACAAACGGTTGCCAGAATATTGTAAGAAAAATGTCCGTATTTTACTGAGTTTATTCACATTAAAAAGAAACAGAAAAATCAAATTGTGCTTAGTTTTTTTTAACTTTAGGTATCGGTACCCAAGCTTTATCTAAATTATTGTACTCGGGCTGAAGTTTGAAAAACGATACGAAAGCTACTGACTTGTTCGAAAAAAAAACTCAAGGTGTTTTCCTTACTTCCTCCTTGAATTTTCTACGAATAATCACTGGGTTCTGCTTAGATTTTTTGTTCGTAAATTTGAAATCAAATTTCCAGATTTTAATTTGAAAAACAAAATGTCCTGATTTGCTCAGACCAATTAAATGGGGGAAAATTCTGCAATGTTTATTCTAGGGAAGCCCCTTAACTTTTATTACTTTGAAACTATTCGAGATATTGTTTCAGGGGGTTTACTTTGGTGTTATAATTCCAATTTTCTAGTTATGTTTTTCTTGAATTCTGATACTTTAAGTAATATGATAAAAGTAATGTTAAACTTTTTTTTTCCTCGGTGGCCCTGGCCGGGGGTATTGCTCGCATTGTCACCCCCCTTCATCCGGTGTTGACTACACATATCCACCTAAAATCATTGAGCCTGAAGTGCTACAAAATATGATACATAACTGCAAGCACAGAGAACAGACATACAAGCTAGCCCACGAAACTTGTGTAAAATTTCCAACGATAGTTTTGAACAATTTTTCTGTTTCTTTTGGCTGGGCCTTTTCGAAAACTGGCCACCTGAAAATTTGATTTGTAACTTTTGAACGGCACAATAGATTGCACTATTTTAAGTCAATTTCTAACGTATTTTTTGAATGTCAGCATTTGAAATTTTACACACTTTTTGGAAGATTTTTTGTTCGAGCTTGTACGTCTGTTCTCTGTGCTGCAAGGTTAACGAAGAATTACGTCCTATCATTTGTCAATGTATTTTTTTAAAATGGAATAGGTACTTCTAATCAGGGTGGAACAATTTTCAGTGCCTATTCCACTTTAACCTTGCTGTTTGCAACACAGAACTGCTTCAAACTTACCACTAGCACAAACCTAATAGTAACAAAACCAATTTAAAAAACAACACGATTCAAAATTAGGCTACGTATACTTACTCAGAACGTGATCCCGATTTTAAATTTTTGAATTCTGATCTTTATCCAAAATCTTGTTTTTTTTTTATTTTTGATCCTGAACTGTGATCCAGATCCCAAATCCTTAATCCTGATTCTGGATCTTTTTTGGTTTTGTTTAGTATAGGGGTTAACCTCTAGTTTTCATCCTCGGATTCGAAAATTACATTTTAAAGATTCTTCATCAAATTGAGCTGTATAATTCACTCATTTTTAGGAATCTTATTAACTTTTCTTCACTTTATTTTTCCGGTAATATATTCTGGATCCTGATTCTGGTTCCTGATTCTGGTTCCTGATTTTGGATCCTGATTCTGGATCCTGAATCTTGATCCTGATCCCGAATCTAGATACCGGATCCTGATCCTGCACCGGATCCCTAATGCTGATCCTAGGCTCTGATCGCGGACTTTTTCTAGTTTAGCTCTCTCACCCAATACTCATATTGTGGGGGTTTCATGCGATTTTAAGTCCTTTCGAAAATTTTAAATTTAAACTAAAGCCGCCAGCTTTTAAGATGGCGCCAGTCAACGAAGTTCGATTTCAGCTCATGGTATCAATCCACCGGATATTCACAACCAATTCCTTTATTTATTTCAGTTAAGAAGTCTGTCCGCATTTACTGTGCTTACGATTAACAACTCAGAAATAATTTTCAATTAATGTTTAATGGCATTTCGGTGAAGTATACATTCTAAAAGGAAGAATATCAAATGAAAGTAATGAAAATTAAAGACGGATAGATTAGATTAGGAAGCATGAAAGGTGTTGAAAATAAGCCAAGAGCGTGTTTTGAGAAAACTTACAAGACAAGACGTACAAGACCATTTGTCCCGCAATTCTAGACAATGATACGATGCGGGACAAATGGTCTTGTACAGCAAGAAGTTTTCTCAAAACACGCTCTTGGCTCATTTTCAGAACCTTTCATGCTTCCGTCACACCTTATAATCTATCCGTCTATAATTTTTGATTACTTTTATTTGATATTCTTCCTATTAGAATGTAAATATTTCACCGAAATGCCATTAATCATTAAATTAAAATCATAAATCAGCGGTGATAATCTGTTAACACAACTCAGAAATAAAAAACTCAGCCTACGCCTGTAAATGGTTGGCTTACGAGAGAAACGTCAAATTTAAGCTATTTATATGGCTTTCATAAAACCGTTATAAAACTAATTAGCCATTGATCTGACCATAATAAAAATATTAAGCAATGATGAATTCACAATGTCAAGTATTATATATTTTTTCAGGTCTATTTTCAATAAATTCCCTTATTTTTTGACGTCATTATGTCATGTTTTACAGTAATATTTATGGTAAAGTGTTTTGCGTAATATTTTTAATTTTATTTTTTCCCATTAAAATAAATATTTCATTAAAATTTCTTTATTTTAAAGATATCACAAGGCGCATTTATTTTAAGATACTAGGTATTTCATACACATTTTACCTAAAATCTTGACTAGCAGTAGAAAAGATGCTAATAAATGGTTAAACATTGCTTTTTTTGTTATTAATTTTACCAGATTATATCTCAACAATGCAATCATCACCCATCCATAATCATGGTAGATGGAAGGAAAATAAAAAAAATCGGAGAACTCACGGAATCGGCGGAAAAAACGAAAATTGCTAACATGTTTTATAAAAGCTTCATAAAAGCTTTGATGGTCATAATTTTACAGTACATATAATAACTTTAGCTTTAAAGCTTAGTTCACTAAGAAATGGAACAGTTATGAATACGCGTGACTTGAACACTTCAACCAACCATGATCTTTTATGATTATTTAAGGAAAAATGTGTAAAAATTATTTACTATTTTTAAACTGTGACCCAAAGATGGGTCTTGACTCAAACATTCAGTCAGCGAAACTTTTTTTGTAGAGAAATGAATCCAACTTAGATGAAATTTCAGGGACTAGATAAGAGAAAATCGATGTTGAAAAACATGCGAAAAAAATTCGCCTTGTCTCCCGGTGACACATCTTGCGTCTCTCCGGGGCCCATGTATTAACATTCTACTACAGGAGACAACCTGGCGTATGAAAGTTATACTGGTTGAGTGTCGATGTCTATCGGAATGAAGGGAATAGTTCTCCCATGTGATCATAATCATTTTTCTTGGTCTATTTCTATTCCCATCTTTTCATCTTACGGTAGTTGGACTCAAATTTGGATATTTTAGGCACGGCAAGATTTGCATTGCCTTCTCATATACGAATTTTTTTCGCAAGTTTTTCAACATCGATTTTCTCTTATCTAGTCCCTGAAATTTCATCTAAGTTGGATTCATTTCTCTACAAAAAAAATTATTTACTATATTTTGCGAAAATAATTATACTTTATTTTTGGTATCTCAAATCGGTCGGCGCAGACTTTTTTCAGTTATGATATTGATCAGATTTTTCCAGCAATACTTCATTTAATTGGTAATTTAGGTGATTGCATTCTTCTTCTTCAATTTCCGTTACTGTATTGATAAATACTTTTTGTGTGACAGAAACTGGGGACAATTTGGTGGATTCAGCTGTTTCGAAATTACCAAAACTTGATTATTTATGTGCCGCTAAAACACGTTTTTATTGAAATATCAGCTAGCAAAATCATACAAAAATAAAGTAGAATCATCACAAGACTTAATTAAAGGTTTCCAAACAAGGCTGCTGTTTTTCGGCTTCTGAAAACATCGAAATCCAAATATAAACTTTTTCCTGCTAGGACCTTGTACGAATCAGAAATGTTACAGAATTCAACAAGAGTTCAACATTGTTTATTTCAAAATTATTTTTGATCATTCATCAAAATTTATTTCACGCATTAGCACGGCACCGGCTACACAGCTTACGAGCTATGGAAGTAGCAAAAATATGTCTTTCGAAGTTTAGTTTACATGACTGATTGCTGTGCAACACTTCTAGCTCAGGGACAAATTTTCTGTAAATTTCAGAGATCTACCCTGGGTTTTTTTTCAACTTAAGGAGTGTATTCGAAAAAAAAATGCTACACTTTGTATTGTGAATAAGTTTTGCATTCATTTACCAACATACATACATACCTACATGAATAACTTTTGCATTCATGGATGGAAATTTTTGTGATGTTCTTTCTAGTGGTTTTTGAGATAGCGCCCAATGAAGAAGTTTTTCGACTTTAATTTTTGGGCAACACGTGCGCTATCTTTCATGAACCACATTTTTTAAATTAACGCTAATTTTTATTGTGTTTTCAGTTTCCTGAAGCTTTACCTTCAAAACAACTGAAATTTTCGTATTTTTATATTTTTATTTTTACAACCTCTTCTATAGGTGTAAACTAAGTTGAAATCTTGAAAAGAATACTTGAGTAACTTTGCAGAGTTCTTCATTTGTTCTGAGCAGTTGCAAAAGTGGGTCAAACCTGGCCCATGCCAATTTGTTTTTGTTTGTTTTTTTGGGATTCTAACGCCTTAAGCTAGTGGTTGAACTGCAATTAGAGTTGTTGAATTTAAGGTATTTTTGGCACTAGAAAACCAATTTTTCTCAATCTCCTTTGTCTGATTGAATTGTATGTATAAGATTCAATGTAATCATACATTAAGTTGGAAAATGCTAGGAATACATACATTTAAAAATATTTACTTAAGTAAGTTACAATCAAATAAAGTTATTTTAAAAAACAAGTATGTTATGGCAAATAAGAACAAATCGCAGAGCATACGCGCTTGAATGATAGTATCAAAGGAAAAGACTGCCAAAAGGAAAAGGAAATAGAGACACATTCACCCCCCACAGCAAAACGAAGGTCAAACTGACCAATTACAAGGAGGGTGTGGTTTTTTTATCTTATCTCATTGGAATTCCACCCTTGTTCGGGTTCTTTTCATGCCATAGTTATTCTTTGTATCGAGGTTATTTTTGTTTTGACCGAAAAAGAGAACTTCCGATGTATCGAAACAGGAATCGTAGCTATTTCCGTTTTTTTAAGAAGAAGGAGTTTGTAAAGTATCTTTTGAATAGTTCTAGTCATACTGTCGACAAAATTATCGATCCCACGCACTGGGATAGCTTATTAATAGCATACCAATTGATGGAACATCCTCTTTGAGTGTTTCCCTACACACGTACGTTCCGAGAATGCAGGAAACACCCCTTCAATTAGATTTGTTCAAGCATTATTGTCAATTATGCGAGAAATTAGATTCCGGTGGAAGATTTTTTTTTTGCTTTCGTTCCTTTATGCGTCAATCTTATGATGAGATTGAAGATTGAAATCGTTCCGTAATTTTGTTTTTCCTAGAAACTATGGCAGTGACGTAGATTAGTGCTGATGGTGATTTCAACGACTTGCAGTAAGTGTGGTAGTACTGTTTATCAAAGCCGGCAGATGATTTCCTTGGGGATATTCGATGTCTCTGTACGAGATATAATATAAGACGAATAAAGATGAAATCGGAAGCTTATAGGGGCAGAACGTATCAAGTTTCAAACATAAAGCTGATCATTCAGCCGTTAAACTTAACCAATTATCGACACATTCTAAGTCGGATGTGTACATAAGAATGTAGTATCTGTTCTCGGTTTGATCGGAATAGTTGCAGCGGCAATGTTCTGATGTCAAGTTTCAAAATGACACAACATGAATTGATTTATTTGATAAGGTGCTGAAGTGTGTCCCTGATTCAATGCTTCAGTTTCACAGTGCTCATGGTACATTAGGCCAGTTTGTTCAATTTCGGCGTGCATACCTAAAATAAAGTAAACCGAAATGGCTATACGCCCTTTTAAAAGCAAACTCAAGACAAGTTTGAAAACGAACTAAGATCAAATCGACTCAGTGCTGACTTGATTGACATTGTATACCAAGAGTGGAGTAGATTGACAAACTATTATAGCAATACGTTTACCGAGCTAACCGATGCTGCCATTTGGCTAGAAACGTGCCAACGTGTTTTGGTTTTTTCTAGAGTAAACAAACATAAGCGCTGAGCCCTAAATGAGGCATTTCCAGCCAATATGGTTCGGCATCGATTCTCACGCCAAAATCAATCAACTTATTCAGCCCCTTCGCTTCCGAGTCAGTGTCCAGCTTCGAATCGAAGCCTAAGTGAAGTTATTTTGTTTGTCAACATACAGTATTGTGTGCATCGGACGTGCTGCAATGACAGCGCCACTTCGACCTCCCTGCTATTTAAGTGTATACCGAAAGCAAAGGGGAGATCAGCAAAGACGAAAAACCTTTTAGCAACAGTTTTTGGTTGTTTCCACCTTCCATTCCTGGACTAAGGGCGGCTTATTTAGTACTCTACACACCATAGCAACACAGGTGGAAAGCCGTGGCAAGGAAAAACTTGAAACTATGTCAATCGGAATCGGACACTCGACAAAGCAGGCACTGATAAATTTTCTAACACATGCGGGGAATGCGTCGTTCGTCGTCCAACATTCTTCGCTGTCCCAAAAATGGACGACACCAACATCAAGGCCTACTTATCGATTCGGTAAATCACTAGCTAGGCCTGCTGGTATAAAAATAAGGGAAGCGATATGTAAAAACAAAAACCAACCTGACCGAGATTCTTCGGTTGGTTGCAAGGGACAATTTCCCTCTGTGTGTTCTTCGGAATTCCGGTGTCCATTTCAGGATGGCCTTCGATTACATTTGATGCCACTTGTTACTACATCTTACTGTATACTGTGTATATGTTTCGTAAACAATATGGTGACATGGCGCCAATGTTATATTGTGTGTTACCTGTTGGAACTTCCTGTGCCTTACCTTTCTACATACATATATGCGTTGCAACTTGCAGTGAACCTCGGTAATACATCAACCATGTAGTATATTGTGCCCGGATATGGAAAACTACCAGCCCTTTGTTGTTCCTTTTTATAGGAACGAACATATTACATTTTGAAGGGTGTGTAAATTGACCAGATTTGATACCGGTCATTGGTCGTGCTAGTTGGGGTAAATAGGGCTTCCCTTGACGCTAAAGATAGAGAGATAGGTGGTGCATTAAAGCTGGCTGAACGCAATATTATAGAAGAGGCATTGCCGGGGAATGCTGGATTGCGGCAGGGATTTAAACTGGTACCGTCACATTTCTTACACATACGCCAATCCAGTTGTTTCTACTTTGTAAACAAATGGCGCTAGCTTGATTTAAAAATGATAAAATCAATAAAATTATGGGGCTTGTGATATAGCTCAGTTGGCAAGACAGTTGCCTCCAGAGCCGATGTCCGCGAGTTCGAGCCCAATAATAAACAAAGAACACAGTTGTACCGGATAAGTTTTTCGATAACTGTCCGCCAACTGCAATGTTGAAATAATGCCGTGAATGCTATAAAAATGGTAAACAACTGTAATCGAAAAAAGAATTAATTGTCAAAATTGTCAAAATTGTCAAAATTGTCAAAATTGTCAAAATTGTCAAAATTGTCAAAATTGTCAAAATTGTCAAAATTGTCAAAATTGTCAAAATTGTCAAAATTGTCAAAATTGTCAAAATTGTCAAAATTGTCAAAATTGTCAAAATTGTCAAAATTGTCAAAATTGTCAAAATTGTCAAAATTGTCAAAATTTTCAAAATTGTCAAAATTGTCAAAATTGTCAAAATTGTCGAAATTGTCAAAATTGTCAAAATTGTCAAAATTGTAAAAATTGTCAAAATTGTCAAAATTGTCAAAACTGTCAAAATTGTCAAAATTGTCAAAATTGTCAAAATTGTCAAAATTGTCAAAATTGTCAAAATTGTCACAATTGTCAAAATTGTCACAATTGTCAAAATTGTCAAAATTGTCAAAATTGTCAAAATTATCAGAATTGTCAAAATTGTCAAAATTGTCAAAATTGTCAAAATTGTCAAAATTGTCAAATTGTCAAAATTGTCAAAATTGTCAAAATTGTCAAAATTGTCAAAATTGTCAAAATTGTCAAAATTGTCAAAATTGTCAAAATTGTCAAAATTGTCAAAATTGTCAAAATTGTCAAAATTGTCAAAATTGTCAAAATTGTCAAAATTGTCAAAATTGTCAAAATTGTCAAAATTGTCAAAATTGTCAAAATTGTCAAAATTGTCAAAATTGTCAAAATTGTCAAAATTGTCAAAATTGTCAAAATTGTCAAAATTGTCAAAATTGTCAAAATTGTCAAAATTGTCAAAATTGTCAAAATTGTCAAAATTGTCAAAATTGTCAAAATTGTCAAAATTGTCAAAATTGTCAAAATTGTCAAAATTGTCAAAATTGTCAAAATTGTCAAAATTGTCAAAATTGTCAAAATTGTCAAAATTGTCAAAATTGTCAAAATTGTCAAAATTGTCAAAATTGTCAAAATTGTCAAAATTGTCAAAATTGTCAAAATTGTCAAAATTGTCAAAATTGTCAAAATTGTCAAAATTGTCAAAATTGTCAAAATTGTCAAAATTGTCAAAATTGTCAAAATTGTCAAAATTGTCAAAATTGTCAAAATTGTCAAAATTGTCAAAATTGTCACAATTGTCAAAATTGTCAAAATTGTCAAAATTGTCAAAATTGTCAAAATTGTCAAAATTGTCAAAATTGTCAAAATTGTCAAAATTGTCAAAATTGTCAAAATTGTCAAAATTGTCAAAATTGTCAAAATTGTCAAAATTGTCAAAATTGTCAAAATTGTCAAAATTGTCAAAATTGTCAAAATTGTCAAAATTGTCAAAATTGTCAAAATTGTCAAAATTGTCAAAATTGTCAAAATTGTCAAAATTGTCAAAATTGTCAAAATTGTCAAAATTGTCAAAATTGTCAAAATTGTCAAAATTGTCAAAATTGTCAAAATTGTCAAAATTGTCAAAATTGTCAAAATTGCCAAAATTGTCAAAATTGTCAAAATTGTCAAAATTGTCAAAATTGTCAAAATTGTCAAAATTGTCAAAATTGTCAAAATTGTCAAAATTGTCAAAATTGTCAAAATTGTCAAAATTGTCAAAATTGTCAAAATTGTCAAAATTGTCAAAATTGTCAAAATTGTCAAAATTGTCAAAATTGTCAAAATTGTCAAAATTGTCAAAATTGTCAAAATTGTCAAAATTGTCAAAATTGTCAAAATTGTCAAAATTGTCAAAATTGTCAAAATTGTCAAAATTGTCAAAATTGTCAAAATTGTCAAAATTGTCAAAATTGTCAAAATTGTCAAAATTGTCAAAATTGTCAAAATTGTCAAAATTGTCAAAATTGTCAAAATTGTCAAAATTGTCAAAATTGTCAAAATTGTCAAAATTGTCAAAATTGTCAAAATTGTCAAAATTGTCAAAATTGTCAAAATTGTCAAAATTGTCAAAATTGTCAAAATTGTCAAAATTGTCAAAATTGTCAAAATTGTCAAAATTGTCAAAATTGTCAAAATTGTCAAAATTGTCAAAATTGTCAAAATTGTCAAAATTGTCAAAATTGTCAAAATTGTCAAAATTGTCAAAATTGTCAAAATTGTCAAAATTGTCAAAATTGTCAAAATTGTCAAAATTGTCAAAATTGTCAAAATTGTCAAAATTGTCAAAATTGTCAAAATTGTCAAAATTGTCAAAATTGTCAAAATTGTCAAAATTGTCAAAATTGTCAAAATTGTCAAAATTGTCAAAATTCTCAAAATTGTCAAAATTGTCAAAATTGTCAAAATTGTCAAAATTGTCAAAATTGTCAAAATTGTCAAAATTGTCAAAATTGTCAAAATTGTCAAAATTGTCAAAATTGTCAAAATTGACAAAAATGACAAAAATGACAAAAACGATAAAAATGACAAAAATGACAAAAATGACAAAAATGACAAAAATGACAAAAATGACAAAAATGACAAAAATGAAAAAAATGACAAAAATGACAAAAATGACAAAAATGACATAAATGACGAAAATGACAAAAATGACAAAAATGACAAAAATGACGAAAATGACAAAAATGACAAAAATGACAAAAATGACAAAAATGACAAAAATGACAAAAATGACAAAAATGACAAAAATGACAAAAATGACAAAAATGACAAAAATGACAAAAATGACAAAAATGACAAAAATGACAAAAATGACAAAAATGACAAAAATGACAAAAATGACAAAAATGACAAAAATGACAAACATGACAAAAATGACAAAAATGACAAAAATTGTCAAAAATGACAAAAATGACAAAAATGACAAAAATGACAAAAATGACAAAAATGACAAAAATGACAAAAATGACAAAAATGACAAAAATGACAAAAATGACAAAAATGACAAAAATGACAAAAATGACAAAAATGACAAAAATGACAAAAATGACAAAAATGACAAAAATGACAAAAATGACAAAAATGACAAAAATGACAAAAATGACAAAAATGACAAAAATGACAAAAATGACAAAAATGACAAAAATGACAAAAATGACAAAAATGACAAAAATGACAAAAATGACAAAAATGACAAAAATGACAAAAATGACAAAAATGACAAAAATGACAAAAATGACAAAAATGACAAAAATGACAAAAATGACAAAAATGACAAAAATGACAAAAATGACAAAAATGACAAAAATGATAAAAATGACAAAAATGACAAAAATGACAAAAATGACAAAAATGACAAAAATGACAAAAATGACAAAAATGACAAAAATGACAAAAATGACAAAAATGACAAAAGTGACAAAAATGACAAAAATGACAAAAATGACAAAAATGACAAAAATGACAAAAATGACAAAAATGACAAAAATGACAAAAATGACAAAAATGACAAAAATGACAAAAATGACAAAAATGACAAAAATGACAAAAATGACAAAAATGACAAAAATGACAAAAATGACAAAAATGACAAAAATGACAAAAATGACAAAAATGACAAAAATGACAAAAATGACAAAAATGACAAAAATGACAAAAATGACAAAAATGACAAAAATGACAAAAATGACAAAAATGACAAAAATGACAAAAATGACAAAAATGACAAAAATGACAAAAATGACAAAAATGACAAAAATGACAAAAATGACAAAAATGACAAAAATGACAAAAATGACAAAAATGACAAAAATGACAAAAATGACAAAAATGACAAAAATGACAAAAATGACAAAAATGACAAAAATGACAAAAATGACAAAAATGACAAAAATGACAAAAATGACAAAAATGACAAAAATGACAAAAATGACAAAAATGACAAAAATGACAAAAATGACAAAAATGACAAAAATGACAAAAATGACAAAAATGACAAAAATGACAAAAATGACAAAAATGACAAAAATGACGAAAATGACGAAAATGACAAAAATGACAAAAATGACAAAAATGACAAAAATTTAAAAAAATGACAAAAATGACAAAAATGACAAAAATGACAAAAATGACAAAAATGACAAAAATGACAAAAATGACAAAAATGACAAAAATGACAAAAATGACAAAAATGACAAAAATGACAAAAATGACAAAAATGACAAAAATGACAAAAATGACAAAAATGACAAAAATGACAAAAATGACAAAAATGACAAAAATGACAAAAATGACAAAAATGACAAAAATGACAAAAATGACAAAAATGACAAAAATGACAAAAATGACAAAAATGACAAAAATGACAAAAATGACAAAAATGACAAAAATGACAAAAATGACAAAAATGACAAAAATGACAAAAATGACAAAAATGACAAAAATGACAAAAATGACAAAAATGACAAAAATGACAAAAATGACAAAAATGACAAAAATGACAAAAATGACAAAAATGACAAAAATGACAAAAATGACAAAAATGACAAAAATGACAAAAATGACAAAAATGACAAAAATGACAAAAATGACAAAAATGACAAAAATGACAAAAATGACAAAAATGACAAAAATGACAAAAATGACAAAAATGACAAAAATGACAAAAATGACGAAAATGACGAAAATGACAAAAATGACAAAAATGACAAAAATGACAAAAATTTAAAAAAATGACAAAAATGACAAAAATGACAAAAATGACAAAAATGACAAAAATGACAAAAATGACAAAAATGACAAAAATGACAAAAATGACAAAAATGACAAAAATGACAAAAATGACAAAAATGACAAAAATGACAAAAATGACAAAAATGACAAAAATGACAAAAATGACAAAAATGACAAAAATGACAAAAATGACAAAAATGACAAAAATGACAAAAGTGACAAAAATGACAAAAATGACAAAAATGACAAAAATGACAAAAATGACAAAAATGACAAAAATGACAAAAATGACAAAAATGACAAAAATGACAAAAATGACAAAAATGACAAAAATGACAAAAATGACAAAAATGACAAAAATGACAAAAATGACAAAAATGACAAAAATGACAAAAATGACAAAAATGACAAAAATGACAAAAATGACAAAAATGACAAAAATGACAAAAATGACAAAAATGACAAAAATGACAAAAATGACAAAAATGACAAAAATGACAAAAATGACAAAAATGACAAAAATGACAAAAATGACAAAAATGACAAAAATGACAAAAATGACAAAAATGACAAAAATGACAAAAATGACAAAAATGACAAAAATGACAAAAATGACAAAAATGACAAAAATGACAAAAATGACAAAAATGACAAAAATGACAAAAATGACAAAAATGACAAAAATGACAAAAATGACAAAAATGACAAAAATGACAAAAATGACAAAAATGACAAAAATGACAAAAATGACAAAAATGACAAAAATGACAAAAATGACAAAAATGACAAAAATGACAAAAATGACAAAAATGACAAAAATGACAAAAATGACAAAAATGACAAAAATGACAAAAATGACAAAAATGACAAAAATGACAAAAATGACAAAAATGACAAAAATGACAAAAATGACAAAAATGACAAAAATGACAAAAATGACAAAAATGACAAAAATGACAAAAATGACAAAAATGACAAAAATGACAAAAATGACAAAAATGACAAAAATGACAAAAATGACAAAAATGACAAAAATGACAAAAATGACAAAAATGACAAAAATGACAAAAATGACAAAAATGACAAAAATGACAAAAATGACAAAAATGACAAAAATGACAAAAATGACAAAAATGACAAAAATGACAAAAATGACAAAAATGACAAAAATGACAAAAATGACAAAAAATGACAAAAAATGACAAAAATGACAAAAATGACAAAAATGACAAAAATGACAAAAATGACAAAAATGACAAAAATGACAAAAATGACAAAAATGACAAAAATGACAAAAATGACAAAAATGACAAAAATGACAAAAATGACAAAAATGACAAAAATGACAAAAATGACAAAAATGACAAAAATGACAAAAATGACAAAAATGACAAAAATGACAAAAATGACAAAAATGACAAAAATGACAAAAATGACAAAAATGACAAAAATGACAAAAATGACAAAAATGACAAATATATTTTATTTTGTCGTTTATGTCAATTTTGTATTTGTTAAATTTTTTTATTTGTTTTTTCCATTTTGTTGATTTTGTAAGCTTCTCAAATTTTGTCAATTTAAATATTGAAAAACATTATTAAATTGTCTTATTGCCAATTAAAACAACATTAACAAAAATGATGAACAAGGCAAAATTTGGAGGAACATAGAAAATTTTGACCAAATTTTCAAAATTGTTATATTTGTAAATATTTATGTACAAAATCAATAGTTAGTTCGATTGATTATTGTTCCCTTCTTTTCCGCATCGTATTTTACTCTAGCGATTGTAATTTTTCCCCTTTTTTTTCTTCAATATACTCGTTTCCTTCAGAGGTTACTCAGAGCAAACATTGAAATATATGAAACACGAAGTTGGTGATCTTTTTTTAATTGAATTATTTATTTTAATATCTCTTTTATTATGCGTTCAAAATTCTTTAATTATAATTCTTAATTTTATGAAATGAATTTGCAGCTTTATCGGTGAGGGTTAAAGAGTTGAAATGAAAGACGGATAGAAGATCAGAAGAAAAATCCTTAGGTGGTGAAAAGAGCGAAGAGCATTTGAAATAGAAGCTTGACCACATGCTAAATTCTTTGTCCCGCATCAATTCCCGCTCTTCGCTCTTTTCACCACCTAAGGATTTTTCTTCTGATCTTCTATCCGTCTTTCATTTCAACTCTTTAACCCTCACCGATAAAGCCGCAAATTCATTTCATAAAACAAATTCACGGTGATTTCTCCTCTTAAAATAATTCTTAATTTATAAATCTATCATTTCTTTATTATTTTTTCATTTTTTTTATGTTTTCAAACATTATTTACAGGCTGTCCAATCCTCTGTGAAGTGTATAAAATCGGGTTTTTTTAAGTTAAAAATATTTCAATAGTTAGATCACTCGAATTCCGAATTTTTTACGTTTTTGGTTATAATGTTAGGTTAACGAGAATTGTAAAAGTCACTTTTCACTCCGGCTGGTGTTTCCACGATTTGTGATTTGGGATTAACTTTGCCATTAGCGTAGCAGCAAATCCCTCTAAAAAGCTTCGTGCACTGTCCAGAGGGTTGACATCTCAAAAAATGGTACGTAGTTTCTGCGGTCTGCTTTAAAAATCCTTCCAGAAAGCCACAGTCCCATTTGTTGCCCTGGAAGTAATCCGGGGGGCGATCGGCCAACACTGCCGGAACATTTCGCATCCATTTCAGCTGATTGCATTGAATTTCCATTACCGTGAGTTTTGGGGCCGATAAATTTGCCAAATCGAGCGTTGTTAGTTGGTTATTTTCCAGAGAAGCGTATTTAAAGAGCGGCAGAACGACTTTAGACGAAATCAAAACCTGACTCAGTTTGTTGTTGGAGATAGATAACCCATTAAAAAAGTTTAATCCGTTAAAGGCGGTAAAGTCCAAAACGCTTATTTGATTGGACGTTAATTCCAGATATTGTAGCTTTTTGAACTTAAAAATTTCACTCGGAACTTTTGAAAGTCTATTTTTTTCAACGAAAAGATAAGCTAACTCTGGGAAATCCCACTTACTTATGTCAAGGTTTCGCAACTTGTTACGATTCAAGTTAATGCTCTCAAGCTTCGCTAAACTGACCTTGTTCAACGTTCCAACATCCACCAAGTCATTATTTACCAAATGTAAGTGTTCCAACTTGGACAAACCAGCAATCACATCCAGCATGATCATCTGAAAGTCACACCTGGTAAAGCTAAGCGTCTTGAGCTGCTTTAGGGCCTTCAAATTCTTCGGTACTTCCTTTAACCTTTCCACGTCAAGGGACTCAAGTTTGAATAACAGTTTATCGGAAATGAGCACCAATCCGAAATTGTTGAAGTAAACATCTAGATTGATCATTGTCTCAGTCACCATCAACTGATCGGCTGTAACATTGTTGAAGAAAACCCATTCAAATCCTTCGGTAAGACGCTGGAACATTTCCGTCGATGGGTTCATGATCTTTGTGTGGGACACGATCAGCTGTTTGGCGTCTCGGTGTTTCGAAACCGTCCACTTCCGGGAGCCATCCAAAAGCTGCGTCTGCAAAGTGCAGGAGGTGGTCAAAAATCGTGATTCACAGCGGTAGATTTCTGCATTTTGTGCCAACGCTCTGGAAATTACTAAAAATCTGAAATTACGACAATCATAAAAATAATTAATATGCCAGAATTAAAAAAAAAACTTTTCGTTTTTGATATTAAAAATATTAAAATATTGATATCCGCTGAAATTGTTTCTCTTTATAAATACTTACAGTATAAGATACTTGTCTATACACCGCATTGTTTTCAATAACAACTACATTAGGAATTGAAATTTTGTTGATGGACTAATTTGAAAAATGCTTAGAAAAACTGGGCACAATTAAGTGTAAAAAAAATGATTGCACAAAATTATTCCAATTTAATTCAGATTTCTGGATAGTTGAGTGATAATAAATCACCATAACATAAAGATACAACACCAAGGCGTGCATACGAGGGAAGAGGGGGTTAGGATTGTCACTATTGGAAGTTTGGCGGCTTGTAACTTTTTTCGGGTGCATCTAAAATTAAAAAAAAAAACTTCGGGAACCTCAAAAAATTCTTGAAATACTTGACTTTGCATCATTACTTTTATTATGGGCGCACCCTGAAAGCCAAGGAAAAAAACTCTCTAATCAGACCTTGAGTGGCAATTTGACACTCTTCGCTTAAAACCGCTATATCTCTCATGTTTCTCTTCCGTATTCTACAAAAAATTATAGTTTTTGAAACCTTGTAACGTAACTCATATATGTTACTCAGACAATGTTCTGCTACAACACTTCAGTTTTCGATTATTTAAAGTCTAATCCAAAAAATTCGAAAAAACCAGCTACAAAATGCTATAAAATTAATTTAACTTTATGTCCAAGAAAGTTGATGTTAGAAGCTTGCACACAAGGATATATTTTTTGGATTTTTTTAGGATCATGAAAGTAAAAAAGTTGTGAAAAAACGTACTTTTCAATCAATGAGTCGTGAAAACTGTTTAAGTCAAATTTTGAAAAGAGGATTGGGAAGATGACGTTATTTGGCATATTTTCGCATCTTTAAATTTCCAAAACACAGAACATTTGACGAATTTGAAACGCAATTCCATACCGATTCTAGTTGTGTAATTACAGTACCGTTCATAATTGTATAGAAATTGGAAGCAAGCGCACTGTCACTTCGACTTTGAACTTCCATAACTGTTTACACTGGTGATATTTTTTGATCGAACTTTTTGCTTTAGATAGATCAACTATCACACTATTATAACACAAAATTTGAGATTTCTGGAATTTGTGTGGCCTGAGAAACAGTAATTCTACGAAAATCGGACTTTTTGGACTTTACTCATTCAAACTTCAATATCTCTGAAACTACGCTACATTTTTTATTGAAATTTTGCACAGTGATTGTTAAAATATGAAACTAGCATGTCTGAAGTTTTCGAAAAGTTCTATCGATGAGATCAAAAGTTACACGAAGTGCAATATTTCAGGCATGAACCTTGAAATGCGATTTATATAGAATTTTGGACGAATGTTTCCATAGGAAAATCATATTATCTGTTAAACAGCCAGTAAATCTTTTTCAACCGAAAAATCACAACAATATCGCGAGATTCTGATTTCAAAACACAAATGGATCATTTATTCCATTTTTTCTTTTCTTCATTGCTTTTGCCAGACATTTTTTGTCTATTTGGTGGAGGAAACGATATTGTTCTCAAGAATCGTCCAAAATTTTATAGAAATCGCATTTCAAGGTTCATGCCTAAAATATTGCACCTCACTTAACTTTTGATCTCATCGATAGAACTTTTCGAAAACTTCAGACATGCTAGCTTCATAGTTCAACAATCACTGTGCAAAATTTCAATAAAAAATGTTGCGTAGTTTCAGAGATATTGCAGTTTGAATGAGAAAAGTCCAAAAAGTCCGATTTTCGTAGAATTACTGTTTCTCAGGCCACACAAACTCCAGAAATCTCAAATTTTGTGTTATAATAATGTGATAATTGATCTATCTAACGCAAAAAATTTGATAAAAAAATATCATCAGTGCAAACAGTTATGGAAGTTCAAAGTCGAAGTGACAGTGCGCTTGCTTCCAATTTCTATACAAATATGAACGGTACTGTACGTAAGCGCTGCAATACTTTACACATATTTGATAAATATAAAACAAAAAACTGTACAGAACGCACCAGTTGAGCATTTTCGCTATATACAGCGTTAAAAATCAAGCAAGAACCGAATTGAACGTTTACAACGAATCAAGGATTTATTTTACGTTTTACTGGAAAGAAAAATAACGATAAAAAATCAATTTAGATGATATTTTTGGTAAAAACTCAACGCCGTGCGGTAGAACGCCGAAACTAGCGGACAGAACTCACCACACCGGAAGGGTGGTTAGAAATAGAATAATGATTATATGGAATGTTACATAACATTTAGTAACATGTTCATCGCATTTTTGTAAACTAAGCGCATAATTTGGCAAGAACTCTGTAAAGAATTTGATACTTTGGGGTAACATTGATCAGAGTTTTCTCGATCATAAAGGATACAAACACCTTCTGAATTTTTGTGTTTCTTGGTTAAGATTTCTTCGTGGTGAAAATAGAAGCAACATCGTGGCCCTTAATGTGTTAAGGCCGAACAACAATTATGGTAGATGGACAATGATGCTGCATAAATTTAGGGGCTAAACTTTTAACATTACTATTCCCCTTTAATTTTTTCCTTCAAACTTTACCATTTGATAGGGTTTCTAGCCAAGGTTGCCGGAAAAAAAACTGTGTTTTGGCGAAAAAAATTCTGAGTTTCTGTGATTTTACCTAAAAATTCTGTGATGGTTTTCTGTGACGTTATTTCCTTAACTTTCATTGAATGTCCATGAAAAAATGAGTCTTTTTTACATTTTACTTGAGCAAAATCAATTAACCTTACTAATCCTATCATATTCTTCCATTCTAAACCTAGAAATCTAAAATTTGTATTGACATCAAAATTAAAATTTTTGAAAACATGTACAAAAATTAAAAAATCTGTGAAATCTGTGAATATTCCCAAAATTCTGTGTTCTGTGACATAGATTCTGTGATGAAAATCCGCTCAAAATTCTGTGAAATTACAGATTTTTCTGTGATTTCGGCAACCTTGTTTCTAGCCTTTTGTCCTAGGTTGGCTTACTCTTGAAAAATGTCTCCATTTTTTTCAAATATCAAAAATTTACCTCAATCCACAACAAAAACTACACCAAAACTATAAATTTACTATCAAGAATTCTCACATAAATCAACCTATTTGCTTCTTAACGCTTTGGTTTCATTAGGAAAGTTGTTTGTTTGTTAGCCTTTGAAAGATATTTCAAGATTTTCAAATTACATTCTTACTTACATCTGAAATTTTCAAAAACAAACCAAGTTTTTCCAATTTGAAACTCAACTTGTAGGTGTTTAAACGTATAAAAAAGTTTTGAGATATTTTAACTGAAGACTATGTTATTGATGATCATTTAGGAAAATTTCATGTTGAACAAAGTTACCTCGGTGATCAATGTTAACCCGTTTTACGGTAGGGGAGAATGAGGATACTTGATCCCTGGGGATACTTGATTCCTTAGCTATATCTCGAAACTGGAATGTCTTACAAAGATCAAATGTTCTAGAAAAATGTGCCAAAATGAGCAAAATAACAATGCTTGTAGTTTAAAAAAATTTAACAAAATAATTGTTTGAGTAATTGAACTTTGTTTGAAAAATTTCACAAAATGTAACTTGAAGATCTTTTTTCATCACTTTAAAATGTTCCTTACATGGAAAAATTATGAAAAAAATATTTGTTCCAATGTATCAATCGTTCGAGCGTAAAATGAACTTCATAATGCCATATTTTCAAAGCAATGGAAAACTCTCAACTTTTTTCAGAAAAAGTTTTCTAAAATGTTGATTATGGGTACAATTGATCCCCTAGAGTTGGGTACAATTGATCCCCCTTCCAAACGGCATATTCTTCTTCTGAATTGATCGTTATGATTGCTGATTACGAAATTACTAATATTTATCCAAAAACTAATATTTATCAAACAATTGTCTGAAGAAAAGAGCAAAAATAATTAATTTTCTCTTAATTATTAAAAAATAGCGCCTTTAAGTATGCAATGTTATTAGCGTTGAGACAAACTTATAGAATTTTCTTCTAATGTCTGCTATAAATTGTGAAATGAGAAGAAACATGACCAAAATAGTCAATTAACATTCTATCTTGGGGTTTTGTTTGATTTTTATACAAGGATTAGGGCTTCCTGAATAAAAGATCAAGACTCCTTCAATAGGGAATCAAGTCTCCCCTAACTTCAGAAAAATCGCAATTTTTTTACTCCCACGAAAATGCTTCTAGTTCATCAACGGATTCAAGTATCGTTCTAATTTTTGGAGCATAGAAACTTGAAGTTACAAGCTGTCAGAAAATGTCAAAGACAGCGAGTTGCTAAATTTTCCCAAAAAGATATGGTGAGAATAAGAAAAGGAGATCAAGTATCCCCATTCTCCCCTACACTTTTTGATATTCATATAGGTAAAACGCCTTCAAGTAGGCAACGAAAATTAATTTCTTGGCTGATATCGTGGCAAACATGGTGGCAGATGATTTTTTCGAATCAAATATTGGTGGACCTTTTAAACTTGTAAAAGGACGCAATTTAATATAATTATGCATTCTTATCGTAATTTGGGAGTCAGCAAATAAAAAGAATGACATTTCGCTTGGATATTCATTTTTTCTCAAAAGTTAACAGCATTCAAAATTTGAGCGGTAAACACGTGGTCTGGCGCGCATTCTGCCCCATTTTTGATATGATTATTTTAAGTTATAATTTGTGAAAATTTAATGGAATATAAACAATTATTTATAGTCATCCGTAGAAACATACGATTGGAAAAAAGAAAAGCTGAAATTTTATCAGTCTGTGCATTCTGGTTTGCCATATATCCTTAAATATTAATCATGAAAAATTACAAGTTTCACCCAAATTCGATTAATCCTTCTGTTTTTAATAATTTAAGTCGTTTTAAAGAAATATTCAACTTAGAAATGATAAATAAGCTTGTTTGCCATTACAAAAATGTTGAAAAACATCAT
>NC_073692.1:43235974-43260974 GCF_029784155.1 Uranotaenia lowii | reverse complement strand
AACCCATCAAAAATGATTACCGAAAAATCAGTAATTTTTACCGCAATATCTGTAATTATCACCGAAATGCCTGCAATATTTACCAAAAACTGTAACACGACTCTCAAAAAACATGTTGAACTTAAGTAAGCACGAACTAAGTACTTACACAGGTCTCTTGACCGGACATTGTCCAACAAAACAGCATCTCAAAAGGATAAACATTATTCAAAACGACGACTGTCGGTTCTGCGGGTTCGAAATTGAAACTGCAGAGCATCTTCTATGCAACTGCTGCGCCCTCCTAAAGAGGAGAGAGCGTGTACTTGGGGCAAAGTTAATAAGCGCACAAGACATATGGTTGCATATCAGCCCTAAGAAGGTTATATCATACATCCAGGGCCGGATTAAGCCATCGGGGGGCCCGGGGCAATTTTTCTCGGGGGGCCCCTATAATTTGATTTTTTTCAAATTCTATCTCAGAAAATACCAAACCTTTTAAAAGTGTAAAAAAAACTGGAAATGAGTTCAGTATACTTTCTTCAAATAGCCATGTTGTCTGCGTAGAAAATAGTTTCTGGTATCTTCAAATATTTTTTTTGAATTAATCACGTGCAAACATTGCGGAAGAGTTTATTTTAGATGATTTTCATATCATCATTGATCGTTTGGTTTGTACTTATTCGAGAAATATTTACCTAGTGACAATTAGGAAGTATCATGAAAATTTGAAACATAGAAAACTAGATTTTAAAAAATAAACATAATAATGATGTGGTGGATGCCCCCACTAGCTACGCCCATGCGAACATTCTATCGCGACGATCTAAGGTTCAGTCCTTTATGCTGACACAAGCAAAAGGAAACTGTACTTCGATCGTCCGATGTTTGTTTATGCTGACTACGCGTAAGCTACGTGTAGGTCGCCACCCGAATGTAGGTTTAAGAAATGGATAATAAAATTAATCTTAGTTAGACTCCCAACTTGACCGGATCGTTTGATCGAGATATCACTCCCCTTGTTTCCCTAACTAACGCAGGACAAAACATGGCGATCCAGGCCAGAATTAGCACAAAGTGTACAAGTTCAATGTAGATAGCAGCATCGAAGTGAAGCGCATTACCTGTGCGGGACGGAAATTGATGAAAATAACCATCTACAATTGTTTAACAAGAGTGAAAAGTGAGCAGTTCATTTCAATGTAGATAGCAGCATCGAAGTGAAGCGCATTACCTGTGCGGGACGGAAATTGATGAAAATAACCATCTACAATTGTTTAACAAGAGAGAAAAGTGAGCAGTTCATGTATGTGACTTTTATAATAAATAAAGCCTAAATATGGGGTGGTTCTCTGCTGACGAAACCGTCGTCGCGCAGAACACTTCCAAAGAACATTCAACCATCGCTTGGGCGTTGGTAGTGATTGCCGCTGCTTTAATTAGCTACGTGCTTCTTAAAGCACATTCGCGATACACCGTGGCACGCCTACGGGATATCCAGCAAAGCCAACCAACACGAGTGCAGCTGGAATAATAAGAATAATAAGACGTTAAATCTTTGCACCCGATATTGTTAAAGTGGAAGTTCTGAGAAGTGCTTACGCAAACCACATAGTGAGATGCCAAAAAATTTAAACGTTAAGAGCAAAATAAAAAAAAAAAAAAAAATAAAAAAAAAAAATCGTCAAAATGAATAATGAAGAGAATGAGTATCTCTACTCACAGTGCGTGGAACTTTTAGTAAACATGAAGGACAATCTCACGAAGAAAATGGCTGGAGGATTCGCCAGAATCGAAGCCAAAGCACACATGAAAGTAGCCAACCGGCTGTTTGAGCTAGCGGCGGCGGCAGCAGTGTCTAACAAGATGCGGTTAAGACAGAGAAGCACTATCGTTTCCATTGTTCAGGACATAGAAGACATCCTTTTCTGGAATTTAAAAGCAGCGTAGAAGAGAGTTTCAAAAGGAGCAACGGCACATGGAAAATAAAGGTAAAATAATTTAATGAATAACAGAAGCCAGTTAAAGAAATGTGAAAAATTGTTAGAAGTCATTTTAACGAATCTAAGGAAGAACCCTAGGAGATTAGATTCCCTAAAAACACTAGTGCGGAAGCTTAGATTTTCCGAAGAACAGGTCAAAATCACACAAACAATAGTAAAATTCGAAACGGAAGATCTAACTTTATATGCACAGCGTGTGCAACGGTTATTCAACGAAATAAAATCTATCATAAAAATTAAAATTCAGCTACATAAGAAGAAATGTAAAAAATTTAAATCGCTCGTAATCGCATTAATTTTTTTAAAAACAGTGGTAGGAAAACCCATAAGAATGCCTCCTAAACTAGATCTAGGATTGGCAATTAAGGTGGTGAAACCATTTGATGGCACAGCCACCAATTTACAAAACTGGAAGGAAAGCGTTGAACTATTACAGGATTACGCTGAAGGGGTCGCGGAAGCAACCATCCTTAAATTCCTAAGAACGACGCTCGTGGGCGCAGCCCACGGAGCAATTGATAATGTGGCAACCATAGCTGAGGCTTTTAATACTCTGAGAGATAAATTTACAATCAGGGTTACCCCTAGAGCGGTAGAGAAAGAAATGATGTCTAGGAAGCAAAGCGCAACGTCTATCTCAGATTTCGGAACAGAAATAGAGAAGCTTTCAGCTAAGCTAGCTGCAGCGCACGTATCCATGGGAACGTTCGCAAATGAAGCAGCAGCAGCAAACATTGTACAGCCGATTGCTGTGCAAGCCTTTACTGATGGGCTTAAAGATCCATCAGTAAAATTTTTTTTGAGGGCACGAAATCCAACCACATTGAACAAGGCAATATCAGATGCCTTAGAATGTCAAGCAACACCGAGTCAAGAGAATAGCGTAGACTCTCTAATGGCACTATGGTGCAACCAAGGGAGATTCAGAGATAGAAATACATACAGAGGACGATCGAATTGGAGAGGAGAAGGAAGGTCCTTTCATAGAGGCCGTGGTAGTAGCAATAGAGGAAACAACCGTGGTAGGGGAAATTACCATAGAAATGACAACAGCAACTATAACTACAATCGCAGAGGTCGAGGTATGGCGCATGTTGCAGAACAGCATCAACGTCAACAACAGCCTCAACAACAACCACAACAACAAAATGATAACCAACAGAGAGAAGAAGCTAATCTGATAGATCTTTTTCGCTGATTTTAATGCAAGAAAGGCCCTCAGAGCTAGATTCCTACTATTTAACAAAGAAGTGGAACTGATAGTGGACAGTGGAGCATCTTGTTGTCTTTTAGACAAAAGGTGTATCCCTGAAGAAATTTTTATAGATGATTCCTTAACACTAGAAGTTAGTGGTGTTAACGGAGTAACAAGTACGTTAGGATTTATTGATACATTTTTGGGTTACAGTTCGAGTGAATATCCAATAAGATTTCATATTATGGAAAAACTACCATCCCAGGTGTCGGGATTAATTGGTACAAATTTCCTTAAGGAGTTCGGAGCAAACATTGATTTCGCAAGAATGAAGATGGAACTCAAAAACCCAAATCACGAGTATTTTACAATACCGGCTAGAACAGAAATTGTTAGATACGTCGAAACTAATTTTTTTGAAACGTGTGTTGTATTGAATGAGGAAATACAACCACAAGTATTTGTTGCAAATGCTATTGTACAACCTTTAAACGGAAAGATACCCATACGAATGGTCAATGTTAAAAACAAACCAGTTCGAATTTCAAATCTGAAACCAACAATCAAGCCAGCCAGTGAGTATTTGATACTGGCAATGGATTATAAGAATGATAAGTCAGACAGAATCCAACAGCTTTTCAAAGAATTGGATTTGAGTCTTTTGCCAAAAACAGAGAAACAGCATATGGAACAAATTTGCACAAAATATGCTGATATATTTTGTCTTGAAAACGACAATCTGACTGTAACAGATATCTACAGTCCAGTGGTTAAAATAAATAAAGAAGCCCAGCCAATTTATAGTAAACCCTATAAATTGCCGCAAATGCAAAAGTCGGAAGTAGAAAAGCAAATTCAAAAGATGGTAAAGAACCAAATTATTGAAAAGGCCACTTCCGCATGGAATAGTCCAATATTGCTAGTGCCCAAAAAATCTGCAAATGACAAGAAAAAGTGGAGACTTGTTATAGATTACAGGAAGCTAAATACGGTAATTGAGGATGATAAATTCCCTTTGCCTAATATTGAAGACATAATCGATACACTTTCAGGTGCTCGTTATTTTTCGCATTTAGACTTGTCACAAGGATACTATCAATGCACCCTACGTCCAGAAGATAGACCAGTGACAGCTTTTTCGACACCATCCGGACAGTATCAAATGACGAGACTGCCGATGGGTCTCAAAATAAGCCCCTCATCATTTTCCCGTCTAATGACGATAGCGATGTCAGGGTTAGATATGACAAAATGTCTTGTCTATTTAGATGACATTATTGTCTTTGGTAAGTCAATTGAGGAACACAATAGGAACCTCATCGCAGTT
Organism: Uranotaenia lowii; assembly: GCF_029784155.1. Lineage (NCBI taxonomy): Eukaryota > Metazoa > Arthropoda > Insecta > Diptera > Culicidae > Uranotaenia > Uranotaenia lowii. The sequence goes on along the minus strand of NC_073692.1, from coordinate 43,256,470 downwards.
TTTGAAAAACTTCGAAAAGTCAATCTAAAATTGAATCCTAAGAAATGTAATTTCTTTAAAACAGAGTTAATCTACTTAGGACACTTTATATCCGCTGAAGGAATAAAGCCTGATCCTGCTAAAATAGAAGCAGTGAAAAAATGGCCTATTCCGAAAAATGCGGACGAGGTGAAACGTTTCGTAGCGTTTGCGAATTATTATCGCAAACATGTTAGAAATTTTGCAGCAATATGCGCACCACTAAATCTTCTAACAAGAAAGAATACACAATTCAATTGGAGCATTGAATGCAATGAAGCCTTCAATACTTTAAGAGAAAAATTTATAAATCCACCTGTACTTGATTTTCCCGATTTTGGTAAAAATAATACCTTTACGTTACATACGGATGCATCTGGGTATGCAATTGGTGCAGTTCTTTCCAATGGAAATGGCAGACCAGTTGCATATGCTAGTAAATCCTTGAACCAGGCTGAGACTAGATATCCAACTATAGAGAAGGAACTGTTGGCTTTAGTGTGGGCAATCAAACATTTCCGACCGTACCTTTACGGAAGAAAGTTTATTGTTCATACTGATCACAGGCCATTAGTTTACCTGTTTTCTTTAACAGATCCTTCAAGTAGACTAACCAAATTTCGGTTGGCACTTGAGGAGTACGATTTTCAAATTAATTATATTCCCGGAAGAAATAATGTGATAGCGGACGCGTTATCACGCATTTCGATTTCCGATCTAAAAACTATGACAGAAACAACAATGACAATGATAACACGGTCGAAATCAAAACAAATCAAAGAAACCACTGACACGGAAGGAACTGATCAGCCTCAAGAGTCAAATGTGGAATATATGGAAATGGAAGTATGTCCAAATATAAAAGAAATTGAAATAACCCCACAAAAAATAAGAATACCGCAAACTCAAACGTTAACTCACCTACGGGGAGTAATGAAACAGGTAGCGGATTATATAAAAAATTTAAAAATGAAGAATACTGCAAAATCAAACATTAACTCACCTACGGGGAGTAATGAAAAAGGTAGCGAATTATATAAAAATTTAAAAATGAAGAACGTATGCATACTATTAAAAAGAAAAAAGAGCGCTCAACATCTTATGGAAAATATCCATGAAATAAAAATGAAGGATATACCGGATATAATTATTATAGGGGAGCACATAAAAGTGATAAAAGAAGACATACAGAAAAAGATAATAATGAACGACTATCATGTCCTACCAACGGCAGGCCATGCAGGCATCAATAGAACTCTGCACACTATCCAGCAAAGATTCTATTGGAAGAATATGAAAAAAGATATCAAAGTTTTCATTGATTCGTGCCAGTTATGCCAGAAAAACAGAATTATGAATAAACCAAAAACACCAATGATAATCACAACAACAGCTGAAACTGCGTTTGAAATAATTTACTTAGATCTTGTTGGTCCTTTACTGCCTAGTGCAGAAGGTAACCGATATATATTAACAACGCAATGCGACCTGACAAAGTTTATTACGGCAACAGCCATTAAAAACAAAGAGACAGAAACGGTAGCGAAAGCTTTTGTAGAAACCATTGTTTTAAACTATGGGATTCCAAAAAGAATCGTAACAGATAGAGGCAAAGAATTCATGTCGAATCTATTTTCGGATATATGCAAATTACTCGAAATAGAAAAACTGAATTCAACAGCATATCACCACGAAACAATCGGTGGACTAGAAAATTCTCATAAAAACTTGGGAAATTTCTTACGTATATATAGTGAGAAATCACCCTTGTATTGGGACAGTTGGTTAAAATACTACCAGTTTGCGTTCAATACTACAGTCCACACAACGACAAACAAAACACCATTTGAGCTAGTTTTCGGTAAAATCTGTAATTTGCCATCAAACCTATCTGACGCCGAGACAGTTGACCCAATATATGACATTGAGGATTATTCAAAAATTTTAAAAATTAAATTGAAATCTTCGCAACAAGCAATCAGGGACAAAATAATACAAGAGAAAATAAAACGAGTTGAAAAATTCAACAACTTGGCGAAACAAATGAATTTTAACAAAGGAGACTTAGTGTTATTAAAAAATGAAACTGGGTCCAAGATGGAAAATATATATGTAGGTCCATACCAAGTATTGGAAGATTTAGATCCAAACATAAAAATTTCAATTCAAGGAAAACAAGATTTTGTACACAAATGTAGAGTAAAACCATATATAGGACGTGTGGTGGATGTTTAGAAAATAATACTAATAATAATAATAGTAATAATAACAATAAACCATAATTGTAATTCACCATAATAAATCATTGTAACACTTTATTCGAAACACTAGATGATCTTCAGTTAAATATATCTATACAATATTAGTTTTTGCATTAACAGTTCAAGAAACAATATCTCAATGTAATCAATAACAATATCAATTAGTAACAACTTATCAACAAATCAATTTATTGCTTATTATACTACTATAAATAAGAAGAAGACTATAACAACTTTAAACTTAATTTAAAAATTAAACAATAGCATAATTTTTAAATTTTATAAGAAAGGGCGTGTGGTGGATGCCCCCACTAGCTACGCCCATGCGAACATTCTATCGCGACGATCTAAGGTTCAGTCCTTTATGCTGACACAAGCAAAAGGAAACTGTACTTCGATCGTCCGATGTTTGTTTATGCTGACTACGCGTAAGCTACGTGTAGGTCGCCACCCGAATGTAGGTTTAAGAAATGGATAATAAAATTAATCTTAGTTAGACTCCCAACTTGACCGGATCGTTTGATCGAGATATCACTCCCCTTGTTTCCCTAACTAACGCAGGACAAAACAATGAAATCCACATTCCATAGAGATACAGATATAAGAGTTTAAGAATTCAAAACTTCAAATCGCGTTATATTCAGAACCAAGATCCAGAGTCTCAAATCAAAATCATAATTTCAAATGAAGTTTTGAGAAACAAAATATGAATTAAATTTAAAAAAAAGTTACAATCATTGCAAAAGCAGAAATTGCACCAAATGTGATTTTCAATACTTTCTCTTTGAAACACAATAAAAATCTTTTCATGAGATGTTTTTGAATATAATTCTCATCAGATAAATTTTTTTTTCATCAAATTGTTATTCTAAATGTGACGAAAGTTTCATTTGATGCCCTCAAAGCCAAAGGGGTATTAGTGCAAAAATGATCGGTTGAAATAAAATTGAAAATAAAGATTATATATTTAAAACACAGAATCAGTTATCATTGAAAAATATCAGATAAGGAATCCAAATGAGTTTAGTATCTTAAACAAAGATTCTGAATTTTCAAAATTCAGAAAAATTATGAAACGAAACTTCAGTAACAGAAGAAACAACAGAAGACATGAAAATCCTAATGAATGGAATCTGGAAAAAGATAAGATTAAGATCATAGAAATATTCATATTAAGAAAATCACTCAATGATACTAGCAACTCAACTATCAGTTCGATTTTATGATAATTTAAGAATGATCATTTGGAAATTGATTTGCTAAATTCAGGATATTCAGTAGATGTTAAAATTTTGGTTAAATCAGTTGAAAATGTTCCAATACAAATTTCAAGTCTAAGACAGAAATCGGGATGAAAATTCAATGAAGAAACTCTGTTTTGTCGATTGGTCCAATTTAAGTAACAACAGTTTTTCTTAAAAGATTTTACTTTCAAAAATAGAAAAAGGGACAAAGGGTTTAGAATTTATAAACCAATGAAAATTTCAGTAATAATGATGGAAAGGTTAAAAAGTTTTTAATAATACGCGGTATAAACCCGGATACTGCCCGGATAAAATTCTTAAGTGTATTTCATAAAGCGAAATAAGCTGCTATTTTATTGCAGTAAACCATATCTTGGAGACTTAACGTAACAACAAACATTATTGTTGTGCAAGACGTTTGTATGTAATGATGATGAGAAAATGTTTTTTCTTTATTTTATCTGTACTGTACAGAATATTTGTTATGTTTCAATAAAAAATTAAAATTTGAGGTATTTTGCCTCATATTCTTCTTAATTTTTTTTTCGAATTCGGTTTTGTCCAGAAGATTTTGATATTCTCAGCTCACGAAATGTGGGAGAGCTCCTTCACTGCTTACTCTAGGGGGCCCCTTTTTACATTTTTAAGACAAAAACTAATCTAGATATCATTTCACGGGGGCCCTTTAGTTTTTATATTTCAAGTTTTCATTCCGATTTTCTAGTTTTAATTTCTTTTCATGGATCTGTAGAAGTATGATTAAAGTAATGTTAAAGCTTTGTTTTCCCTCGGGGGGCCCCCCTAAGCCGGGGGGCCCGGGGTAATTGCCCCTTTTGCCCCCCCTTTAATCCGGCCTTGCATACATCTTTGATATCATACCCGATTGGGATAAAATGCTTAGTCAGCAATCAACTGTCACTCCAATCAATAGTGCAGGTGAACCTGACAGCATATAGTAACGCGGGGTTACACCACAATAGATCAACTACTGGTCGCAGTGGGCTCTCCCCTACAGGAAAAAGAAACATTTTCGGTAATTGTTACCGAAAACCTTAAAACGTCCGGTAGTTTTAGCTTGTCATGCGAGCCCATATGGGCATTAGAGCCTCAGCCAGCAGTCAATTCGACGTGTATTGCCAAAGCGTCTTTCGGAACGACATTTTTAATTCGCGTGATCTCAAGTCGAACGCGAAGCGAAACTAACGTCTTCGTTTATTGGTACTTCTTGGTACAATTTTAACATCCTACGAGTGCCTACTAAGTTATATCCCATTTCATTGGGAAGAGATTGAACATCAAAATATTTCATCTTGATATCATTTTGTTTTCATCGGAAATTCCTCCCCATAAACACTACACGTTTATGCCATGATAGAGGAGCACCTCCTGAAAATGACTACAGTAGTTTTTCGATTTTATCACTGTTCGATTTTATCAATACTCGCCAAATTCACGCTCGATTTTATCACGGTTATTGTTTGAATTTTATCACGCTTTTTAAGAAATCATTTAGAAACCAATTCCTGGGCCTTAATTTTCGTTCAAAAGCGTAGAGCGTCTTTGTTCATGATATTTTTTATGGTTTATGTTATGGTATATTTTCATTCAATAATATGAAAATGCCATTCAACTGCTTATTTTAGCTGTATAGTATAAAAACACTTGTAATAATCGACATAAGTATTTTAACGTCACGCTAATGCTAGTCAGCTAGTGTTGTTATTTGTGCTTGGTAAGCCGCTCTTAAAAAGTAAAGTTTTCTTGGTTATGCGAATTATATAAAGATGTGGGTGAATTTAATCGTTTTTGAAAAGAGATAAGTGTCTCTGATTTCTTTGTTGAATTTGTTTATTTGAAAGGGTGGCGTGCGCAATACTGACTAGACAGCCTTTAGTATTGTTTGGATAGATAATTTTAAAAGATGAAAAAGAATAAAAAAAAAGAATAAAAAAATGACATTCTGCTAGCTTTGCCTAAAAATATGTAAAAAGTACTAAAATTTCTGTTTGTCTACACAAATTTCGAGAAACACACATTAAAAGTCTAAGTTGAGCAAATTTCAGAATATTTTTCAAAAAGGTAAACTTTTTAGTTAGTCAAAGGTGTGAAGATTTAAATATTGAAATTTGCAGAAGAAAATTGTTTGATGCTTTTTCCTTTGAACTCTTTTTTCAAAATCGAAATAAGAGATAACGACTGTTAAATTTCCATAAAAACTAAATAATTTACTTGACTTAGATGTAGAATATCAAATGGATATTCAAAATGGTTTTACTTCAAGAAAAAAAATCTTATAGATAATTGCTATAGAGAAGAATAATTTGAATTGACATCGATCCTGTGTGTTTAGTAATCTGTGATAATTACATCTTAAATATGATCAAGATTATTTTTATACAAACGTTTCCACTACTGAAAACATTATAAATTATTGATTAAAGACAATAATAATACTTTTTTTCACTTTAATTTTTAGTTTCGCTAAATTCACGGTTTCGCCAAATTCACGGTTTCACCATATTTACGATGAAATTTTTTTTGACCGTGATAAAATCGAAAAACTACTGTATAAGAAAAACAGTCGATTCAGAGGAAGTACCCTGAAGCTCGTATGAAGATTTCAGATAATATTTTAGTCAGTAAGAAATGTCATTTTTTGATTCTTTTAGCTGATTTTTGTAAATGTTTTCCGAGCATTAGGGGTGACCTCGTTCAGCTTGATGAAGAAACATCTAGAAAATCCCGGCATCCGCCTTGCCAATCAAAGCCTGCGTGCGTGAGTTATATCCTAATTAACATCATCGGAAGTGTGATGCTTAGATACTGCCACATAAGTAAAAATTCACTTTTTAACGGGTAGGTATATTCAGAGATCAGTTTGGCAGCTCTCTCTAGAGAGCTAATGGAATGGAATTATAATCGAGGCCGCCAGCCACTTCCAGTTTGTTGGATCTGAAAAAATCTATACCATACTAATCCCAACCGATCCGGAGCTGGATGGATCAACGGAAAAAAACATCAGCTCGTTTCTAGTTCTAATTAGAATGGATATTGGCATTAGCATAAAACGCGTCGCTCGAGTAGATCATCTAGATCCATTGCCGAGCGCTGAGCTAAGAGAGAGACGCAATGCTCATCAGCCGCAATGGCCAAGCCTGTGCGGGATCACACAATACCTAATTCTCGGTATCCGGTAGTTAGACGTGAAATCCAGATCGGCCCGGGGCCTAGTAAATCTACATAAAACTACACTTGTCAAAAAAAAGAGCATATCGCCATGATTTAGTAAGATAAGCATTCATCTGCACATTGCTGTTGCTGTTGCGCGCCAGAATACTCGTTCGCGTACCCGGCCCTGGCTGCTGGAAGATGTTCTCGCGCGTTCGAGAAAACGACCGGCGCAATTGGCCACTTCCGCCAAATTGTCCGTCCGCCTGCGCTCGAGAGAAAGAAGAAAAAAACCGTGTCAAGATCATCGTCGTCCAGCATAAATTTCGTTTCTCTAGTTACTGCGTCCACGAGCCGCGCCGCTGCCTGGTGAAATCATTTGAGACAATTTAGTGCTAGATTTTATCAATTGATCCAGCGCATCATTTCTTATCAGAGCTCGTTTAGGTTATACTAAGCGAGATGAGGCTTTCGATTTGCTACTTGACGCTTGGCAGCAGCATCACGCCCTCGAAATGACGCACGGCAAGTGGAATAGAATCCTGGTGTGATTTTGCTTCAACCCAATGTCAGTTGTTACTTGTATCTAATCTATCATCATATTCACTACATCTTCTGCTCCGTTGGATTAGAGGACAAAAAAGTTCGGCCATATGTAAGGAGCATTTCGAATCTATTAAAGTACAGGCTTTATTCTGGACCCGATCAGAAGAAAAAAAACAAAAAAATCATATCATCACTTCCATCTGTACCGTTGAGCCGTCAACACGTACGCCGGAGCATCGTATCGTTGCTGTGTACCTGCAGGAACATTTTACATTATTTATTTTTTCCTTACCTGTATTTCAATCAGCACTTTTCAGTGCTAAAATTATTTTCATTTTCTTTTATTCATATTTTCTCTTTTCTTTCCAGCATGGGGAAGTCTTCGGCCGGCTCAAGGGCCGGAAGAAAACGGATTGCTGAACCTAATCCAGGGCCATCTGCCAAAAAAGTTGAAATTTCCAATTCATTCGATGTCCTTCATAACATCGGTGATGAGGAAATATTGATATTTAATTCTGATAAGAGTACTAAGAAACCTTCTTCTTCTTCTTATACTCTTAAAAACGAAAAGATTCCACCAATAACGGTCACGATTCCTGACTTCAATGCCTTTCGAAAAGAAATCGTCACTTCCGTCAAGGATGTGAAGATTTCTTTTCAGATCGGTCGAAGGGGAACTGCTCGTATATTGGCGGAATCTTTTAATGATTTCCAAAAGGTTTTAAATTATTTGAATAATAAAAAACACCAATTTTTTACGTACGACACTAGAAGTGATCGTCCATTTAAAGTTGTACTTCGTGGTCTCACTGGCGATCAGACACCGGATGAGATCACAGCTGAATTAAATTCTTTGTTAGGTTTTTCTCCAATTCAAGTAATTCAAATGAGGAAAAGAACCAACACGAATAATATCAGTAGTGTTGGTTTTGCTCCTGAACTTTATTTGATCCATTTTAAAAAGGATCAGGTTAATAATTTGCAAATTCTTGAAAAGGCTCGTCTTATGTTTCATTGTCGAGTCAAATTCGAACCTTTTCGTAAATCTTCTACCAATTTTCTTCAAAATATTACGCAATGTCGTCGTTGTCAAGCTTTTTGTCATGGCACTAAAAATTGTAGAATGAATGCCAGATGCATGTTTTGCGGCTCATTCGATCATGAAAAATCTAAATGCCTTTTTGGTGGTGATAAGCCAAAAACAGAATTTTTTAAGTGTGCAAATTGCGCAGGTAATCATTCCTCGAATTCGCTAGACTGTCCCATCAGGGCAAAAATTATTGCTTCTAGGAAAAACCCCAAAGTTTCCAGAAAAGTTTCTTCTCCTCCTTCCTCTTTTTCGTCTACACACGTCAGACCGGCAAACAACCTGCCTGTTCGCAGTCAGCCTCGGCCTACATTGGAATCACGGCTGGGTAATACCCGAAGTGATTTTAATGTTACCTGGGCTGAATCTGCGCCGCAGACTCGTTGTTTATCGTTCTCAGAGGTGGTTGAAAATGGGTTTCCCTCTTCAGGTTTAACTAATAAAAATGGGAAAAAACCAAGTCTCAACGTTCATGCGAAGGCTTGGGAAAATCCCCGAAATTCAAATACTTTTTCTTCTCCTTCCTCTTCTGATTCTAACAATTTTGTTGATTTGGGTGAGATTACTGAGGAAAAATTAAAATTTTTGCATCAAAATTTAATGGAAATGATGCAACTTATGTTGAAAGCAAATTCAATGTTTGAAGCTTTCCAAACTTCTTTTAATTATGCTAACAAAATTATTATGACTTTACGATTCCCTCATGGATCCAAATAGATGTTTAAATATTATGAATTGGAACGCTAGATCTTTGCTGGCTAACCAAGACGAGTTCTTTTCATTTTTGAAAACTCAAAACATACATATTGCTGCCATCACTGAAACTTTTTTAAAGCCAGACAATAACTTGAAAAGCAATGCTTTCTTTAAAATTTTACGAAATGATCGACTTGATCGACAAGGTGGGGGTGTAGCTATTGTCATCAATAGTCGTCTCAAATTTAGACTTCTTCCTTCTTTCAATACAAAAGTCTTAGAAACAATTGGAATTGAATTAGAAACTTCTATGGGGAAAATTATAATTGTTGCCGCATATTTGCCTTTTCAATGTAGCGGTGAACAGAAAAATTTTTTGAAGGGAGATTTACAAAAACTCACCAGAAATAAATCTAAATTTTTTATTATTGGTGACTTTAATGCAAAACACCGATCTTGGAATAATATTTCATCAAATTCAAATGGGAATATTTTGTTTAATGACTGCTCTGCAGGTTATTATACTGTTGAATATCCTAATGGGCATACTTGTTTTTCTTCAATTAGAAATCCCTCCACAATTGATTTGGTTCTAACGGATTTAGGCGAGCATTGTAGTCAATTAGTTACTCATGCGGACCTCGATTCAGACCACCTACCAGTAACATTTTCTTTATCCCAAAGTCCCATTGAAAACCCTTTAAAATCAACTTTTAACTTTCAAAAGGCTAACTGGGAGCGATATATGAATTTTATTGAACGTAATTTAGATGTAAACGTTCCATTGAATTCAATAGAAGATATTGATTTGGCTGTAGAAAATTTGACAACTTCAATAGTCAATGCTAGAGCCGCTTCAATACCTAAAGTTAAACATAAATTTAATCAACCTTTAATTGATGATGATCTTCAGTTTTTGATACGACTGAAAAACATTCGTCGACGCCAATATCAACGTACTAGAGATCCTTATTTGAAATTAATTTATTGCGACCTTCAAAAAGAGATCAAACGTCGTTTAAATTTCATTCGTAATGAAAATTTTGCTAAAGCAGTAGAGGACATAAAACCCTACTCAAAGCCATTTTGGAAATTAACTAAAATTTTGAAAAAGCCCCAGAAGCCAATTCCTACTTTGAAAGATGGGGATAAACTTCTTTTAACTAATTCAGAAAAGGCTCAAAAATTAGCCCAACAATTTGAGTCTGCTCATGATTTTAATATAAACGTTGTAAGTCCAATTGATGCTCAAATTTCCCTAGAATTTGATGATATTCTTTCTAAGCAAAATGTGTTTGAAAGTTCTTGTGAGACAAATATTGATGAACTTAAATTGATTTTCAAAAAATTTAAAAATATGAAAGCTCCAGGGGAAGATGGGATTTTCTATATTCTTCTTAAAAAGTTGCCTGAAAGCACTTTAAATTTTTTAGTTAAAATTTTCAACAAATGTTTTCACTTGGCCTATTTTCCCAATAAATGGAAAAATGCCAAAGTAACTCCAATTTTGAAACCTGGAAAAAGTGCTTCAGAGCCTTCAAGTTATCGACCAATTAGTTTGCTTCCATCTTTAAGTAAACTATTTGAGAGAGTTATTTTGAATAGAATGATGATTCACATTAATCAGAATTCCATTTTCCCTGATGAACAATTTGGTTTTCGTCATGGACATTCTACTACACATCAACTTTTGTGTGTAACTAATATGATTAACGCTAGCAAATCTGAAGGTTATTCAACTGGTGTTGCTCTTCTTGATATTGAAAAAGCTTTTGACAGTGTTTGGCACAAAGGTTTAGTAGCTAAATTAGCTCGATTTGGTTTTCCTGTATATCTCACCAAAATTATTCAAAATTATTTGACTAGCCGAACCTTACAAGTAAGCTATCAAAATTCATGCTCTGAAAGGACACCCATTAGAGCTGGTGTCCCTCAGGGTAGTATACTTGGGCCAATTTTATATAATATTTTTACTTCTGATCTTCCTGATGTACCAGAAGGAAAAGGTAGAAGATTATTTGCTGATGATACTTTGCTTTCAGCAAAAGGTCGAAATTTACGGGTGGTACGCAGTAGATTGCAACAAAATTTAAATTCCTTTTTGAATTACTTGAAAATGTGGAAAATTTCTCCTAACGCTTCCAAAACTCAACTTATTTTATTTCCCCATAAGCCAAGAGCAAATTTTTTAAAACCTAATGAAAATCATTCCATAACTTTTAATGGGGTTTCATTAGAATGGTCTGATCACGTGAAGTACTTGGGACTTACACTTGATCGGAATCTTACTTTTAAAAATCACATTGAAGATATTCAATCTAAATGTAATAAATACACTAAATCTCTTTATTCTCTCATCAACAGGAAATCCCGGTTGTGTCTGCGAAATAAGATGCTCATCTACAAACAAGTTTTCCGACCAGCGATCATGTATGCAGTTCCGATTTGGTCTAGCTGCTGCGCGACGAGGAAGAAAGTCATCCAGAGGATTCAGAACAAAGTTCTGAAAATGATTTTGCGGCTTCCACCTTGGCACAGCACCGAAGATCTTCATCGGATTGCAGGCATTGAATCTATCGAAGAGATGGCCAACAAAATCATCTCCAACTTCAGAGGCAAATCGATGCAGTCTTCCATCGCAGAGATTCGTTCTCTTTATGTTTAGTTTAATTTTAAGATAGTGTTTAGTTTTAAGTTAAAATATTTTTGCTATTACAGGATGTTCTCCTACATTAAAAACTTGATTGCGCTCAGCAAATTTAAATCTTATAAATAAATTTTTATAATCTAGTTACTTATAGGGCTATGAACAGTTCATTATTGAGCTGAACACCTAGTTTAATGCAATAATGTAATATAAGTGTAATCATGATTTGATACAAATAAAGACATATTTAAAAAAAAAAAAAAAAAATCATATCAAGATGGATTATTTTGTAATTAAATTTTTTCCTATCAAAATTAGATATAATTTAGTACACGTAGGATGTTAAATATCTCAAACTATATGAAAAAGGCCATGTGAGAATAAGTAAATTTTATCACCCTACGATAGCATCATATCAAGATTATAACACAATCAGATAGGATATTGACTGCCCAAAAAGAACAATTTCATGCAATGTATGCTTTTGACTCAAAAGCTTGTATGCAACGTTACATACTATCTCCTACCTTGCACTCAATTTTCCATGTATTGTTTCGAACTCGCACAGCTCTTGAAAAGTTTGGGTACAGTCAGGGGATTCGAACCTTGATCTTTCCCGGTTGAGAGACGTGCATGCTACCACAGAACCATACCTGATGCATTGGAATGAGGGCTTCAGAATTCCTATGAAAGCTTTCCAAGCCGGCAAATGGAGGCAGAAAAAATAACTGTTTGTATCAAATGACACATAATTTAATTTTTCGAAATGACAATAACAAAGATTTTCCGATTGTCCGAAAGCTATATCTGAATAAGATAATAATATGATATGGGTTTCAGTAATAATTTTGATATGCTCTCATTATCGGAACTCGATCAGAAGAGAAAAAAAATTATATCAAGATGAGATATTTTGATATTCAATTTTTTCATATCAAAATGAAATATAATTTAGTACTCGTTAGATGATAAAATATCTCAAATTATAACAAATAGACCATCCAAGAATAACTAAATTATAACACCCTTTGATAGCATTCAATCATGATTATAATTCAACCGTATAGAATATTGACCACCAAAAAAGACAAAAAATTTGAGTCCTGCATACCAGATTCAATGCAATGTTTGCCTTCGACTAAGTATTTGTATGCAAGATTGCATTGTCGCCTGCCTTGAACTCAAACGTTCATGTACTGTTTCATTCAAACTTGCACAACTCTTGAAAATTTTTGGTTCGTTCAGGAGATTCGAACCTCGATCTGCCGCTGTTGAGAAGCGCTCACGCTACCACAGAACCAAATCTGATGCATTGGAATGAGAGCTTCAGAATTCCAATAGAAGGTTTCGAAGCAGGCAAGTTGAGGAAGAAAAAACAACTGTATGCATCAAAGGATCTAATAAATTTTAAACCATATCAAATTTGAAATACGTAATAAGTCCCGATTTGCAGCATTCTATAACGTCGCTCCGCGTAATCAGTCTGATATCCGGTTTTCGCCGATTGTACCGATTCTATTCCAGAAGTTATCGGCCAATCGAAGCCGCGATATATTTCCGCCATTGACGGTTTGTTTACAACCCCATCGATTTCTGGCCTCTTTCCCCTCTTACGGGATGGGCACCGGGCAGCCTTTTAATCTAGCCACAGCCAGGTGATTACAATCTCGTGCCCGCTCCAGTTATGATCGTACTTCCTCGAACCGTTTCCCGCCCTCCCTCGCCCGACCAAACCTTTCCGATGCGAACGACGACAAATTCGTTCATTCACAGAAATTAAACTCAATTACTGCTCATTTCCGCGCAATGTGATCGCCAAACTGCGCTGGCTTTGTATGGGTGAAGTTCGCTGCACGGGGCCTTCCAGGGCGAATTTGATCCGTTTTGTTTTGCAAGCCCAAGCTGTCGTCGGTATAAGAGGAAACTTTTATTTTTAAACAGAAGCTTTTGAAAAAATCCAGAATGAAATTCATTACTTGTTTCACAAAATAAATATTATTGGTATGTAGCTCGAGAAGCGATATCATTGTTAACAAACAACAGAATTTTATCGGGATCGCCAATGTGACGCCATGTGACATGATCGGTGAGACTAGTTTCGTCTTCAAGCCTATTTATTCAAATTCGCCTCTTTTCGAATCTTTTTCCACCGTCATGATGTTCGTGATAATCGTTGCTCCATAAACATGTGATTATACGACACAGGGGTACTAAATACTAGATACCGGACCGAATCGAATTTCATGGACACACCATGTTATTATGATTCATGGTCATTGTCGTCAGGGGGGTTTCGGAGAGTTGATACGAAACCGCGGCCGCGCTTACAATCGGGGAATAAATGCCGCCACTATCATGGAATAAGTGCAATTGTACACGACGATGATGATACCGGCCCTAGTGCCTACCTTGGACGGATGAAACGTTTCTGTGTGTGGAATTTGGATTATGCTCGAAAACGCGTAATTATACATCTGGAACCAGCGACATGCGGGACAACTTTTGCGTGGTTCTATCAATTCATAGAATCCCACAGCGGGAAACAATTATTATGGTTTCGTTTCGTTTGATGAAGTTTGAATTTGAAGAGTTTTTAAAAGAAATGAAATAGACAGTTGAACGTTTCCATTTTAGAGGCAGCCAATATAATAAAAAACGATGTTATTTGAGCGGTCAGAGGCGTCACCGATCTGGTCAGAATTGTCCAGATGAATTCCTTAAAGTCAGTCCCATTAGTGAAAATTTTCGAATGCTCTTGAAATGGAAATTTCTGCAACCAAATAAGAAGTAGCATAACGTCAATACCGATTGGTGCTGAATCTATGCCTAAAATGAGATAGAACGGCACTGCAGCCAAAGATGGCACGATTGCCTGTGCCAACATTGACATAGAAACTCGAGCTCTCGAGCAAAACAATGCATTACTACTACATAAAGACATTCAAACGAATAAGAAAAAAATGTGCCGACGGAATCAGCATCGAACTCAGAACAACTTCCTCGATACGTCTTGCCAGTTGCACCACTTTACCATCTGCTTTACCTGGGTCAGTTGGAGGTTCTGCCACGGCCAATCAAGAATTAAATTTAACCGGCCTTCGAATACACGCAAACGCTCGGTTGATTCTTTTGGTTTTTTACGCTAGCTTCATGGCACTTGGCCGGTGGTTTTTTTTATACTTTTTCGTCTTGTAATGGGAATGGATGAAACGAGTAAATTATTTTTTTGCTCCGCATGCTTCTTTTATTAAATAAATAAATTGAATCTAAGGCTTCAGTCTTTAATCATTATTAGCATGTAATGATACTGCTGTTTTCGAAACGATATTCATGCAAGATTATTCATCTTCCGAGAAAAGGTTACCACACTACATTTTGAGGCTTTCATTTTCAATCAAAAAGCGCTGTGGCACTCAGAAAACCTGTACATCGCGTTTTGCAGCACCAAGCGTCTTCCTCGAGATTTCAAACTGGAAGGGACATCTTCAGATCATCTTCGTATATCGAAACATACACATCACGCAGCACTCCGGGAAACTCGTTCATAACAGCTATGAAAAGAAGTGGTCCCAAGTGGCTCCCTTGTGGTACGAGCTATTTCTGTTAATTATGAACGAATCCACTGGATGCAAGTATCGATAATGCCATTTTTGCATAGAACTGACAGGAGAGCATTCACGTCAATCACGTCAAAAGCCTATATATGTGCTGTAAAAGTGCTTTGCTCATGGCTGGCTGGCTGTTGGACGGGTTGGACGGGTGCGCCTGCAGGTATGCTACAAAATCATATCACCATCACTTCGAGTTTTAGTATCAGAAAAAAAAACATCTAGACGTGGCCTTGTGGAAACGTGTTCGATTGTCACCGCGAAGATCGGGTATCGATCCCCAAGCCGGGCAAGTTTTTTTTTTCAATAATTAATTTGATTACTAGAGTGACCATTCTGATGCGATTTAATGTAGGAAAAAGCACTCAAGCATCAAATTGAACCGCAATTTGCCGAGTTTGGAATCCGGCTCGTGGCATCATGGCGGCGCAGTGAACATGAAAAATAATCAAGAGAAGGTGAAATTTAGATTGAGAGAGAATTTTTAACTCATTTTAGGATTTTTTGAAAGCTGAATTAAAGAGTTGCTGGAAGCTGAATAGAAGGTCATTTAGACTTGTTTTGGAACTTTAATAAGAACTTAAATTTTGAGCTACATAGAACGTACTTCAGATGGCATTGAATAAGCTTTTTTTTCCTGTTTTATAGCAGTAGATCGATTGGCACTGGGCAAGCATCGAGAAAGTCTCGTTAAGTACTTTTAATAATCATATCAAACCAGATACTCCCGCACAATGGAATACCTGTCAGTTTTATGAAAAATTGAATGGTTCATTTGTCACCAGCAATGTAAACAGACAACAAAAAGCCTGCCACTCCACGACGGACGACGAGATGCGAGGACAAAACGAGAAAAGCGCTGCCTGCGACATATTGCACCATTAGGAAAAGCCGTACTATACTACCAGAAGAGTCCTTCCGGTTCCATCCGTTGTCGCCCTCGTTCGGAATCCAGACGACCTCGTTATTTGTTTCATGCTCCCAACTTCCATCATAATAACTCAAAGCTGGAAGGATGTTTTTCTCCATTCCGGGCTGCCGAACAAATAATGTTATATCATCAACCGCGTGATGGGAAGTTTTTTCCTCGATTTCCACCAGAGGTCGAACCGGTGTCGGTGGAGGAAATTCGACGAAACAAGAATGCATTGCAGTTACACAAATAGCAACATAATTCCTGGGGGGCGTTTTTCGTCGTTGCTTAAATAAATAACAAATTGTGCCAGCATTTGGTTGAGCCTCTTTTTGAGAAATATCGTTTTGTTGGGACTGGTTTTGTGTACTATTTCAATGCGCCTTAGAAGGTAGAGAACCAACGGCTTCAAAACGGAAGCCATTCCACCTGACGACGACGCCGACGACGAACGACGGAAACACAATGATGGCAGCCGTAACGTGGCGGAACGGAAGGTAAAACAAGAGGATTCGCTGCCTACCTTGGCTCTAGGATTCGAGTGGAGCAGATGGGAAGGTTGCTTCTAACGGTTGATGACGTCAATCTCCCTCCCCTGGAGCGTTTCCCGGCTCCGAAAAAATCAACCAACTCGCCCGCTAACCCACCAATACCAGGAGCTTCCAGAGATTCGATACCATATTCCGAAAGATCTAGGCCAACTGAAATCCTCATCCCAGCAGCTTCGAAAGAACATTTGTTGGTAAAAAACTAGATTTGAAAAATTCCACATCCCGAAAAGTCCTGTGAGGATTTGGAAATGGAAAAAGAGCAAAGAGAGAGAGAACACGGTTGTTACGTAATAAGGGAGTTTTTTTTTTCGACAACCACCCACCGATGATGAGTGGTGTGCCACTTGCCAGATGGATTCATACGCTGCTGACACTCCTGCTTGAGTTCCACACTTTGGAAAGCTCTAGGAGCACTCAGTTGTGAGAGTGAATCCCAAACTCCCCCAGAACCCGAAGTGGGTGTCTCTTCGAAGGAAAGTCAGGCGGTTTCGCCGATCGATTTTCGACTTGTTTTTTCGCCCCTGCAACTTATTTCCTTCTGACTCAGCTCGATTCGATGCCAAAAAGGATTACATAATTCAAAACTAAACACCCGCTAGAAGCGAGTTTACATGTAGTTTCCGTTCTCCTTTCCTGAAACGCTCACACACACCCACACTTAATCACATGTTCCTTCGGAGCGGAAGTTTCGTGTTTTGGCAAACTTCTGGCCATTAGCGCCCCCTTTGGGCCCAAGATCTTACTTATGATACCTCCAAAACTGGGAACTCCCAAAAAAAAACCTCCTTATCTATCAAGGCAGACTTCCGTTTTCATTGTCGAAAACCCCGAAAAAAGCAGCAACAAATAGGTTAAACGGCAAAAAGCTTTACCTTAAACCGCAAGGCTTACACAGAAGGTACAAGGAGAAAAAGAAGAATATAATCGAGAAAAAAAAAGTCTTCAAGGAAGACATCTGCGTCCAGGCAGCGCGTCTGTGGAAAAGAAGCAGCATTTTTTAAGGTTGGGCTTTGTTCCAGAAACCACTCCATCCCTGTTTTCTTGGAGGTGACCGACAACAGCTTTGGGTAAGAAAAATTACCTAATCCTCGAGACGCATTTGCTCTATGATTAGACGTATTAAGGGAAAAACACCTGGAATTTTTTTTTCATTTTAACTAAGGATTTTAGTTGTTCAGTCTTCATATTTTGAAATCATAAGTTCGAATTTTTTTTTTTGAAAAATTTTCAACACTAGAAACAGGAATTCAAGAACAAGCTTGAAACACAGGATATATTTTATTAAGTATTTATGTTTCACGACTGTTTTGAAGAATTTTCACATCTCGTTTGTCATTCATCATTTCATTATCATTGATATTTTATTTTATTATAATACGAGCGATTGGCAACTGTTCCGACAGTTCGAATCGATATCATAAAATTACACCTGAAGAACAAAACTGACATAAGAAGTGAGACGGGAAACGTGGATAGGAAGAGTTGAAAAATGAAAAGTGAGAATGGAACAAAAAAACGGGAGACGTGTGAAGTGAGAAGTTCAAAGCTAGAAGTGAGATATGAGACGTGAAAAATGAGACGGGAGGAGTGAAGAATGAGGAATGAAAAGTGAACAATAAGATGTGAATAAAGAGAATGAATCATGAAACGTGCGAAGTGAAATTTAAGGAGTAAGACGTGCGAAACAAAAAATGATAAATGAGACGTAAAACACAGAAGTGAGGAGTGAGGCGTAAGAAACGAAAAGTAAACAATGAGGCGTGAGACTTAAAAAGTGGGACGCTAGGAGGGTGACGTGAAAAATATTAAATGAGAGGTAAGAATTCAGAAACGAGACGTGAGAGATGAGAAGTGAAAGGGAGACGTAAGACGTGAGAAGTGAAGTGTGACATTTAACGTCATATGTCTCACGTCTCATGTCTTACATCTCACGTTTTTCGTACCACACATACCGTATATAACGTCTCACTTCTCATGTAAAACTTCTCACGTTTCATGTCTCAGGTCTTAAGTCTCATGTCTCAGATCTCATGCTCTTGTCTCAGGTCTAAGGTCTCAAGTCTTAGATACACCCACAGAAGAGGTTGCCAAATTTCAATGCTGATCGGAGCCAACTATGTACCGAAAATGCACTAGATGTGCATTGCGCCAAAGATGATTTGATTGCTTTTCCGTCACTGGCATAAACATTCGAGCTCTCGGGTAAAATGATGCAGTACGACTACATACAAACATTCAGCGAAACAAGAAAAACATTTTATGGGATTTTCAGCCTATTGCATAATTCATCCCAGAAATAGAAAAATAAAAAAAAATTGCCGTCGGTGAGAATCGAACTCACAACAATTTTTCTTCAATAATGCCCATCTTACAACTTAACCAATGTACCACCTGAGCCAGGTGAGAACGAGGGTTAATTGTCATAGTACTTATGCCACGGACCAACCCAAAATAATCCACAGTGTCTGACGTTTGACCGGGGGTTTGCCGGTATTGTCTTATGATGGTAAAGATAATCGGAAACGAAAAACTGTTTTTCGTCTTGTGATGGGATAGGAACGAACGTCAGTGTTTGCTTCAGCCTTACCCAATGCGGTTGCACTGGGAGATTCATGCCGGCGGTTTAAAATCGAATCATCGGCGCTGGCGTTCACATCTTATGCCAATGACGTTGAAATACTGAGAACTCATGATTGGAGTAAAGGCTAAATTTTGGGTATCCCTATCTCATGTCTCAGGTCCAAAGCCCCATTTGTCGTGTCCCATGTCTCAGGTTTCATGTCTCAGATCTCACATCTCAGGTCTCAAATCTTAGTTTCATAACTGAGGTCTCAGTTCTCATGTCTTTGGGCTCATGTTTCATGTCTCAACATTCACCTAAGTTTTTCCAAATTTCATTTGGTTTCCATTGGAAAGGAATATTTTACTATTTTAACCGTGTAAAATTTCGTGGTTATTACGAAAAAAGCCGTGATAAAAACCTTGGTGTACAACAAATCATCTCGTTATGCCTAAACTTGCTTATGTATCGACTTTATAACAATCATTTAAGAACAGATTTACTTAAGTAGTTTTTTTTACATCGGTGTTGTATAGGACCTCCTTTTTTAAGTGGGAGGGGTCATTTAGAATAATAGATAATATTGTTATCCTAACACATTTTTGTGTACCAAATTTGACGGAAACCATTAAAAAAATATTCAAGGTTGTTTCTAGTTGAGTCCACTTTTCAAAAATTTTGAACTAATACACGGAAAAGAAAAAAAGGTAAAATTTACCTAGATAGCAAGGTGAACGCTCGTGAAAGCTACAAAGGTAACTTCTACCTCTTCGAGATGAAATTCACCTCACAGAGCGAGGTAAAGTTAACCTGAATCAAGCTGGAAGAAAATGGAGAATTCACCGAGAAAAAAGGTAAATTCAAAAAAGATAAATTTTACCTCCTACCGAGGTGAAGTCTACTTGAATTGAGCTAAATAAAAAGTTACAGTCCACGTGGCAAATAGGGAACTGATACACGGAAAAGAAAAAAAGGTAAAATTTACCTACATAGCAAGGTGAACGCTCGTGAAAGTTACTTCTTCCTCTTCGAGTTGAAATTTACCTCACAAAACGAGGTAAAGTTTACCTGAATCAAGCTGGAAGAAAATGGACAATCCACCGAGAGAATAGGTAAATCCAAAAAAGGTAAATCTCACCTCGTAGAAAAGTAAAGTTTACCTAAATTGAGCTGAACAAAAAGTTACAGTTCACGAGG
>NC_073692.1:43219760-43235474 GCF_029784155.1 Uranotaenia lowii | reverse complement strand
TGCGTTGAATATTGCCAAAATCGAACGGTTTTTAGCTACATTACTCTTTTTTGCCTAGCTCGGATTTTCATAAAATGTTAATCAAAATTTGACTTTTTGAAAATTTGGATGCTATTTTCATCATTTTAGGAAATTGGGCCCATGTTTAGGCCGGTGAGCTTTGTAACTCTTTTTAAAGTTTTTATTGAGATTATTTACTGTGTTTATCGTTTTCATTTTATTGAAAAACTAATAGCTATTAGCATGGCCGTAGGAACGGGGGGGGTTTTGGGGGTTAAACCCCCCCCCCATGAGGATCCAAAAAAGCATGCGAGGTATTCTACTTTACACTTAAAATTTTAAATTCATAAACCAATTATGAGCATAGAGCTAAGTGATTCAAGAGTAACAATCTAGACTAAAAACTAATGAAAAAAACCTCAAAAACCCATCACAAGTTTAAAATTCTGCTACCGTTTTTTAATTTTTCTCACCTGCTCGTGGAATAAGGTAGCCAGAATTTTTTCAGCACGTTTCAAGGCCGGACAAAGCCGAGCTGTTTTATGTAAAAACCTGGCAAAATCCGGCTATTTGATTTCAAAATTGTCGACCAAAATCCGGGAATATACGGGCAATTCTGTTCAGAACCTTGGAATTACTCATCAAAATCAAGAATAAAAACCTTTCATGATTCTTTTTTTCAAACTTGCTTCAAAATTTTTGGACGCATAAATAGAAATAAATTAAAAACACAATTTTTTTAAAGTTTGATTTGAAAATGAGAATGAGAATCAACCCGGGCAAAATCTAGGCTATTCCAATGAAATCCGGGCAACTGGGTCGAACCGGACTTTTCCAAAATTTTATGTTAAATATCCAGGCCAACCCGGTAAAAACCGGGATATCTGCAACCTTATCATAGAAATTCAGGTTTGAATACTAAGTTTAAAATTAAACCCATTTTAGAGGTTCTGGTTCCATATTCCCGTAACCAAATTGGTATTTTAACATATTTTCGTATTTCGGATTTTGTATCAAGTTTAGGATTCTTAATTTGCAGTTCGAATGATTATAAGAAATTAGGAATGATAAGCTGCTTTGAAATCCTGGTTCAAATGCATATCATATCAAATTTGAATCATGTTTTTCGAAAGTCATATGCATTTCCAAAATTTTTATAATAGTTTTCCGAATATAAAAAAAGAAGAAGTTTAGTTTATATTCAAATTCGAAGCCCTTAAACTTTATTTATACACACAATTTGAACATTTAAAGCTTCTAAGTGGTGATCCAAAATTGAAAACTAAGATTCAGATTCATCATTTGAAATTCACATTTTAATTCAGATCAACAAAACAGATTTAAAAATAAATAATTGAAATAATGAATTAAGATTAAAGATCAAGGCACTACAGAGTTCAAATAAAAGATTCATGAATGAGAGCTTGGCTCATAAAATTCTGATTTGGAAATAAGATTCGGAAATCGCATTTTTTGTACATTTCAGGAATTGAATTGAAATTCGGAAACAGATTCAATAATCAATTTTTGAATTCAGATTGAAAATTCAGAAAAAGATTTGGCTTGTGAATAAGCTTTTCAATCAACATAAAATTGCTGAGGAATTCAAGAGAACATGAACTTGAATATTTTCTTGTCAATTCAATTTCCAGATTTCAGTTTGTTCAATCAGAATCAGTTTGTACAAAGAATTACATGAATGAAAATTACAAATAAAAAAAAAAGAATTTGAGTTAATTTTTTTAATTTTGTTTAAGGCAAAATTTCATAAATTATATTTAAAAAAAATCATCCTCAGGATTATCATTATGGAATTGATTCTCTATGAACATATATTTGAAAGAAAAGAAAGAATCTGTTAAAGAAACATATACCTGATCTTTACCTAAAAATATGCACGAAATTCTATATTTTCTTGGTGTATTGTTTAACTTTTTTAATGTTGTAGATTTATTAAAGCCAAATTTCAAATTAATATCATGAATTTAGTTCAAGCTTGTATCAAGCAGATTTGATCCAACAATGTTTTATCTCTTACTGTTTATTTGAACATTTTTATTTTTTTTTTATCAAAGGTTAGAATCATGGAATTTGCTTAAAAGTTTGGAAGATTGGGCTTGTTTGAATTGAGTATAGAACAAGCTTTTTTAAGAAGGCTACCCCCCTAAAAAGAACTTATTTTATGCTCAAATCAAATAACTTTGATCTACCAGACTCTTGAACAAATTTATAAATTTAAACCATCAATGAAGGCAAATTCTATATTTTGTTTCTAAAGGTTTCATTATTAAAAAATAAGCTCACCCTTTAGTCTAAGGAGAACTTTTATATAGTTACGATTTAATACGAAAACTATTAATGAGTACTTAAAAATGAATAATCATATAGTTTCATACATACATATTTTGATATATTTTTTTTGTTCGATTGTAGGACAAAAAAAGTCATAGGTAAAAATCAGTCACCAAAACCCCCCCCCATGAGTCGGTTCTTCCTACGGCCCTGGCTATTAGGTTTGTATATTTTGTGTGTGTGTGTGTGTGTGTGTGTGTGTGTGTGTGTGTGTGTGTGTGTGTGTGTGTGTGTGTGTGTGTGTGTGTGTGTGTGTGTGTGTGTGTGTGTGTGTGTGTGTGTGTGTGTGTGTGTGTGTGTGTGTGTGTGTGTGTGTGTGTGTGTGTGTGTGTGTGTGTGTGTGTGTGTGTGTGTGTGTGTGTGTGTGTGTGTGTGTGTGTGTGTGTGTGTGTGTGTGTGTGTGTGTGTGTGTGTGTGTGTGTGTGTGTGTGTGTGTGTGTGTGTGTGTAGAATGTTGCTCCTATTTTGATTTTGGAATTCACTCTTCAGTTGTCAAAATGCCGTCCAAGGAAGAAGAGCAGCGTATCAAAATTTTGCTCGCGCATCGCGAAAATCCGAGCTACTCGCACGCAAACCTGGCAAAATCGCTAAAAGTTGCCAAATCAACCGTTACAAATGTAATTAAAGTGTTTGGGGAACGTTTGTCGACAGCCAGGAAGTCTGGATCGGGGGGAAATCGAAAACCGGAAGCCGCTGAGACGACAAAGAGAGTTGCAGGTAGTTTCAAGCGAAACTCTAATCTCTCTCTCCGAGATGCCGCAAATAAGCTGGGTGTATTGTCTACAACCGTTCATAGAGCCAAAAAACGAGCCGGACTATCGACTTACAAGAAGGTAGTGACTCCAAATCGCGATGATAAACAAAATACGACGGCCAAAGCGCGATCCCGGACGCTGTACACGACGATGCTGACGAAGTTTGACTGCGTGGTAATGGACGACGAAACCTACGTCAAAGCCGACTACAAGCAGCTTTCGGGACAGGAGTTTTATACGGCAAAAGGAAGGAGAAAGGTAGCAGATATTTTCAAGCACATGAAACGGTCAAAGTTCGCGAAGAAATATCTGGTTTGGCAAGCCATCTGTACCTGTGGCTTGAAAAGCAGCATTCAGGGACTGTCACCCAAGAAATTTGCGTGAAAGAGTGTTTGAATAAACGTCTGCTGCCTTTCCTGAAGGTGGTTCCCAAGGACAAGAACCCTCCCAACACGCCAGAGCTCCGCCCAATTGAGGAATACTGGGCTATTGTCAAGCGGAACCTAAAGAAGACCAAAAAACTGCTAAGGACGAGCAGCAGTTCAAGGCAAACTGGCTTTCTGCGGCGAAGAAGGTGGATAAGGTGGCGTAAGGCCCGGCAATTCGGATTTGGAAAAGCGGAAGCCTAATTGAATATTTTTCCTGAATTTTATACTAATTAAACTTGAAAAAGAAATTTAATTTGATTTTTCAAATAAACGATTTCACCGATTTACACGCGTTTTCCCTTGACCAAATTTTGACCGTATTACCCTTTATTATCTTATGAAAATCCAGTTTTTCACGCTTGAAAACATATGCGAAAGATATATTTTGAAGGATTATCCCACTTGTCAAGATATATGATCTCCTCGCAAAATAGTAAATTCAAGTTTTATTTACATGTTTAGAAATTTCTTAAAAGAGTTCTGCTGAAACCTAAAGACTAACTCTGCAGGTTTTAGATTGTATGTTTTATGATTAGCTTATCTGAGATGTTGAAAGTACCACTAATATTGTTTTGAAGTTATCAAAAATCAAATAATCTTGGAACCAAAATCAATATGAAAAAGGAGTTATTCGAGTTCTATTTCAATGTATCTATTCTTTGACACAACTGTTTCATTAATTATCATGAAAACTGATCAATAAAAAAAATCCTTGGATTTTTTTTTGCTAATTTCTCAGTAGTAAACGGTTTAAGTTTCCTAATACACTGGAATTTTTTTTTACGATTGTTGTGTACGTGCAAAAAAAAGAAATCGTTTTAAAAAAGTTCAAAACAACCGGGCGAAATTCATCGCTCATTTTGAGTAAAGTGACAAACTTGGACTGTAAATCGATCATTTCCAACCAGGTAGACCATTCTGAGAGGATTTGATTGAAATCGGGAATCTCAAAAATTTGTTAAACGAAAATTTCAATCGGCACACGGCGTCTTTTCACAGCAGTCTCTTTAGTCGTTTCTAAATAATGTCTGGCCCATGGTGATGGTGAAAACAACCCCACCTAAGAGGAAAAAAACATTATGTAAAATGGGTACCATGCCCTACCATGCCTATTGGTTCGTGAGAATCAAAACGAAAGTTGTATGGGAGGATCCCTTTTCTTAGGTGGGAGGGGTTCAACACTATTACTAAAACCTTACCCAGGTCCAAAAACACCGAATTTCATGCTGATCGATTAAGTGGTGTGGATTTGTATGAGGGGCATACAAGCAAAAAAAAAATTAAGTCCAACTCATCTTTAGGGGAGAGTGGGGATACTTGATCCCCTTTTCTTATTTTCACCATATCTTTTTGGAAAAATTTAGCAACTCGTCGTCTTTGACATTTTCTGACAGCTTGTAACTTCAAGTTTCTATGCTCCAAAAATTAGAACGATACTTGAACCCGTTGATGAACTAGAAGCATTTTCGTGGGAGTAAAAAAATGCGATTTTTCTGAAGTTAGGGGAGACTTGATCCCCTATTGATAGAGACTTGATCTTTTATTCAGGAAGCCCTAAGCCTTATATAAAAATCAAACAAAACCCCAAGATAGAATGTTAATTGACTATTTTGGTCATGTTTTTCTCATTTCACAATTTATAGCAGACATAAGAAGAAAATTCTATAACTTTGTCTCAACGCTAATAACATTGCATACCTAAAGGCGCTATGTTTTATAATTAAGAGAAAATTAATTATTTTTGCTCTTTTTTTCAAACAATTGTTTGATAAATATTAGTTTTTGGATAAATATTAGTAATTTCGTAATCAGCAATCATAACGATCAATGCAGAAGAAGAATATGCCGTTTGGAAGGGGGATCAATTGTACCCAACTCTAGGGGATCAAATGTACCCATAATCAACATTTTAGAAAACTTTTTCTGAAAAAAAGTTGAGAGTTTTCCATTGCTTTGAAAATATGACATTATGAAGTTCATTTTACGCTCGAACGATTGATACATTGGAACAAATATATTTTTCATAACTTCAAACAAAGTTCAATTACTCAAACAATTATTTTGTTAAAAATTTTTAAACTACAAGCATTGTTATTTAGCTCATTTTGGCACATTTTTCTAGAACATTTGATCTTTGTAAGACATTCCAGTTTCGAGATATTGCTAAGGAATCAAGTATCCCCAGGGATCAAGTATCCTTATTCTCCTATATATTGGACTAGCTGACCCGATGTACTTTGCTACACTTTGTAAAATCCATGAAAATGAGAAAAATTATTTTAATTTTGATTCATGACAACCATCTACCTATCTCCCCACTGGTAGTAGGGAGAGGTCCCAATGTCAGTGCATTTGAAATCCGAAGTTTTCGCACTGGTGATTGGCAACCTTGCAAACCAGTGACGATGAAAAATTTCATATCAATTCAGCAAACACCTCGGCAAGCGGCAACGCTTTCTTTTGTTTGATTACGACACTTGGAAGATGTTTGATAGATGTCTGGTCAACATGAAATGTCGTCAGTATATGTCGCCGGTGCTGATGTTGGGGACTCCGGTTTGGGGATTCAGCGACTATAGTATTCCATTGCAATACTGGTTCCATATGCTTAAGAAGTTCTCGAGTTATGCAAAGAATTGTACGGAAGCTTCCCTCTCTAATATATTTCTAGCCCCCCACTGGCCCTGGAAGAAAGAGGAGTACTAAATAATAATAGAAACTAACGAGCCTATAGTTAACAAAGAGACGAAATGTCACGATTGGAATTTTTGATGTTCTGTCAGTGTCATTCCAATCGAGCAAACCCAAGCAGTCTTGAAGGCAGACCTACAGCAGGGTTGCAAGCTCATTATTTCAAAAGGGATCACATTGCGCTTCTTTGTTTACTATAGTTTCTTTAATAGAAACATATCTTGCATCAAAATACCTACTAATGCCAAATTTGAATGCTTTCGCTTGATTTACCGGATCCGGCAATTGAACTGCTACATTACTTCAACAGTAATAATTTTGTTTCACACGAAACAGTATTGAACGACCCCTCATCACTTTGTTTACATTTAGTCTTAGCTATCATTGGATGTAAGTGTTACTTTTGTAATCAGGTCAGGTGTTATCCGGAAAAATGGATCTCAAACAGAAGCGTAGCGCTGTGGTTGCCTTGTTCCTAGCTGGCAAATGGCAGAAGGACATAGTTCGTGAGCTGTCCGATATAAGTGTGTGCAGAAGTTTTGTATACCGTATAGGGTAACGGACCAATTTTGGACCGCTTTGGGAAGTGCCTATGCTATTTTCTGAAATAAAATTGTACATGCTACAATTTTTGACTGCTTTATCCATTCATTACGAAGATCGAGACTTTTTCTATCGAAACATATCGTCGTTTGTTGCAAAGTAACAAGATTTAACCCTAAAAACTCGTTTCTTCGATCATAACTCTGGTCGGTATTTTGGACCACCAGGTTTCTATTTTGGACCATCCTTTGGACCTATTTTGGACCAACCTTAAACTAAATAAGTGTTTATTCTAAATTTTGCTTTATTTATGACAACGATTGAGGCGCAATTATGAGAATAATTCAGTTAATCTTTTCCTTTCTTAAACTTGTAGACAAGTTTTGGTTGTTCACATTAATCAATTCTTGGACTAACTTTCTTTAATTTTCCCCCAATCTCTATTTAGGTACAGTACCGTTCATAATTGTATAGAAAATGGAGGCAAGCGCACTGTCACTTCGACTTTGAACTTCCATAACTTTTTACTCTGATGATAGTTTTTGATCAAATTTTATGGGTTAGATAGATCAACTATCACACTATTATCACACAAAATTTGAGATCTATCGAGTTTGTGTGGTCTGAGAAACAGTAATTTTACGAAAATCGGACTTTTCTCATTCAAACTGCAATATCTCTGAAACTACGCAACATTTTTTATTGAAATTTTGCACAGTGATTGTTGAAATATAAAGTTACGCGAGGTGCAATATTTCAGGCATGAACCTTGAAATGCGATGTCTATAGAATTTTGGACGATTTATGAGAACAATATCATTTCCTCCACCAATCAGACAAAAAATGTCTGGCAAAAGCAATGAAGAATAGATAAAATGGAATAAATGGTCCATTTGTGTTTTGAAATCAGAATCTCGCGATATTGTTGTGATTTTTCGGTTGAAATAGATTAACTGGTTGTTAAACAGAGGATATGATTTTCCTATGAAAACATTCGTCCAAAATTCTATAGAAATCGCAATTCAAGGTTCATGCCTGAAATATTGCACCTCGCGTAACATTTGATCTCATCGATAGAACTTTTCGAAAACTTCAGACATGCTAGCTTCATATTTCAACAATCACTGTGCAAAATTTCAATAAAAAATGTAGCGTAGTTTCAGAGATGCTGTTCGAATGAGAAAAGTCCAAAAAGTCCGATTTTCGTAAAATTACTGTTTCTCAGGCCACACAAACTCGAGAGAGCTCCAATTTTGTGTGATAATAGTGTGATAGTTGATCTATCTAACGCAAAAAATTTTATCAAAAACTATCATCAGAGTAAAAAGTTATGGAAGTTCAATGTCGAAGTGACAGTGCGCTTGCTTCCATTTTCTATACAATTATGAACGGTACTGTACCTTTGTTTATTAAATATTCCCTACTTCAACCATCTGTTTTTACTACTTCTTGTGCTTTAAAACAGTAATTTTCGATAAGAATATAGTAAGAACAGAAAAACTCCTCCGTTTTATAATGTGTTTTAAATGTTTTGAAAATTCCGAAGGCACACTGCATTCTCGACGAAATTCGTTTTTTGTATCTTTAGGACCAATTTTTGGAACGCAAATCTCCTTCAGGCGACCCAATGATACGTTAGTAATGTCTGACATCAACAACTCCGCGACATCAATTGACTTCAATCAATCAATTGACAATCAATTTTTACTTCCAAAACCTTGGTGGATTTGGTTTGGCTTCAGTTCTGTAGAATACATAGATTCAAAAATGATAAAAATATGCGAGAATTATGCAATCTTTTTAACCATCTTGAACCAGATTTTTATTGTTGAAAAATTCGCAAAAGTTCAGTTTTATCTTTGAAAAACCTTAGGTCCAACGAAAATAAATTATCGTTGGAGTAAATTCTTCAACAGTTTTTTTTTCATAGATTGCATAACCACAGGGGCTGGAAAAATAGATATTCTCATGTTCTTAAGCTGTAGCTTTCGACAACTGCTTATCAAACAGTTGCCATTAATGAAGATTGTAAGATTAACGTGGTTTGAAGAAAAGTGGCAAAAAGTAAGTAAAAACAATGATTGACTTGGTTTTATGCCAATTGAAGTGAACCCCTTCTAAAGGCGGGTTTGGGCTATAGCAAGTTGATTAAATAAAATAATGCCAAAAGGACCAAATTTTATTTATAATAAGCGATTATAATAGTGTGCATAATTCTTTTCATATCGCCGTACAACGTTTTATTACGTTCATGAACATTTAACAGCGAGTTAAATACTCAGGTTATGTTGGGTGGTCCAAAATAAGTCCCTAAGGAATTAAGTCGGACCTATTTTCGACATGGGTCAAATTGCGATAAAAACAAGTTTTTCTGGTTCTTCAAGCTTGCTAGCTAGTTTTCATGTGTTTTATCATAGCTGTGAACATGTTTGTAGTTGTTAAATTCATCACAGCTAGGCAGAACACTTCTTCAAAGTTGACTCCAATAATGGCACGTCCTCTTGAAACGGGCTTGATTTGGTCCAACTGTCAGAAATCAAAACTTTGTTTTCAAATTTCTATCACTTATCAGTTTTTTTAATTGGAAACTTAGATGTGATTAGAATCATAAGAAATAGCTTTAACTATATTTGTTCATAATTTTCATGATAAGCATGATTTATGAGAGAAAGATTGGAAAAAAGCTGCAAGGTGGTCCAAAATATGTACCCGGTCCAAAATAAGTCCGTTACCCTAGTTAAAAGATACCTGGAGACTGGAAGTGCCAAAAAAAACGGTATGGCGGAGGACATCGACCTACTGTGGTGACACCCGTCATGGCGAAGATCGTCAAGAAGCGCCTTAAGAGAAATCCTCGTCGTAGTGCCACTAAATTGGCAGAGGATCTCAACATATCGAATCGAAGTCTCCGTCGGATCCTGAAAGATTAACTTCAGACCAAGCGCTACAAGATCCAAAAAGTTTAAACCCTTACGGTGAAGCAGAAACAAGAACGGGTAAAAAGAGGCGCTGCTGAAGAGGGCCGCGGATGGAATGTTGAAGAATATCGTGTTTACCGATGAGAAACTCTTCACCGTACAGCAGATCGTGAATAAGCAGAACGACAGAGTTTGGTTGCCTGACAGATCACGAAGCCATGCCGACTTGCTGACGGCCACCCGGCAACAGAAACCAGCATCGGTGATGGTTTGGACCGGAATCACCCGTGATGGCCGAACTCTGCTGGTTTTTGTTTCAGAAGAAGTGAAGATCAACCAAAACACATATCGGGAACTACTTCTACAGAATGTCGTCGAACCGTGGGCACGTCGACATTTTGGTTCCAGGGATTGGGTTTTCCAACAGAACTCGACGCCGGCCCACAAAGCGAAGAAAACCCAACTTTGGATTGCGCAACATTTTCCAGGGTTCATTTCGAGCTCCGAGTGGCCGGCGAGTTCGCCAGACATGAACCCTGAAGGTGTGGAGGTCCTGAAGCGACATCTCGTGGTTAAACTGAAATGCGAACAAATCGAACTTTACCAGTGAATTTTGAAAAAAAGTAATTTGTTTTCAAGAGAAATGGAATGAATTCAAAATAAAAAGTTATTGTTTTGATCAATTTATATGTTTATTTCAATGTAGCACTTCAATTGCCGGACCCTGTGTTCTGTAGACAATTAAAAACATGTATGGGATCCTCTTCCTCTCTAGCTATTCCACTAATGGAAATATTTCTCGTAACGAAATACTCTCCTATACCAAATTTGGTTTGATTTATTCGAATCCTCCCACAATCCACTTAAAGGACGGACGAGTCCCTAGTAATCGTAGAAACATTTTTCGTACCCAAATACCCCACCATGCCCAATTTGGTTCTTTTCGCTTGATCAGTTCTTGGGACATGAAAAAAATTGTTTGGTTATCCCTCTCCTTCTTCCGATCTCTCCAACAGAGATGTTAAAATCGCGAGTCTACATACTCGCACTTTGCCCTTCTTTGCAGAACGATTTTATTTCGTTAAACTCAATCTGCAATGATGCTATCTAAAGTTCAACTCGGAAAGCATCAGGAAGTAAGCTTCGGGTAAACTCGGCAGGAGTAAACAGCAATCGGGGGAGAAACATCAGCGAAGCAAACGAACAGTTCAGCGAATTAAAGAAAAAATCGTTTTCGTTCGGCAGCCGAACACATCAATTGGACAACGCATGGGGGCGTGGCTAAAAGTGATAGATACAAGGGAACGGGAAACGAGCGAGAGAAGGGTGCGAGGAATGTTAACTCGGTCCGTCGGGCAACGATCGCTCGTGAGCATTCGTGTACGGTAAGCTTCGTTCTGTTGTTTCATTGGTGTGATTTCATTCCTGCGAGGAGGGGAAAACATCAACTCGGAACTGTTCTCTTCGTTTTGTGTGCAATCACGTCATGATTGGAACGAAGATAAAATCAATCTGCACACAACAAGTTAAACTCGGAAAAAATCAGCCGAATGATTCTTTCCGAGGCGAGTTTAAACACCGCTGCTCTCCAATAGAAAAGAGAGCGGTCTTCAACAAACATAGAAACTTTTCACCTATCCAAATACCACGTCTCCCCTATGTCTCACTTGACACACACAATTATACGGGAGGCCTCCGCCCTCCCTTTCTATCTCTCCACTGGAAAGAGGAAGGGATATCAAACCATCCAACAAATTTTTTTTTACTCAAAAATTCTCACATGTCATATTTGGTTCCATGTGGGTGATAAGTTCTTGAGTTGTTCAAACACGTTTTTATCTGTTTGAAGGTCTCTCTTCCTCTATCAAAAATGACCCCTCCCCTCTTAGGCACAATTTTCCCGTATGTTTGGAAAACGTGCCTCTATGAAGCCTACCCCTTTTCCAATCACTCCCACTTTCGAAGATGGTACAGGAATTTTTGTTATAATATTCGGAACATGAAGAAGTTTTCTACACAATCAGCTGATTTCCTGTGTTTAAAAGAGACCTCTTCCACTTTGCACACGAGGGGAACATATACAATAGCAATTAAAATTTCGACACAACTTGAAGATTTTCAGTGCTGAATGGAAAAAGCTTCAAAACTACTGTTATAAAGACATTTGGCGTCTCACTATGTCCTTTTTTGATAAAAATGAACGACAGTAGTTTTTGGTCGATTTTTCGGAATGAATACAACTTTTAACGTAACGTTTTAAAGGTTGAGTTGAATTTATTTTTAGTATTGAACAAATCCGATGTTTCCGGGCTACCGCAAGTAATGAGTACCGAGACCATAAAGTTTTTAAAAATTATTCTTCAGCACGTAATTTTTCAAATGCTCTAAATGACTCTAGCAAGCTTAAAAAATGGTTATATCGGAGAATATAAACACCGTTCACCAACCAGATTTATGGCACGCTGTTCGTTCAGCTGAGATGCATTATTGAATATGCATCATTGCATAACAGAACAGTTAGTGTACTTATGGCAAACAAAAACCGGACCCGGTTTGTTGTTTAGGATTACCATTCGAAACAGGTTTGTGTAATTGTAATAGCGTTTCAAATATTTATTTAAAGTAGGGAGTAGGGTCTAACGAGAAAAAAAAACACCATTTTCACGAATTTTTTTTGAGCTATCGTTCAAACAAATGTATTCAATTTTTTTGCATTATACAAAGCATTGTTAAAAGAACATTTAGTAATTTTTTCGTAGAAAAATATTGAAAAATGAGCCGGTGACGGAGCACTTTCGAGGATGCCTTTCAGAAAACAGGATTTGCGGTGGACACTGTATCTCAGCACAGAATCATCTGAAGTAAAAAAATCAGAGATAAACATTTTTAATAGATGTTTTTCTGGACCCCAACGGTTTTATTTAACTTAACAATTTTTTTATGAAATTTTTGTGGTTGTTTGAAGTAAAAACTACGATTTTTCACGAAAAAATCCGCCATTGTTTATCTTTAAAATCTCCCCAAGGTAAAAAAAAAAAGAAAATCGTTGGGGTTTGATATTTTATATGTAGAAAATATGTTCTAAATTTGAAAAGAATCGGTGAAGTAGTTTTCAAATGACGATGTCAACTGACTTTAAAAATGTGCTTTCGAGAAAAACACGTTTTTGAAGTTCTGCTCTAGAATTCTTGCAGTATTAGATAAGAGGAGATAAAGGCCAATAATTTCTACAGTTTTGCTTCGATTGACTTGAAAATTTGACACAACATTGTTGAAATATTTTACAATAAGAAAATAAAAAATAAAAAAATCGATTTTTTGAAAGTGTTAGACCCTACTCCCCCCTTAAACAAACCGATGGAATTGAGTTGACATAATATTACATTCAGTTTTTGTTTAAGTTATAATTTTTCGAAAGATTTTTCGTTCGGCTGTGTGGCAGCGGCCTAAAGAATACTGCCACTGGGATACTGGTCCATGTCGTACGAGGCGACTTATCCAGTACTTCCCAGATACGTTTATCTCATATTTCTGTCTATTGGAAATCAATGAGGCTGTATCTGGGCGGGGGAGAAAATAGGTCAAGGTCAATTATTGCATGCAGAGTTCAGAAGTTTTTCAAGTTCAAAACATTGGAAGGAAATGTTTTGAATCTGAATCAGTTTTAAATTCTTGCTAGTATTTTTTAACCTTTGTACGTATTTTCTCTCGAGAAGGGTATGCCAATAGTGCATATGTAGTACTTGCATTTGCACAAGCTGTATTCTTCCATATTTTCTCGTTCTACCAATTTGGAATATGATTTTTCATTTAGCAAATCTCTTTGCTCTCCTAGTAACTCCGTTCAATAAAATCTCTTACGGTTCCATTGCTTCTGGCTATCTGTTAATATTAACCGATTTGAAATCATAGAAGCATATGATCTAAATTACGTTAGTTATATCTGTTACGTCAAGCGCAAAATTAGTGTATTTTCCTTATAATGGACAAGTATTCAGTCCCTTCTATCTTTGGATTGGCAACAGAATTTTGTGGATATAAATGTCCGTTTATATAAAGATATTAAATTGTAGAAATTGCATCATGGTTATTCAATCATTGAAGCCGTACAAATATCGTTTCCGTGGAAAAAAAAAATTTCAAAAAAATATATTTTTTTTTTAGGGTTGCCTAAAGGCCTCAATGTTCCCTATTAAATCAAGTTTTTGATCAAAACTTGTACCGCATGTCGACAGTCATATCTATTTCACCTAATATATGTCACTTCTCTTGTATTGAGACATGTTCCCTTAGCTTTAGGATGGTATAGTGTTAAGAAGAGTCAAAGCTCCTCTAATATCGTACTCTGATATTCCGTATCATACGTCAATCCTGGTTCTGGAATCCACTGCTACAGCTTCGTGCAGTGTTAATATCGCCTGTTTCAAATTTGGCGTCACAGAAGCTCATTGAAGTCCTCTAACCAGAGCGCTAACTGGTCAGTTAAATAAAAATATATAAAATCAAGACTTTGTGCTCTGAATCTGCTTTATGGTTAAGCTATGATTCAGATGTACTATTGTATGTATGTATGTATGTATGATTCCCCCATCGGTAGCAAGGTCCAGCCTATGTCTGTGTGGCTTGGCCTTCGAATTGACTTCTAGGGCTTCCACGGCCGATGGTTCGTCGAGAGAAGGCATCCAACCCTAAGAAACCTACAATGGTTGGCAATCCACTCCACTTGCAATAATCGCTATGATTCAGAGGTACTGTTGTACCTATATTTACCTTCCACTTAGTGTGTACATGTCCCTCTTTTGCCCGACTTATTTTTTTTTTTTTTTAAATGTATGTCAGAATTTAACAAAGGAAGTTTAAAAAAATGTACTTATTTCCAATATTTTGATTGAAAAAAAGCTTCATTGCTTAAAAATCCCTATGTGGATAGGCTAAATGCCAACTTTGCCATTATAAAATCGTTTATTTGCCCTCATGGTAGCATCCTGGTTAGAACATTTTCTAATCGTTGTAAACTCAAATCTCCTGAATTTTGTAGTTGTGAATCAATAATGTATGATTCTTTTAGCTCATATATGCCTGTTTTTCGAATGCTAGAAAGCTTTTATGTACTCTCGCCTATCCTGATATAAGTGTGCCTCATTCTAAGAATTTAAACTAAAATACCTAACAATCTGTCATTTTTCACCCAATGTGGTTATAAGCTTCAATGCTTCAAAATTCCTACGGGGATCGGCTTCATGCCCTAAATATTTATTTATTTTCTAATCCCTTTATGGTTTTCAGGTTTCTCAGGTATATGATGAAATCTGTAAAAAAAAGGCTAGGCACAATTTTCCCGTTTGTTTGGATAACGTGCCGCTATCAAGCCTACCCCTTTTCTGATACTACCTGATAAGAGGAGATAAAGGCCAATAATTTCTACAGTTTTGCTTCGATTGACTTGAAAATTTGACACAACATTGTTGAAATATTTTACAATAAGAAAATAAAAAATAAAAAAATCGATTTTTTGAAAGTGTTAGACCCTACTCCCCCCTTAAACAAACCGATGGAATTGAGTTGACATAATATTACATTCAGTTTTTGTTTAAGTTATAATTTTTCGAAAGATTTTTCGTTTAAAGCTACAAGTCCCCGCTAAAGGTTCAGGTCGTTCGTTTCTTTCAGATTTGATAACAATTGCCATGCCTCCATGGATTTCTTGTAATTCCAAAACCTATATATAACTGTACAGTGTACGTACATACATGCAACAAATTGCCCAATTTCCTATAGATAATTATACTAAATCACAGCCTCTAAAATCTATATTGAATAAAAAGATAAAAGTTGCAGATTTCCTTAGAATCCTTAAATCATTGTACTTTATACCTACTATATCGGAAACTACCCTTATTCATTACAATACTAAAAGTACGAATGTCATCCCAGGAACACAATAATATAATTTCAATCAGGACACGTGAACGCAAAAACCCTTTTTTGCGTTGCATACCGGAAACCAAGCAAAATCGACCAAAATCA
>NC_073692.1:43053385-43219260 GCF_029784155.1 Uranotaenia lowii | reverse complement strand
TATGGGCTATCAAATGAGCATACTCTTCTTTTTGTGAAATCTTGCAGAATGTACTCTTTTTTTGTTGAAAGACATTTCATCCGAGAAACGAACTTATTTCTTCCAAATCTTAAGTTTGCCCGAAGAAGCACAAAAACCAACAGCTGGCTCGGTTCCACAGAAGAAACAAAATGATGCTGATTTTTCAGTACAAAATATTCAATTTTTCCATACAAACCTAAAAGTTCAAAATAACTCATGTAAACGTTACTTAAAAATTAAAAAAAAAATCATAGATGAGTTTTGGACCAAGACGAAGCTTTTTAGACTCCAGGGTTTGAGAAATTTAAAAATGACCCCAAAACGACTCAGTCTTCTCGTTTATCCGGTGCACACAGGGGAAAAGCTATTTTTTCTTAGTTTTTCCAATCTAACTCGTTTCAGTCTGAATATTTTTATAAAGTGTGTTCGCCAAAACTGTTTGATTTTGGGTGACTCAAAACTCTTTCAAACATACTTTGCTTGAATAAGCTCGGCCTGAAAAGATATAGTTAAAAAACTGAAAATTTTTCATAAAAAATATTTCTTTAATTTGAACCATTCTAACTTTTTTGGGTTAGCTTCTACGAAGTTGACGTCTTCGACAAAATTGCTACATTTTTTACAATCTAAAAACTTGCCAAAAACATAATTGCTCTAAAATGAAAATTACAAAAAATAATTTTTCTATCTCACTGCTAGGTGATTGAATCAATTTTTTCAAAAGCTCATTTTAAAGTGCTTCAAATGTAGGTGAAATGTCCCCAAGACACTATAGGTCTAAAACGCTTCGTTTTGGCGTAAACAATTTTGATCACATTTTTACATCATTTCCTCCTGTGTGCGGTGTTTCGATTATCCGTTTTTCGATTATCCGTCAATTTTGACTTGATTATCATTATCTGTTCAATACTTTTTTAGTGATTCTGTTAACGTAGAAGATAAATAGAATCAACAAATAATTAAGTTTTTTATTTAAAAGAAAAAAAATTGGAACTAAAAAAATCTCATGCCTATATGTACGTTTGTTATTTGAAAACCTGAAGATATAATTGTTCTTATTTCTCGTTTATGCTACTATTTCGAGGAGAGGTCAGGGAATGATTTGTGCCTTTAGTGAATATGCTAAAGTTATCATAAAGACAAGAACAATCGGGAGTGAATTTCCGTTGCAGAAGAAACAAATAAATATTGCAATT
Source organism: Uranotaenia lowii (assembly GCF_029784155.1). Classification (NCBI taxonomy): domain Eukaryota; kingdom Metazoa; phylum Arthropoda; class Insecta; order Diptera; family Culicidae; genus Uranotaenia; species Uranotaenia lowii. Next base: position 43,218,043 of record NC_073692.1, on the reverse strand, counting down.
GGCAAATTCGCTTATAAAGTGCTGATGGGAGACTCTTAAAGAAATGTACTCAGTTTTGAAAAAGTGTAAAATTAAAAGATGTGTATTTTGTGGCATGGATGGTGAAGAAATTAGAAAGTTCAAGAAGCCAGGAGCCAGGAGAAGAACAAACGAGAGAACGGGAGAACAATCTTTAAATTTTTTTAAATGATTGAGAATTTAACTTTCTCGCTAATTTTGAAATACCCAGAGCCCGGTTGCATTTTACTCAGACATCGCCTGTTGTATGACGCAGCCGTCGCTTGATCTAAAACGACTCAGTTTTTCAGAGTGAAAGCTACTCAGACGACACGAAATTTGGCACTCAGCGAATTCGAGTGCTTGCAGGTGACAACTGAGTAAATGTTGATCAGTTTGCTCAAGACCTTCCATCATTTATCGCTTTTGTCTACAATAAATACCGGAAAAACCAAATTCTTAAGGTAAATATTAACTTTTGATAATAATTTGTGAAGAATCAGACGGTATAAATTTTATTTCAGGATAAAATAAAGGAATATGCGAAGAAGGATTGTTCTCGGAGCGGCACTAGCAGTAGCAAGGCTAAACAAAATCCGGTTTCGGGGCCAATTAAATTCTGTTGCTCGAACGGATACGGAAAGATGATTCCGTTGGAGAAGCAGTTGTTCCGGAGCGAAAAAAGTGAAAAGATACGAAGCATGATCATAAAATTGGTAATTTTTTGAAATTTTATAAATATAGATTTATTTTAAAATATTAAAAATGTTCACTTTTTAATATTCTGGTCAACATATATAACTACATTCTTATTCATTTAACTGGATTTTACTATTACTACCATAAAAAGCGGCCAGAATCCGCTCCGAAATCATTCGCGCATTCTGAGTAACCCTGACTCAGTTGTCGCGAAAAGGGCGATTAGTCAGATCTGAGTAAAGGCCATTTAGTCAGAACTGAGTAGGTGCGGTTTTGGCGACAACTGAGTAACCGTCACTCTGAACTGAGTAGCTGAAAGTTAGCGAGTTGCGAATTTCCAGTGTTCCGAAAGATTCGACTGCTGCGATTGAAATTCAGTCTTTCAAAAAAAATTAAATGCTGAACAATCTTTCAATTTTTTTACTGATGATAAAAAATAGGGGAGATGGGAGCATAATGGCCACCTTAAGGAAAACGCTTATTTAACCATAGAGAACAGCTGTAATATGTGAAATACATCATTGTTTCGTGTTCAGACACTCATATAGTCTATTGCCTAATTGGATGGAACATGAAAAAGTAGATATAAACGTTTAAAAATGCATTTTAAAATTTTTTGCCGAAAGCTGAAAACCAGTCACTGTGAGAATGGCATAATGAGAAACCCCCCGAGGCAGGCATTCCTGGTCGAGGTGATTTTTTTCTTTCATTTATCATCCATGATCATGATTGCACTAAACGAATAGGCGTAGATTCATCAAACAAAGCAATGACAAAATAATCTAGATTTATTTGTAGAATTCAAAGAATTAACACATGCTCATACATTATGTTTCTGGAGTTTTGTTTGACGGATGATGCTTTGATGCTATTAGCCGTATAATGTAACAATAAAAAAATCAATCATGAATGGTATGTGCAAAAAAATCCCCTCGAACAGGAATCGAACTCGAGTCTACTGATTACCTCTCCGACACCTTACCAATAGGCCAAATCGTCAGACGAAACAAGCCGAGCTGTAGCTCTATTATTCAGTTGACTTCTTCGAGTTGAATTCGCTGCTAGATCCCCCGGCAGAAAATGCTCATTATGCCTTCATTGATAGTGCTCTGTTCGCCTCTAGTGAACAAATTAAAGTAAAAAAGCGTTTTAGAATTGATTAAAGTGAAAAATCTAAAATTTTATGTTGTTGAAAATTGAGAAACAATGTGTAGATCATGTTGCAGTGCGTACATTTCAGATCAAGATGATTTAAAGGTCATAAAAGCTTATTTGGTGGAGCTCAAAAATTATAATATTTTCGTCACTTGAGAACCTAGCTGGTTATTATTTAATATTTCTGTAAAGATGAAAAGGATATTTCTTTTTTGGTGAAAAATTAATACTATGGGTAGTACGAAACAAGTTCTTATGAAAATTTGTTTAAGAAAATACGTACTTATGTAGAAAAAAGGAGTGCTCATTATGCTCTGGGTGCTCGTTATGCCCTCATCTCCCCTATATTTATAAATTAATGCATTAATTTGAAAAACATTATTTTCTTTTTTAAAAATGTTATACGAACTGGAAGTGTACAAGGTAATCTTTAATAGCGTTCATTGAGTTATGTAATATAACCACTTAGTAAAGGTATGCATTAGACTGCCCCAAATTTGTATGAGAAATTTCAAGCTTTTGAAATGTTATGCACTGCAGGCTTAAATTGATCCTAGGCCTAGTACAAGGTCTCATGTCAAATTTGGGCCAGATCGGATCATGGGAAGGGGTCGCTCAATGAGCCTAAAGTTTGTATGGGATTTTAAGACATTTTGTTCGGGAGGAACATGAAAATCCAGTTTTTCATGAATAACAAATGGTCCCCTTCGGCCGATTTCTTTCGAAAACGGGTTTTCTTAAAGCCTAAACTATGACAAATGTTTCGGTTGTTGAGTCGGAATCTGTATAGTAATAAGAGACCCTTTACTAAATGCGCCTCTGAGAGTGGTCAAACAAGCCTATTTAGAAACAGGTTTAACATAAAATTTACGCTTTTTATCATTGAATCTTTAATTTAAGCTCTAGTCATGTTTTTTTTCAGTTATAAGAGTTAATTATTAATTTGATCAAGCATATCGAATGTGTGAAATTAAAGGCTCATATATGAACGCTTCCTTTAACAATTAGTATGGTTCTGAGTTAAAATCGAAGTAAAGTTTTTAACTTTCATCATAGGGTTTTTTCATTTTCCAACTAAATAATATAAAATAGAAGGAATAAAATGTAGGAGCATCGAAACCGAAATTGAAGCTTTACTTAACTGCAATTCAATATTTCTTTATACATAGTAAATGGATGAATAGAAATACCACTTTCGCTTAATCCTAGAAAAACGTTGTGTTTGTGTAGTTGCATAGCCTGGAAAAAATCGAACAGAGAGTGAGAGTTTTGCAGTTTTCGTCTAGTGCCCATTTGGCATTCCGCCAGGCTAGGAAAATTCAGGCTTCGAGTGGGCCGCACACCGCCTACCCCTACCCACTAGCTAGAAGTGTCCCGAAAGTCATAGCGAACAAAAATGAGTGCCTCGAAAGCGTGCACATCGAATGGCGACTCTCACCGGGTATCAACTGTCGGAATGTTGAATAATGCCTAAGGAAAATAAAGGAATGGAGTCGGAATTTTTTCCGACCTTTTGAGGCGTCGCGACGCAAAAAAAACAGGCACGTCTAGGCAGATTTTTTCGGCTCCGAACGTATTCCATCCCTGTGTTTCAGTCAGGAAAAATGGGGTGGAAATCATACTGCGCCATCATCTAGAGAGCGTCGTCGTCGTCGGGACCTGACAAAAAATGACAACTGCGACGACACCGTCAATCGCATAGACGAAATGAATGCTTGCTTTTTGAGTGTTTTAGGCCTCTTTTTTCTGTGATTTTTTTATTGATGATTTTGGTCGATTTTGCTTGGTTTCCGGTATGCAACGCAAAAAAAGGGTTTTTGCGTTCACGTGTCCTGATTGAAATTATATTATTGTGTTCCTGGGATGACATTCGTACTTTTAGCATTGTAATGAATAAGGGTAGTTTCCGATATAGTAGGTATATAATAGTACCAAGATTTAAGGTTTCTAACGAGACCTGCAACTTTTACTCAATATAGACTTTGGAGGCTGTGCTGTAGTGAAATTATCTATAGGAAATTGGGCGATTTGTTACATTTACAGTTATATAGGTTTCAGAAATACGAGAAAACCACGAAGGCATGGCTTATTCTTAAATCGTTACGGCAATGTCTGAAAATTGTTACCAAATCCGGAAGAATCGACCGACCTGAACCTTTGACGGAGACTTGTAGCTTTAAACGAAAATTCTTTCGAAAAATTATAACTTAAACAAAAACTGAATGTAATATTATGTCAACTCAATTCCATCGTTTTTTTTTTTTATATTTACAACTAGTTTAATAATTCCATCGGTTTGTTTTAGATAAATATTTGAAACGCTATTACAATTACACAAACCTGTTTCGAATGGTAATCCTAAACAACAAACCGGGTCCGGTTTTTGTTTGCCATAAGTACACTACCTAACTGTTCTGCTATGCAATGATGCATATTCAATAATGCATCTCAGCTGAACGAACAGCGTGCCATAAATCTGGTTGGTGAACGGTGTTTATATTCTCCGATATAAACATTTTTTAAGCTTGCTAGAGTCGTTTAGAGCATTTGAAAAACTACGTGCTGAAGAATAATTTTTAAAAACTTCATGGTCCCGGTAATCATTACTCACTTGCGGTAGCCCTGAAAGTTCGAATTTGTACAATACTAAAAAAAAATTCTAATCAACCTCTTAAACGTTATGGGATGAATTCATTTTGAAAAATCTACCAAAAACCACTGTCGGTCATTTTTATAAGAAAAAGATACAGTGCGTATTACGCATAAAACTAAATGGCTTATAGTTTTGAAGCTTTTTCCATTCAGCACTGAAAATCTTCAAGTTGTGTCGAAATTTTTATTGGTATTGTATGGGTTCCACTCGTTTGCATAGTGGAAGAGGTCTCTTTAACACTAGAAAGACCGCACCAGTCAAAATGACTGGTTGAACACTTTGTTCGTTGAATATCTTTTAAATATTTCGCTTAAAAAATTCGCAAAAATACGACTTTTAAAGAATTTTGAATCTATACCAAACTGTGTATTTTTTTTATTTCACTAGCTCTTTTAATAAGCGAGAAAAATTTTGCAATGGACACTCGGACCGTGACCAGTCAAAATGACTGGTGAAATTCACAACCCTGTATATAACTCAAACAAGATTTAAAAATTTCGCTTGCTTTTGGTTTAATTTGCAATCTACATTCAAGACAATGAGCCCTAGTTGATTTATTGTGGGCAGAAGTGTGTCATTCGTTATAAAATTATTGATTTTCGATTCGAATTCATGAAGATTGAATGAAAACCATGTATATAACACATTTTTTTTTTGAATCTATAAATGTTTTTATTCTTTACTTTTAACATGCAAAAAAGTTAATTTAGGATGAATGGCGGTGAATCCGTGCACCCATGGTAAATTGCTCTACTCACAGAAAAAATACGCTTCAAAATCTACAATATCAGGTATAATTTATAGGCAACGTGTTGAACAATTTTAGAGCGATGGATGCTTGATAATATCTACTAAAACAAAATTGACCGTGCACCCATGGTCAATACCCATAGCCATCTAACATGATTTTATGACAAAATTTATAACGTGTTTTAATTTTTTGATAATTATTTGAAATATTCATTTTATGACATACACGCATTCGTCAACTATGCCAAAATAAGCTGATTCCGTGCACCCATGGTGTAAAAATATTTCCATTTTATATTAAAAATATTATAGAACAAGTTACTAAATAATATCAAAAGAAAAAAGTTCAAAATAACATTTAATAAAAAATTTCCCCTTTACCAGTCATTTTGACTGGTCACGGTCCGAATAGGTATGTATATTCAAGTTGCCGGTTGTTTCCTTGCCAACCATGCATTAGGGGCCAAGATCGGGTACATTTACCCTATGTTCCGAATATATATGGTCGGGATTCGACCAGATCGAACTGAACGCCAGCAGCATTTTTTCAAGACACTTGAACTTCATGTGCAAATGTTTTCTTCTAAAAACAGAATCTTTGATGTTTATAAGGTAGAATCAATAGTTTATAATTCAAGCAATTCATTTTAATCATTCGTATTCGGGTTTGCGATCTAGGATATGAATAACTCGAGATTTAGTTTCTGTTGTTATAAAAATTTCTAATGGCGCTCAGTTCGGTCTGGTCTAAGGCCGGCCATATATCTCAGTTGAGCTTTATTACGTCATATTAAAACGTACAAAAAAAACTGACATAAGCTAGTGAGAACCTTTTTCCATATAGAATATTTGTGGTCTGGACAACATATTCTACAGGGTGACAAAAAAGTCCGGTCACACAGGAAAATCTCAATATTTCAAAGAATAAGAAGAATATCAGAATCTGCCTTTCATAGCTTTATTCAGTAACGCATAAAGATACTTCACAGACGGTATCTTGGAATTTCACCACCTTTCTCTGATCTAACCAGCTTCAGACGTCTTGGAAAGTCGTAGCAGGCGGCGCGCACGTGCTCCATCGGCATCTCGTCCCAGATTTTCCTGATAACTCGCTCGAATTGCTCCAAATTTGTTAATTTATAGTCCTTCAGCTTCGACATCATATATCCCCACACGAAATAATCCAGTGGATTAAGATCCGGAGACGACGGAGGCCATTCATTCTTTGGAATGAAATCTGTCTAATTTTCCTCACACCACGCCTGAACAACTCTTGCGGTGTGGGATGGGGCACCATCTTGCTGGAAGCAGTAGTAATCGTCTGCAAACAATAGTTCAGCTTGAGGCAGAACATTTTTCTTCAAAACCGTGCCTAAGTAGTACGCTGCGTTGATTTTGACCCCTTTATCGATAAAAATAAGAGGCAGCTTACCTCTCTTGCAAATGGCTCCCCAAACCATCACTGACGTCTTATTTTGGAACCGGGAAACGTTCAGCTTGTCCGCAGGAGCTTGCTGGAGGCTCACACTCCAAACTCGATCATTTTGACGATTGACTGTTTGCTTTAAAACGAACAGCTTCTCGCCCGAAAAAATGATCTCGTCATCTGCGCGCCAACCGAGCAACTCCCGCGACCGTTGGTACCTCTTGTCCATTGTAGCTTTGGTAACCCCATGTGTTGGTTTTAACTCCTTGCGCAGAAGCAGGCGGATTGATTCTCGGTTAATTTTGAGGTTCCTGGCCAGCCTCCGTGCAGATTGGGCGGGATTCCGTCTAATCCGGTCTCGAATAATCTTTATCAGCTTTGGAGTTCTCACAGACCTTGGTCGTCCAGATCGTGCCTTGTCCTCGGTGCCTCCGGTCTCTAGGTACCGATTTATGGTCCGGTACACGAGTTTCCGGTTGATTCCGAGCGATTTTAGATGTTTGAATATGTGTCCGGGTTTGAACTCTTTCATATATTCAGCGATAACAGCTGCTCTAAACTCTGCCATAGCTCACAACTCAATGTAAACAAACTGCACAGAAACGAAACTCTGCCACTTTGGGCAGCGAAGTTAGCCCTTTCATTTGACATATAGATGGTACCAGAGAGATGCAACGTGTAGGCTACACTGTAGGCGCTACAGGCGACCCCAGAAAAGTGTGACAGGACTTTTTTGTCACCCTGTATATGTGAAAATCAAATTTTTTAGTTATTTTGACAACTTTTGCAGCAGTTTTCTGTGAATTCTTGAGATGTTTCATACGACGTTATGAAAGCTCACGCGAGATATATAAAAACCAATTTCCGTTTGTCCTCTATAGGCTCAGCTGTCTTAAGACCTAGAGAGCTGAAATTTGGCACGAATACTCATTTGGACCAGGAAAGATGAAAAATGTTCTTAGATTTTCAGATGACTCCTTTTGCACAGGGTTTTAGCGATATTGACGTGATTATACATCGGATTGTGATGGAAAATTGCAAATGAGTGTTTGAAGGACAAGCAATCGATTCTAGGTATCAAAGTTAGGAACAGGGGTCGGCCAAAGGGGTCGTCCAAATCAACTGTTGGATGTTTTTGCGATTTAATTATTTATTTTCATAGTATACATAACTCGACGAACATAATTCCTAAAACACTCTCGGTCCATGGCCACCGTTCTCCAATTTCTCGGAAATCTCACATTCGCCAGATAACGCTCCACTTGGTCTTACCACCTTGCTCGTTACGCCCCTGCTCGTCTCGTTCCTACCGGATTCGTAGCGAACACCTGTTTGGCAGGAGAGTCGTCCGGCATTCTCGCAACATGTCCAATCCAGCGTATCCGACCAGGCTTCACCAGCTTCTGGATAGTGGGTTCGCCGTACAGTCGCGCGAGCTCGCGATTCATCCTTCGCCTCCACTCTACATTCTCCTGTACGCTACCAAAGATGGTTCTCAACACTCGTCGCTCGAATACTCCGAGTGTACGCAGGTCCTTCTCGAACAATACCCATGCCTCGTGCCTGTAGAAAACAACCGGTCTAATGAGCGCCATATACAGGATACACTTCGTGTGAGGGCTAAGTCTTCTCGATCGCAGTTGCTTGTGGAGTCCATAGTAGGTACGACTTACAATGATTACTCGCCACCGGATCTCACCAGTGAGCCGAGATAGACAAAGTCTTCGACTATCCCCAGCTCGTCGCCGTCGATCGTGACTTTGTTATTACTGGACGAGCAGGCTCGGTCGCATCTACTTCGTCTTGAACGTATAAATCATCAACCCAATCCTTCCTGCTTCGCGTTTCAGTTTACGATAGATCTCCTCCACCACTGCCGTAGGGGCCGTAGGAACTTGATGATCACGGCTGGATTTTGGAGGATTTGCCGTAATGATCTTGTCTATCGTTCTTGTCCGTCAGATCTTGTCCGTCGTTGACCGTCCCTCCATGAAGCCGGCCTGATAACTTCCCACGAATCTGTTTGCTTGTGGCGTTATGCGGCGGAGTAGGATTCGGGACAGCACTTTGTAGGTGACATTTAGGACAGTGATCGCTCGGTAGTTCTCACAGTCCAATTTGTCGCCCTTCTTGTAGATGTGGCACCCCTTCCTTTCGCTTTCCTTCAGCTGGCGAATGGCTTCCTTAACTTCACTCATCGTTGGGAGTGGCTCCTCTACGTCGTTGGCTACTCCGGCGATGTACTTTCCACCGCCGTGCTACTTCCACCTTTTGATCACTTCACGATTGTCCGTCAGGGTGCCTCTGTCCTTATCCCGGCACATTTCGGCTTGCGGCACGAAGCCTTTGCGGGATGCGTTGAGTTTCTGATAGAACTTTCGTATTTCTTGGGAACGATACAGCTACTCCAGCTCCTCCTCCACCAGGCGGCGCGTTTTCTCCTGAAAAATTCGGACTCGCTTCCTCATCCACTGTTGGTGATTTTCCACATTTCGATGGGTGCCTTTTTGCACTACTGCCGCCCGCGCGGCATTCTCTTCGTCCACCACTCTCCTAGACTCCTCGTCGAACCAGTCGTTCCGTCGAGTTCGTTCCACATGATCGATGAATTTCTCCACTGCACTGTTGGTTGCTGTCTTGATGGTTTCCCAACAGTCCTCGAGAGGGGCTTGGTAAACCCTCTGTCGGCAGCGCTGCTTCGACCGATTGCGCTTAGTCTGCGCGACCTCAGGTTGTTTCAGTCGTGAGATATTTAACCGAGGCGGGCGGCGGTTTCGTGTGTTGTTCACTACGGAGAGTTTTGGGCGCATCTTCACCATCACCAGATAGTGGTCTGACTCGATGTTGGCGCTTCGAAAGGATCTGACGTCGATGATGTCCGAGAAGTGCCGGCTGTCAATCAAAACGTGGTCGATCTGTGATTGCGTTTGGTACGGTGATCTCCAGGTATACTTGTGTGGGAGGAGGTACTGGAAAAAGGTACTACGTACGGCCATTCGTTTGGAGGCGGCGAAATCAATAAGTCTGAGGCCGTTTTCGTTGGTCAGCTGGTGCGCACTGAATCTTCCAATTGTCGGTTTAAATTCCTCTTCCTGGCCGACCTGAGCGTGAAATTCCCAGATGACGATCTTGATATCATATTTGGGCAGCGGTCGTATTTTTTTTATTATCTTGATATCATCTGACAAAGGTGGGTGTCTGAATGAATAAAACTTAAATCTTGGTTTACATAAATCGTTTTCTAGTTTCTTAAACGTTCACTCATGCTGTGCTCAATCCGTTGTTTGAAAGTTGCAATGGACACATTAAAATCGAATAGGGTATAATAACGGAGGAAGCATATTTTTGCGGAACGAAGGGGGTCGTTAATGCCATAGCGCGTAATTCGTGGTTCCGATGAGAGCCAGTCTCGATTACGAAGGGTTCGTTCTGGAGCAGAAATGTTACAGCGGGAAAGCAGTCAATAGCAGTCAATTTCATTTCTCAAGATCTTTGTCACGAACAGTGATCGACCAATGGAATAACGATCCGCCAGCGTATGGAGTCCAAGTAGAGCACATCGTCGTGGATAGAGCGGTAGATTTAACGGGTTTTCACAAGGTAGTTCACGGAAAGCATTCCGCACAAATCGCCATTGAATTGCTTCGAGACGCGCAACCCACGAAGCCTATAACGGCCACCAAAACAGGTTTACAGATTCCAATGTTGATTGAACCAGGCAGCAATACAAAGCTCGCAGGCAGACGGGATCGGTGAATTCTGTACTCAAGCTTATAATGAATCCCAGCATCCTGTTGGTCTTCTCGAGTACCACAGAGTAATGGGCCTTAAAAGTCATATGACTATAATAATTAAACTATAATAATAAAACTCCAAGATCCTTTATCTGATCCACACGTTGCAGTGACTCACCCACTATGCTGTATTCATATATGAATGGAGGTTTCCTCCGACCGAATGTAATAACACAACACCGCACCGCTTAAAACCAGTAAATTATCAGCACACTAGTTCACAAACATGTCCAGGAAGCCTTGTAACTCGTAACAATAAGCTAAACTGTTTATGACCAGAAATATTTTAAGATTGTCCGCATACAGGAGAACTCCATAGCCAATAAGAAGTTAATAAATGTCATTACAGAACATTGTAAACAACAGAGGGCCCAAATTGCTGCCTTGTGGAATCCCAGACTTTGGAATAAAATCAGGAGATTCAGCGGAACCAATTCTAACAGTTAAACGGCGATTCGTAAGAAAACTTTTTATCCAATCACATAGTCGTTCAGAACATCCCAAACGTTGCAATTTTTTCAGGAGAATATCTTGATTCACTGAATCGAACGCAGCCAAAATATCAGTATAGATTGCATAAATTTGTTTTCCGCCATCCATTTCTGATATACAGTATGATGTAAAAACTGTCAAATTCGTAGTTACCAAACGTTTAGTACCTTCGAGCAGGCAGCTTGTGATGTGACACCACGGTAGTTAAGAATATTTTGCTTATCACCTTTTTATGGACTGGGCTCATAAATGTTCATTTCCAGATGTCGGGGAATTGTTGCTGTTCTAGGGACCGGTTCAATATGTGGGTAAGTGGTTTCACTAAAAGAGTGCGACACTTCTTAAAAACGCACGCCGGAATTCCATTCTGCCCGGCTGATGTAGATCAGCAGTTGGCGGTAGATCAGAGAAAATACTGGAGAAGTGCATCGCGAGGAGGTTACATTTTTCGGCAGGAGACGTGGCAATTCTGTCATTTAGTTGGATTCCTTCCATTTTGAGTTGACAAATTTCCAAAACTTTTTCGGAATGCGGCGAAGTTACGTGCATCATAACGTCGATAGCAAAAACGATTGTAACTGTGATATCTTCTTGTAGCATCGTTCAATTTTATTTTAGTGAAAGGGCACCTGGAACTAGTGAATTTTCGAAGTAATTCAGAACGCAACTGTTTTAATCGCTTTAGACGTCCATTACTCCAGGGAGGTCGAAGAAGAGATCGCACCAAGGGTACCGATTTGTTAAAAACATCACCCAAGATTGAGCAAAACACTTTCACGGCAATATCAACGTCCGTAAAATTGAGAAAATTCGTCCAATCGATTTCAGAAAGGACTCAATTCATTGTATCAAAATCTGCGCAATTGAAGTTGCGAGCTGAAGTATCGAACACCTCATCAAAAACGATAGCGCTTGGAAAAGAGATGTCAAAACTAAACAGAGGATGAAACATGTCAATTCACGCTCCAGTTGCGCGTAGAATACGTCTTTGTCGCCACCGGTGCTTCCGAGGTGAGGGCTGTGCACGTTGATGGTGCTGATGTTGAAGAACCGGCTCTTGATTCTCAACCGGCACATTCGTGAGTTGATCGGCCACCTCGCGCTTTTGCATCTTTCCCATCACTATAAAAGCTGTTCCAAGCCCGAAACTTAGATAGGGGAGATAGGCAGACGGTTGTCATAAATCAGAATTAAAAAATTTTTCAGATACAGCTAGTTTTGAATAAATCAGAATGATGATACGTAGGCACCGTGAATTTTGGCAACATTCCAAAAAAACGTTTTTTATGTATTTTTATATATTAATCAAACATTAAAACATGGTATTAGCATTAAATTTATAAGTGACAAAAAAACGTTCGATTTTGGCAACATTCAACACAAAATTTACGAGCGTGTTGCCAAAAAAGTAACGGGTCTGTACAACCAGTGGCATCGGTACCCGGTTTTCATTTGTAATCACTTGCATTTTCAGCAGACGCGACGCCGCCGTTCGTCGCTCTCGGCGACGGCGGTAACGACAATTCAAGGGAAAGTGAGTGAGTGCATTGGAGCCGACGACAATCCGACCGACACGGACGATGCCGATCGACCGCCCGACTCCAACAACTTCCGATAACAGCAGATATCGGCTGCTTGGTTGCTCGCTCCCGTTTGCAATTTTATTTTCGCATAGCCACTCACTTGCGACGTCGCCGTCGTGTTCGTGGTCCGTGTCGTGTGGAATCGGCGCACGTGTACCGAGGGAGAACAACAACGAAGACGACGGACGTCGACAATGAATGAGCGGTGAGTTCCCCCCCCCCCCCTCCTCCTGTGGCCACCCTCACTAGTATGTTAGTAGTTAACAAATTCCATCGGTACATTCCTCCGGTCGATTGGTTAGTTTTGTCTTCTCATCGACCGCCCAACCAGCAGCCGCCCACCGACGCAGGAAGGGTGGTGTAAATGGTGGGTGTTCTTGAGTGACATTCGGATATGTTAATGCCGGTCGCCCCGGAGGGTTGTTCGTGTGCTCTATGTGGATGGAAGGTTTGGGGATGTTTCTAGGGCTCGTCCGACCACCCTCGTTCGGTTGTCTTGGGGCTGTGGGTTGTGATAATCCTGGCTCGGCTAGAGTTGGGTTGGAAGGCCACTCAGCCAGGCCAGGAGGCATACCTACTGTTAGCATTCATTGTGTAGGTTCCATCTTTGAGCTGTTTTCAGTTTCGTTGATGCGTTTGTACCGTCTGGTTCGGCCCTGGTTGCTACTCGAGTACTGGAATCCCAGTTGGCTTCGACACGTTCATTGAGAAAGCGTCGCCGCCGTCGTAGTTGTCGTGGTTGTCAGGCGTCGTGACATCCACGTTTCTCGGAAGTCCACTTTTGGTCGCGCTTGGTGAGGTGGGTCGTTGTCATTTAAGGATTTCGGTCTCCAGAGGGATCTCGATAGACTACGCCCACACCCTTCAAGTTTCTCCTTGAGTTACCCAGTTCTTCAAGCGGAGATAGCGGACAAATGATAGTCAGCTGAGATTACTGGTGGGTTGGAATTTGTCTCGTAATAATATGTCACCGGTGCCGTCATCGGTCATTATCGGTTTGCATCACTCGATAGATTGATGGCCGTCGTCATCTTTTGTCGCTGTTGTGCTTAGTAATTGTGACTTCGAATGAGCAAATTCGATTTCGATTCGGTCACCCTCGTCTGGTTGCTTGTGTGCTTTATGCCTATCGACTGTGGTTTGGCGCCAAGACGATGCATCTGGTTCTAAGTGAATTCCAATTTGTGTGCTAAAATTAGTGCAAGAATTTCGGAATAAGTCAGAAAAAAAACGACAAATTGAATCAGTGACGGAAAAATTTCGTTTTGATTCGACGGCGAAACATAACGACCGTATGATAGCAGCAACTCGTCGACGGATGGCTTTGGGTAGTGTCTCGGGATCAACTTCGATGGCGAAGTGTTGAAGCAAAAGTGGCCACCACGTTCCAAATGGTAGGTTTCCTATTTAAGGGTTTGTGTATCTCGGGATGGGCAAAGAAGAGTGAGTGCGATAAAACATGTGGAATTAAAATCAAATAAAGAATTCAGTACGCGTCGCCCTTATCAGTGGTCGGTCGAGTCGAGGCTAATTTCTTTCCAACAAGGGAACCGCAAAGTTGATTATGTCGGGGAAATTGCAAGTTTAAACACGATAAAGGCGGGTTGAGTAACACAATGATTCTGAAAATCTCAAAAACTAACTAAAACCACCGCAATGTTTCAAGGTGAAGAAACAAACAAATCCTGCAATTTTTGCCTGAATGATTGATTTATTGATTATGACACTTTCGAGGGTGAATCAGTGTCAATTTTATCTGATAAGGCAACGATACTGGCATCTTTCGTGTATGGAATAATATTGGTACATATTTACTTTAAAGGAAACAAAAACAGAGAAAAAAATGGTGCAGTGGGAACACAATCGCGATGAACGTGCTTTACTATCTCGAAGCAATGGGATTGGGTCTCTGCAGATATTTCGTTAGCAGACTGCGTTCGATTTTAAGCCCCTGCCTAATCTATGCGCACTTACTGACAGATCAACTTTGAAGCATTTTGTTTCGTCACCCAGCGTGCTCGTTTGTTATCTATTGGTTTTCATTCATTCATATACAATTCGCTTGGACTAAACAGGTAAGAGATATTGGGCCGAGGCTAACTTTAGGCACTGGGTAGATTGCGAAATAAGTGTTGCAGTGCCCATAAAAAACGGCTCAACGGGAAGTGGATTGAGATAGAAATAATCGGTGATGCCCAAAAAAATCGAGAAAACTCTAACGTTTTTAAGGGGATTTTACACCGTTAATTTGTTTGGTGAATTTTTGACGATCATATATGTAGGAAGTTATTGTAATATTTTTGAAAAACTCAAGGAATATAATTTTGAGGACTATAGGTGTAAAATTTTAACCGACACAAAACAACTTAATTAAATACAGGCCCCGTTCGATTTTGACAACATGCCCGAACATTTTGTGTTGCCAAAATCGAATGTTGCCAAAATCGAACGATTTTTTCTTGAATTTTTTTCTTTCTTTTTTACAAAATAACTATTTTTACTATCGTTAATGTTATTTTTAGTCAATTTCCGTCAATTTTTAGACATTTTTTTTTTATTATTTTTCTCATGTTTTGATGCATTTTGCACTACTCTTGTTTTGTTGATAATCTTGGTTGTTTTTGTCATATTTGCTGTTTTCGTAATTTTTCATCATTTTTTAGTTGTTTCTTGTCATGTTTTGTCTTTTGTTTGCATTTGTTTTTTATTTTTTTAATTGTTCATCTTTTTGTCATTTTTGAGTACTTTATAATTTTTTCAAAAAACTTTTGTTTTTCTTGATATATTTTATCACCATTTCAGAACATAAAAACGTATTTATGGTGTTTTTTTTTCAATTATATTGGTCCTGTTGTAGAGAAAACTAAAAAGTAATGTCGCTTCCAAAAACCGTTCGATTTTGGCACATGTGCCAAAATCGGATGTTGCCAAAATCAAATGTTGCCAAAATCGAATGTTGCCGAAAACGAACGGGGTCTGTAATTATGCAATTTTCCATTACCAAATCTTTTGTTTTTTTTATAGCAACGCCACCCACAAAATCAAATAATTGGCTTAAGAAAACCTTTAATTATTTCCGTTGATTTTATAGAAAATGTTTATAATTTTTTGGTCAAGTGAAGAACATTAATTTTAACCCTTTAATGCATGATTTTTTTTTAAATGAGAGTAGCAATTACTGATGCAGTGAAATAGTAACATTTTAATTCGATAAAACAACTGTACAGGATTGAAGTCGTTATTTAAAGTCCTATAATAAAAATTATGGCCCATCGAAGTTGAAAAATAGAATTTTAGAAATTTTAATTCATGTCAATACGATTTTGCAAATTTCTTCCAAATCTTGTTAGTTGGGTGCAGGAAGGTGTTTGTGGTTGATTGTGATTATTTTTTTTTTATTTGCCAATCTAAAGAAATAACAACGATTTTCCAAAAAATACTTAAAAAAATAAATAAATTTGATTTTTGCAACTTTTCTGCGTACTTTGTTCGATATCTCACAAGTACATGAACATTTCTTGATAAAAATACAATGGGTTAATTTCTTTCAATCTCTAAAATATTTCTTGTCGATACATCACTTAAAAATATCTAAGCGTTTCAGAAATACTTGGATTTTGATTGGTGTTGTTTTAAAACAACACTGTGCATTAAAGGGTTTGTTGAAACTCACCGTTTGAATCCTCTAGAAAAAGGGTTACCTACGCTGATCAGAACGATCTATCAGCAGAAGATTTATGCTGCATCGTGCAGAACCAAAACACTTTTTGTTTTGGTTCTCCACGTGCTTTGTGTCCAATCAGGGCTGCTACAAGGATTTTAAAAAAATCTGTATCAGCTCCCCAAAAATAATCTCTATTTTTATGTATGTATGTAGATAATCCACCATGGGTGCACGGATTAACCGCAGTTTTACCAAAGTATGACCACCGCTGCATCCTTAGACTAAGATTTCAACTCATTTTCAATACAGAGCTCGCTATACCCGGCTCTATGGCTTCGTGTGATCTGTTGTGGATGCTTGTATCTCGTGTCACTGTTTGTGTTTATTTTGGATGAATGTTTCAATCATCTCCAAAACTGGTTCAAAATTTATAAAATTTTAAATTTTATAAATTTGCTACAGGTATTCCGGCATCCGTGTACATGACCACTGACCAGTCTCTATTTTAATGTAAACAAATTAAAATTTCATTTTTAGGTGGGTGTGTGAATTTTTTTTGCCTAATATGCAAGTTTAAATTGTGTTTACGACGATTTAATTAAATCTTTTTCCACAAATTGTCAGTTAAGGGTGAATTTAATATTGTAGCAGTGTTTGATGGCAATTTTTCCAAGAATAGATTGAATCTAGATTGATACGTTAGTTAATTTTAAGTAAGTTTTATGAAAAAATTAGTATAGCAAGTCATGAATCTTGTAAATTTTTCAAGAAATTTTTTTAAACCTGAAAACGTATCAAGTTTTCGAAAAGTAGTGTTCATTGTAAAGCTTGTATTTTGCAATTTCATGTGAATAAAAATAGCTTTATCCTTAGAAAACTTAAAGTTTTAAGGTTTTTTCTTAGTTTGCGAAATATCAATGAAAATTTGATTTTCGAGGCAGAATTTGATGATCCAACTGTTTAAAAAAAAGTTTTTTAAATTTTTATTTGTTTCGAATCAAGATGGGGCACCCAAACTTAATCCTTGATATAAAATTTGAAACTTTATAAAAATTTCGATCAAGATAAATGCAATCATGAACTTTAGGAACTTGATTCAAGGAGTTCAAAATCAAAAGCCACCTCAATCAAAATTCTAAATCTTAATGCAAAATGTGAAATCCTGATTAAAACCATAATCAGCAAATCATTTTTGCATTCACAATTTTAATGTGTTTCAAACGGACCAGATTTCAAAATTTCCAGTCAGACATCTTGGGAATTCAATCGAGGAAAATCTTAAATTGAACGTTTATATTTCGACAACCTTAGACCAAACTTCACAAGTTTGGCATTTCATAGGACGTTAAGACATTCTAAAATTTAAACTTTTTTTCTATCTCTGGGAATTGGAGATTTCCGATTGAGTGCAAATCCAGTATTTTAGGTACAGTAGAAAGAGAAATATGTAATATTCCATATTTTATGTTTGACTATGTAAGAATTAGCATCTGATTTAGAATTCTAAATCTGATTTAAATTCGAAATAAGAAGCTAATTTGTGAACGGAAAAACCAAACATGATCATATAACAAAATCATAATTCCAAAATTTTAATCTAATTCGCTTATCTAAAATTTTCATTTTGGATAAACCATGATCTGAATATAATCGAGACTAACTTGTATGAACTAATTTCAAATTAGAACCACTCTGAACGGTGAAGACAAAAGCTTTTTCTTCTTGATGCGATAAAGGTTAAATATTTCAAGCATTGTTTACATGTATTTATGAGTATGACCTTGTTGAACTCGCTTGATAATTTCAAATCTTTCATCTTTGTTTTATCTTAGTAAGACAATATGAAATCTTCTTTTAGTAATAATGTTGTATGATGAATACAAATATAAAGATTTGTATTGATAATTTATCGACGGAAATTCAATTATTTTGAAAAATTTGTTTTATATTTAAAATTTGAGTTTTTGATCTCAAGCTGTTTCCAACTTCAAATTCCTATCAGTGACAAACTCAAAGAATATCCTGCCCTAGATGAAATGTTCAAAGGAGAAAATTTGGTATTGATTGGCTTATCGAAATTTATGTGGTATTTTTCTGATTTTTCGAAGGATGCTTATCATTTCTTGTTAAGAATGATTTTATTTTGTGAAGTATTATAATGTGAACTATTTACATATTAAATCTCAACCTTTTTCAAAACATTTTAATTGTTGAGTTGGGTTTTCACGAGGTAGTTTCATTTTGGAACGATGGATAAAGCTTAGTTGTTTTAGAAATGGGACACTTTCTTTTGCTAATAACTCGTTTACTAGTAATCGGACATTCAAAATTTTGGCAGCAATTTGTTGCCTGTAAAAAGTACTATCCGACCTATTTTTTTCAAAATTTAAAAATTACGCGTTTTTGAGATATTTACGATGCAAGAGAAAAAGAAAAAAATAATTTTGCACAGTTTCATTCAAAATCCATCATAATCAAATTGATAGCTGACAAAACCGTTGATTATTCGAAGAATTACTGTATGTAAGTGGTGGAAAAGTATGCAAATACTGTCAAAAATATCCACAAAGTTCAAATCAAGCATTGGAGTGAAGCATATTATCGGCAACTTCGGCTAAGTGTCATCAGAAAATCAAGTCTCATACCAGCATTTTTAATTTTCAAAAAGCGAAAAACTAAGAGTAGATCGCTGAAATTTCCAAAAATTTTTTTTCGTCGATAAGCTGAAAGTGTTGCCTGGTAATGAGTCATTCAAACCACTCCTCAAACACTAAATTTTTGCTAGTTCCAGAGCTCGTAAGCTGTATAGCCGGTTCCGAGGCTATAGGACAGATGATTTCTGATGGACGACAAAACTTATGAAATACCCTATTTTAAACAAATTCCAGCGGTTGAGTCCTATACCATGTCTGCTCGTGGCAAGATCTCGAGTATATTAAAGTATGTGTTTGCTGATTATTTTTTATGAAATATTATGATTTGCCAAAACTCTGCTCCTGTGGAAAGAAATAACAATATTCAAAACGAAAACTATGGTTTTCGCTGTTTTTAAAAGCCTAAAAAGAGTAATCTTTTATGTACCCTTCGCAAACTACGATCTATACTAACCTATTATACTTTCAGTTTAATCTCATGATGGTTTTACTTCGTTACTGCCAGAGTTTGCCAGCAGAAATTCCATTAAAAACGCTCAAAAAGTAGCTAAAAAATAATCCAATTTGTTAATTTCCAAACAGATGTATCCACTAAATTGCCCTCAGTTTCTTTCAAAAGAGAAGTATTGGTCCAAAAAGTAGCGGAAATTGAAGGAAGAAGGTGTAGCCACCTAAAATACAAATTAGACGAAGTATTAATTTGAAAAACTGATCAATATCATGACTGAAAAAAGTGTGCGCTAGCCGATGGGAGGTACCAAGAATAAAGTGGAATTTATTCTTACAAACGTTAAATATTTTTTTTCAAATTTTTCCATTAATTATCATAAAATTACCTTCATTTTCTTCATAGAAAGTTTTTAGATCCAACGAAAGGTTTTTGAGATACACGCATTCGTAACTGTCCCATTTCTAAAAGAACTAAGCTTTATATCTCGAAAATTACTCTGAAAGACTATTTCTTTATTTTTTTTGGTAACACAATGTCATTTTAGTAACAAAACTTCAGTACAAAAATTGGCTAGAATTTGCTAAGTCTAGCCAGGAAAAGGATTCTCGCTTATTGAAGTTATACATTCTAACTCAATGAAGTTTTGTGCTGTAAATAGCTTGGGACTTGCTGATTCCTCTCACTTATAGAGGTTTCTCACTTATCCAGTTCTTGGTTAGCCAGGTTCGACTGTATTTTTTTAAAATCTTTATGAATCTGTATGAGGGTATCAAAATTTGTATAAAAATCTGTATTTGTATCTGATCTGTATTGGCGTTGAAAAATCTGAATAATACAAAAAAATCTGTATAAATTACACCGCTGTTACCAATTCGCAATCAAGAACAATGGATCAATGATTGCTGATGACAGGTGATGATGATAAACGCGATACAAATGTTTACATCATCACACGGCTAAGCGAGACGATTTAAACTGAGTTCGTGGTAGCTCAGCAGTGTTGCCAGATATTCTGAGTGGATATCTCAGAATATTCACACAGAACTGAGTAGTTTCTGATTTATTCATTCAGAAATGAGTACCTACTTTCCCGTATAGGGAATAAATATGATAAGTGGAGAGTGCGACGATAGCAATCGCTAATGAATTGTGTAGTAATGTAATGACTAGACTGATGAAACAAAAAAATGACAAAAATGACAAAAATGACAAACATGGCAAAAATGATAAAAAAAAATGACAAAAATGACAAAAATGACAAAAATGACAAAAATGACAAAAATGACAAAAATGACAAAAATGACAAAAATGACAAAAATGACAAAAATGACAAAAATGACAAAAATGACAAAAATGACAAAAATGACAAAAATGACAAAAATGACAAAAATGACAAAAATGACAAAAATGACAAAAATGACAAAAATGACAAAAATGACAAAAATGACAAAAATGACAAAAATGACAAAAATGACAAAAATGACAAAAATGACAAAAATGACAAAAATGACAAAAATGACAAAAATGACAAAAATGACAAAAATGACAAAAATGACAAAAATGACAAAAATGACAAAAATGACAAAAATGACAAAAATGACAAAAATGACAAAAATGACAAAAATGACAAAAATGACAAAAATGACAAAAATGACAAAAATGACAAAAATGACAAAAATGACAAAAATGACAAAAATGACAAAAATGACAAAAATGACAAAAATGACAAAAATGACAAAAATGACAAAAATGACAAAAATGACAAAAATGACAAAATGACAAAAATGACAAAAATGACAAAAATGACAAAAATGACAAAAATGACAAAAATGACAAAAATGACAAAAATGACAAAAATGACAAAAATGACAAAAATGACAAAAATGACAAAAATGACAAAAATGACAAAAATGACAAAAATGACAAAAATGACAAAAATGACAAAAATGACAAAAATGACAAAAATGACAAAAATGACAAAAATGACAAAAATGACAAAAATGACAAAAATGACAAAAATGACAAAAATGACAAAAATGACAAAAATGACAAAAATGACAAAAATGACAAAAATGACAAAAATGACAAAATGACAAAATGACAAAAATGACAAAAATGACAAAAATGACAAAAATGACAAAAATGACAAAAATGACAAAAATGACAAAAATGACAAAAATGACAAAAATGACAAAAATGACAAAAATGACAAAAATGACAAAAATGACAAAAATGACAAAAATGACAAAAATGACAAAAATGACAAAAATGACAAAAATGACAAAAATGACAAAAATGACAAAAATGACAAAAATGACAAAAATGACAAAAATGACAAAAATGACAAAAATGACAAAAATGACAAAAATGACAAAAATGACAAAAATGACAAAAATGACAAAAATGACAAAAATGACAAAAATGACAAAAATGACAAAAATGACAAAAATGACAAAAATGACAAAAATGACAAAAATGACAAAAATGACAAAAATGACAAAAATGACAAAAATGACAAAAATGACAAAAATGACAAAAATGACAAAAATGACAAAAATGACAAAAATGACAAAAATGACAAAAATGACAAAAATGACAAAAATGACAAAAATGACAAAAATGACAAAAATGACAAAAATGACAAAAATGACAAAAATGACAAAAATGACAAAAATGACAAAAATGACAAAAATGACAAAAATGACAAAAATGACAAAAATGACAAAAATGACAAAAATGACAAAAATGACAAAAATGACAAAAATGACAAAAATGACAAAAATGACAAAAATGACAAAAATGACAAAAATGACAAAAATGACAAAAATGACAAAAATGACAAAAATGACAAAAATGACAAAAATGACAAAAATGACAAAAATGACAAAAATGACAAAAATGTCAAAAATGACAAAAATGACAAAAATGACAAAAATGACAAAAATGACAAAAATTACAAAAATGACAAAAATTACAAAAATGACAAAAATGACAAAAATGACAAAAATGACAAAAATGGCAAAAATGACAAAAATGACAAAAATGACAAAAATGACAAAAATGACAAAAATGACAAAAATGACAAAAATGACAAAAATGACAAAAATGACAAAAACGACGAATTGACAAAAATGACACAAAAATCACACAAAAATGACACAAAAAATATACAAATAAGATACAAAAAATGACACAAAATTGACGCAAATGTGACAAAATTATACAAATATTACACAAAAATGATACAAAAACTACGCATAAATTACACTAAAACGAAACTTAAATGTTATGGAAATGATAAAAAATGACACAAAAATGACACAAAAAAACACAAAAATGACAAAAAAATAACAAAAAAATAATAAAAAATTGTCACAAAAATGTTACAAAAATGACACAAATGTGACATTTTCAGTGCTTCTAGCTGTCATTATAAATAGCAACAGTTTTCGGAACTTTTAAATAAATGTTTGATGGTCGCCACACAGAAAAACTGTGTATTATAAGACTTCATGTTTTTTCCTGCCTGAAATAAAAATTGATTATTCGACCCTTTTTCGAGAACAACTATTGGAGCCCGGCTTAATTTCGAATGTTGATCAACGTTCGGGATACTCCGTTGTGCTTTTCTGTTATGCATAGTTAAAATTAAGGCAACGAATGAACAAGTTTTGTTTAACACATTTTGGAGAGCGAAATATGTTCTACTTCCTGCCTGCCTTAGATTTTGTTTGATTTGAACCTGCCGTAGGTGAATCGATTGAATGGAAAATTCATTATAAATAGAATCAGGCCGACAAGTTGCAGAACGACAACGAATTTGGTTCTTTTCACCCATCGTTCCGTCCCCAGTTACGAAACATGTGTAAACTGGCACGTTCACTTTTCCGATTATTGTGCAACCAATTGCGTCAAAAACGTTGACATGATTGTAATTCCCACTCATCAGGGAACATACGCGAGCCCAACCAGGACGGTTGGTTTGCCATTCTAGGTTTTTAGGTTTTCTTTTTCTTTCGTGGGAAGCTATTTTGGTGTGGCTGGATTGATGAAAATATATGACCTTCAACGTTAACAAAATATAATTTTAATAAACCGTTTATTGTTAATCAACATCTTAATGCCAAAGATTTTTGTTTCCTAATATTTGGAATGTATAGCTGAAAACGAGTTTCCGGAACTGTTGCATGTCGAGGGATTTCAAATTCAAGCCTCGGCAATTCGTCAAGCTGTATCCTTTGTCCTTCGCGACCCTTCTCAGCGTTTTCTTTCTATCTCTCTCTTGCTCGCGTCCCGCTCATTAGGTTTTAATTACATTAGTATTCTAGAACCATAATCGCCACCCACTATACTAACGGTGTGTTGTACTTGAATCCATTTTCCTATTCGAGACCTTTTGCTTCTTCCATCCGTTCAAATGAGGTTGGTGGTGGGAGGGACCTGTGTGCTCTACAATAGTTTTTCATTTACCTCAGAACAGCGGAACACAACTCATTCGGATTGTCACACTCGACTCGACTCGGAACAAATGACGGTGGTTGACGCGAAGTGTGGGGAATAAGAACCGGGAAATTGTCGTCGTCGTTATTGGCCGGAAGGAGTTAAGCTAGAATTCTTTCCGCAGCTAGTGCCAGGCGTATATACGCCCCAGCTAACTGTATTTCACGCTTATCAAGATAAGTGACTTCAGCCAGGTGCCCAGGGATGCCATTTGTCGTGGTGACGCGGTGCATTTTTTTTTGTTCTGTGTCACTTTTACCGCATTTGTCCCAAGCCAATCGTTCGCTTTCCTAGTCCAACCCGATATGGAATGTGTGTTTGTGCGATTAGTGTTGCGCTGCAATCCTGGAAAATGTGGAACGAAAGGTTTTCAATTACAGGTTTTGAACACAAATGGATGACTTTGAAATTAGTTGTTTGTTCTTTCAACAGCACAGAATTTCTTTTTTAAGTGAATAATTAGTGTCGTCTGGATTTTTTTTTGTTTTCTGTAGTATATTATTTGTAATATGTTTTCTGCCATCTGGCTACAGACGACAAGACGACAAGACGACAAGACGACAAGACGACAAGACGACAAGACGATAGACGATAGACGACAGACGGTCGAAAACAGAAGACAGACGACAGAAGACATAATATAGACTACAGAATACAGGTAACAGAAAACGGGAGACAGAACAGATGATAGATTACAGACGACAGACCTTGTTAAAATCCCTTAGACCCTCCATTTTTCTTATTTTTTTTACAAATGTTTCCAATTCATAGGGTTCCTAGCCACTTGTCCTACACGGGCTTAGTATTGGAAAACGTCTTTATTTTTAAAATATCAAAAATTAATTGCTAAATGACTTTCAAAATTGTTCCAATTCAATACATACACAAAGGAAATAAAATTAACATTTCATTTAAAAGAACCCGTTTGCTTAAAAATGTTTTGGATTTATCAGGAGATGTGTTTTTTTTTAAATTTCGCAAAAATAGATATTTATGATTTTGAAATTTTAATTTTTACTAAAAGCAACAATTTCAAAAAAAAAACCAAATGTTCCTTATTTATAATTAAATCAAAAGGCATTCAAACGTAGAGGATGACCAAAGTTCCCCTAGTTTACGGTAACTCAAATATATTTCCCAAACATAATTCACATACAACACTTAAGTTTTCCGTTTTTCAAAGTCTAAGAGAAAAAAACCGGAAAAACATGTTTCGGAAAAAAAACTGTAGATCAGCTACGGAATGCTCAAAAAAAGGTTTATGTAGTTTCCAAGAAAGCTTAAGTTAAGTTGTACATAAAAATATATTTTTTGTTTTTTTTTAAGATCATGGCCACAAAAAAATGCAAAAATGTGGTGTAAAAACCTTACTTTTCAATTAATGAATTGTCAAAACTGCTTTTGAACAGAATGTTGAAAAGTTAACGTAATTAGTCACAGTTTTTGAATTTTCTGAGTTTTTAAAAACAAAACACAGAATTTTTGGAAATTTGATTTATTTGATTTTGGAATTCTACTTTCATTTATTTGCTCTTGAGTTTCAAGCCATCATACTACATTTTTATCTTTTAATTCCGGAACGATTGCAATGAAATTTAAACCCTCCATTTCAAGTAGTAATAAATTTACAACAAAAAATGAATGAATACAGTGAAAAATATTTTTTACAGATTCTCAACCTAGAGGAAGAACTAGAAAAAGGATTCTCGAGAACAAATTATGAAATATATTCCAAACCATAACCCCATAACCCTGTGTATTCTCATAGATCGAAAGGCTCGAATATCCTAGAGATGGCGTAAATAGTTATCTAATGCTATACAAACTTGTTTATTGAAGCGGAAAAGTTATTTATTCTGAAACTGTTTTCCACTATCCCATTAGAAGTTTCGATTGTCTGTACCGCATCTATCATCATTACTATTTTTATTTTTATTATTATTATTATAGGTCAGTCCCCATAACAATGACATTCTTATTATTACTCTTCCGGTGACATATGCCAAAAAACTCTTTTACCACAAGAAAGAGAAAAGAACAAAATTGCTAACCAGAAAAGGACCTTTTTCCTTCCGCCTTTTTTTTTAAGGTATTCGGGTTCACCTGTTCATGAGTAAGCGTAGCCGCGCGTTCCAATGCGTGCATGTTTTTCGCAAACCGATCCTTCTTCCCATATCTTCCCTTCCCTTCCCAACCCGAGAGATTAGTGTCAGTAAAGCCCTTTGTCCGGTGAAACTGGAACTTAATTAGATTCCACCCCGAAATCTTCCTCCCACATTTTATGCCTATTTCTTCTTCGCTTCCAATCGTCAAAAGTACCGCTTCCGAAAGCCACAAAGGTGTATGTGTGGCTTTACTTCTTGTTATTGTTTGTGTGGGTGTGTGTCTGACATTGAGGTTTCTTTTGTTTTCCGCTTCCGCCCCAGTTTCGTGTTGCTTCTTCATTGTTTGGTAATTCGACAATGACAAAACCGGGTTGACATTGATAGAGAGCTTGGAATCCCTAATTTGGTCCCAATGAATCGGTTTTGTGCCTTTTGTGCTTCCTTCGGTCGCGGTCGGTCCTCGTCTTTTGGCGCTCCAGGAGGACTTCCTTAGTATGCTCGGCAGCGCAGTAAGACCTAGGTGTCTACTACAACAATGCACCGACCAGGTTCCGGACCGAGTACTTCTGGTCTAGCACCGGCAATGGTAATAATTCGTCGGCAGCTGACACACGAATGGGACCCGAGGGGATGTACGTTCGGGGGCGAGCGAAGGCCTTTGACTGATTGCCTCCTGGAGCAATTGGGGAATTGAAAACCGGAGGACCAAACCAAAAGGGGAAGGAACCGGACGGCCCGGAACATGAAATGGCATCGTCGTCGAACGGAGCAGCACAACTAAATTTATTCGATTGCATTTCAGTGACGGGAACGAAAGAAACTACAAAAATATTGGCTCCGTATCGATACGGAAATTGATTTTATGGTAGCCTAATGAAAAATAATTGTTTGTTGATGCAATCTAAAGAATTTGCTATTTTTTGTTATAGCAATGCTTCATTTTACAACAAATAGGTATGAAAGTGGCTCCAGAGAGTAACATTTGCCTCTCCCAATTTCACGTGGCTGTCATATGACGTTGGTATCTGCCTTGTTTCTTTAATGGTTTGTTTTTAAGAGAAATCTTCATCATCTAGAGATGCTCCTTAGAAATAAAATTTCGTTAGTGGCGGGTTTTAAGAAGCTTGTGATTATTTCACAGGAGCCCCTCCCTTACGAACGAAATGAGCGATTTACTGTGGGTCATTCTCGTTTGGATGATTTAATGACAATACCCAAAAAGGTACAAATTATGTAGGTTTACCAGACGACCTACAAAAGTAGAACTTGTCCTACATTTTGCCGTCCTACTTTTAACACAAAATGTCCAACTTATTCGAGGTACGGATGGCTCTAAGATAGAAGGCTAAAAATTGGAAAATCATATTAACTCAGTCATGCAAAGTTAAAAAAAGTTACCTATGATATTTTTATTGGGTAAATTATGTAATTCGTATAAAAAGTTGGAGAAGATATGCTTTTTGAAGATGCTAAAACAATTTGAAGTTTTCAACATAACGTTGATCGTTTTCTAAAGAACTTATAATTATTAAGATGTAAAGGTAATGAAAAAGCAATGTTATAAGATGTAATTAGCAAAGAAAAAGTTAAGATCAAATTTTAAACCTAGTCATGTTAGTACTGATCGAGTTTAAAGATATTCGAGCATGTTTGCGTGTGTTCGCAATATATGTCGATTTAGATCATTTCAGCGAAGACGCTGTCTGGCCCGAGTCGAAAAACTCAATTTAAGCTAAATTGATGGGAAAAATAGTTCCGCATTATGCTTGATAATTTGACGAAAATTATTATGTTTATAGCTCAACAAGCAGCCACCCCGAACAATTTTCTCTCGGAAATTGGTACCCATTACCAGTGAGTGGAAGATTTCAATGAAAATGTTACGTGTACTGTACCACCGTATACATACTTAATGTCACTTTTTTTTTGTGTAGGTTCAGAATAGTTTCTAAATAACGATGGTATTACTATTTGAACAATCTTTCGGTAGGTCAGTTCTTATTTGGAAAAACTACACAAATCTCTTCTCGAAAAAGATGGAACGAAATTGCTGGACAATGCACTTTCCAGTAAAAACGCTTTTATCTTTGAATATGTTTCTAATTAGAATCATAAAATGTAATTTATTAGTAACGAATTCCCTAAATTTATAGTTTCTTAAACAACATAAACTCTTATAAATATCTTATGTAAAACGAATGATTGAAATTTATAAAAGTAACCAATGTTTTACTTTTGTTGGTTATACTTTTTTTCATCTATCCATGATCATAAGAACGAAAATCTTTTTGTTTTTCTAGAGCATCAGAAAGGCGGGTTATAACAAGATTTGTTCTGCTCAATTCAACATCCAGAAAAATTATGGCATGCTCAGTCATGATTATAACTATTCTTACTGCGTATACTCCTTGATCATTTTTTTTTTTTCAGATTAACTCAAAACATTTTGACCTTTTTTGAAAAAAAAAATGGAGCTTGTCTAGAAGAATCAAGTGTCGGGATTAAAAGAAAAATAATTGAAACTTTATTGTGGGTTTACTAAAATCAATGTTTAACAGCTGACCCCTTAAAAAGTCCTGCGTGAGATTAGTTTCCAATAAATATAACAACATGTTAATTAAAGCGAAGCTTCAAATAATGCGAACATGCGTTACAAATATAACAAACAGGATAAACAAAAAAGAAAAAATCGATCTTCAAATTCTTTTCCAAAAACGTTTCGTTTCTCCCATCATAAATTGCGCATTTCCCTTTTTAATTGGTACAATGGAGCGTGCGGGAATCATTTTAAGCAATGCGTCATTGCTTTGCTACAAAACCACAGAGGCCTTTTCGTTCTTATTATTCGAGTCCACTTCTTTTAAGAGAATATCCTCTCTAGATTGTCAATTTTCTTTTTACATCTTTTCCAGATCATTTCTTCTATCCAATTTGATCCTTTTGTAGATTCTGTGCATAGCTGGGAAAATTATTATCAGACATGGAGCACCTCAGACAATTATGTACTATCAATCAAATTTCCGTGACCATATCGTTACAGAACACTAAGATCCCAGTTCGGTCCGCAGATGATAGATATAATTGATGGCAATTATTCCAAACTATATCCCAGTTAATTTGAGAATGATTTAACTTTACTTTCAGGAAATTTTTTTTTCTTTTTAGTACATCTGTGTATATCTGAGCACATTCGATAAAATTTGAATTAACAACTATACATTTTGCTACTTCAATACTGTTTTTAAAGGAGATAGGAAGTACGTGGGGTTTGGAATAACTTAGAATTTAATTTTCGGTCATTATGTTGTTTGTAGTCTTCAAATTTTTCGAAAATAAAGCGATTATTTAAGATTCATGATCAACAAGGCTCAATCCTCCATAAGTACAGCTTAGATATAATTGATCCCTATATATCTTGAAAATATATCCAGCCTATAAAAATTCACCAACTTCTGATTTTATAACTGCTGTATATGTAGTTTTTTTAGGGGGAAAAGTTTGAGCCATATACCAGAGCATGGACAATACAAAAGCGTTAATTAGCCAACACTTTTGATACAAATAAGGATTTCTGGATCCATGTAAATAGCAAAAATATTTTGATTATTTTTTTTTCAAACTTGTTTTATCCTACAAAAGAAGTGATTTCGCAAGTCAAATTTATATTTTTTATAAAAATGTTGATAACGTCACCTAGGCTGAGGACAGTTTTAACAAATTTTTTATATAGGTATCAAAATTTCAGAAATCTCTTTGTCAATTTTTCTAAGCCGGGGTTCAATATATAAAACCTATAATAGTATACTCAAGGGGCATCCTTCTCTTCAGACTGCATAAAAAATAAAATTAATGATTTCTTTAGAAAATTAGATAAACAAAAATTCCACTAATAAACCAATGGCGGTGAGGCTCGGGTAACCGAAACTAGGAATTCCGAAGCCGCAGCCCATGGCCTAGAGGATAGCCTTCTTCTAAGCCAGCGTGCATGAGATCGAATCCCGGTCACGGCATACATAGTACACTTACTGTGGGTTGGTGGTTTTAGCATTTGTTAGATGCTATTTATCATATCTTCGAAAGATGTACGCTTAGAGTTAAGAAAAAGGAATCTCTTCGAGGAAACAACAGTTTCATTGAGATCCTGTATGTGTTTGTGTTCGTTAAAAAAATGTTTTTTCACCCTCGGATTTCTTATAGAACCTTACCAAACGATTTATTTTCTTATAATTATAATATTTTTGTCGTGTATTGAGATTATTGATATCTTTGATTCATGTCAATAAGCAGTTCTGTTTCCGTTCTGAACGATTGAAAGAAAATTACGAATATTGACGCTCTCTGGAGCCACGACTATAAAATTTATAGAACATTTAATGTTCTTCCATGTTTCAACTTCTTCAGATTCACATGAGTTAATTTTTGTTGAATTTCTTAACGCATCAAGTGGCTGATTACGAGTACGCAAATGAAAAGATGGAACTTTCTCTGACAGCTTTCATTGCTCTCTGGAGCCACGATTTTCGCACTTCATCGTTTGACGCCACTTCGATTTTTCGCGTTATTTATCATGCGTTGAAATTTGCTTATTAAAAACGACTTTCATTAATCTTCAATTGATTTCGAATCCTTCAGAACGTTTCTTAAAAATTTTATATGTAAATTTATTAAGTTTTTTTAAGAATACTAACACAAACACATACAGGATCTCAATGAAATTTGATGTTTCCTCGAAGAGATTCCTTTTTCTTAACTCTAAGCGTACATCTTTCGAGGATATGATGGCTAGCATCTTACAAATGCTTAAACCACCAACCCACAGAAAGTGTACTATGTATGCCGTGACCGGGATTCGGTCTCATACCCGCTGGCTTAGAAGACTTGAAGGCTATCCTATACGCCACGGGCTGCGGCTAAGTTAGCAACATAAACGGAATGCGAAAGCCAAAACATCTTCTCTCGATGTGTGTATTCTTCCTGGCCGATCGCCTTAAATTTTTAGATCAATAAGTGGCATTATGACAGACTACCTTCCTCCGGATGACCAAGTCCTAGAATTTCTTCATCTGCAAGATTCTGCTGCGTCCTATGTGCCACAAATGTTTTGCACTTAATTTTTCAAAGTAAGAAACCATCTGAAGGCGATCGAAAGTAAGCCATCGGGATGTCGATAAATCAAAATTTCTGAATATTTTAGATCAGGGATGAGTAACCTTTTCAACCAGCGGGTCACCTCACCAAATCTTGCGTTCATATGCTCCAAATCCAGTGCTTTCAATTTTGCAATTAGTGCAAGAAAATCTGAAAAAAAAATACAAATTGGAAAAACAGCAACATTAGAAAATTCGTCATAAATTCTGTGTTTCGCATTTTGACAATCTGAAAATGCAAAAAAGTGCCAAATTACGTCAACGTTTCAATCCTGTTTTCTAAATTTATCTGGTATGTCTTTAACGTTCGCGAGCGAATTTATAAAATTAATATCTTTTACAGGTACCGTGACATTTGGTAAATTCAATCGTTTGGCACACAAACTTTCTTGATGAGTTATGCAATGGTTAACGAACGTGTTTTGATGTTATACTTCTTTATCGCCGATACAGTTTCCGAACATTTTTAATATAAGTGAAGAAATAATCTTAGTAAGATTATCTTACTTCTACTTGACTTGAAAAAGTCTGTGCTCGTCCGCAATCTTCCGTTTCTTTGTTTGCTTTTCCGCCGGTTTTAAGAACGAACGAAATCAGCGATATTGTGGATCATTTTCGTTTGGATGATTTAATGACAATATCCAAAAGGATACAAATTATGTAGGCTTACCAGACATCCCACAAAAGTAGAACTTACATTTTTACCCTTTGTCCTACCGCCCTAGTTTTGACCAAAAAAGTTCAACTTACTCGATGTACGGATGGTTCTAAGATAGGTGGCTTAAAATTGGAAAATTCTTTTAACTCTTTCATGAAAAGTTAAAAAAAGTCACCTATGATATTATTTATTGGGTAAATTGTGTACTTCGTATAAAAAGCTGGAGAAGATATGCTTTTTGAAAATGCTAAAACAATTTGAAGTTTTCAACATAATGTTAATCGTTTTCTATAGAAATTATGATTATTAAGATGTAAAGATAATGAAATAGGCAATGCTATAAGATGAAATATGCAAAGAGGTAGTTTGGATCACATTTTATATGTAGTCAGGATTGAGTTTGATGATATACGAGAATGTTTGCGTGTGTTCGCAATATGTGTCGATTTAGACAATTTCAGCGACGACGCTGTCTGGCCCGAGTCGAAGGGCTCAATTTCAGCTCAATTGATGGGAAAAATAGTTCCGCATTATGCTTGATAATTTGACGAAAATTATTATGTTTATAGCTCAACAAACAGCCACTCCGAACAATTTTCTCTCGTAAATTGGTACCTATTACCATTGGAACATTTCAATGAAAATGATACGTGTACTATTAGACTGGCCCAAATTTGTATGGGATGATTTTTACAACATTTTTTTCAACGCGGCACCCCCTAGGTTGGTGCATTTAGGTGAAAAAATGACTTTCTGAAAGTTTCAGGTCATTTGGAAGAAGCACGAGCTGGCGCAAAGGACTTAAAATTTGTATGGAGATTTTCGGCAAAATGTATGAAAAATCGGCATACTTTCACTCTTTGTATTCTAAAATATTTTTCCAGTAAGCCAAACAGCTCAGAATTTCAGAA
Organism: Uranotaenia lowii; assembly: GCF_029784155.1. NCBI lineage: Eukaryota > Metazoa > Arthropoda > Insecta > Diptera > Culicidae > Uranotaenia > Uranotaenia lowii. Next base: position 43,185,404 of record NC_073692.1, on the reverse strand, counting down.
ATTGTAGTTCAAACAATGGTAAACAAGTTTGTAGAAGATTGTGACGCGATACGATTTGACTGTGATGAGTTATCCGCAATTGAATGTGTCATTTTTTTCTCATTTCATTGATATATCGTGAACGGTGTATGGGCTAATAATCGCACTAACTTGATCGCGTCGTCGCACAATGCAGCAGTTTATAGTTTTTCAAAACTGTCTTTAATTTTTTGCAAAGATATTTGTTATAAAATAAGCTACAACTTTGCCGAAGACACAAACTTCCTATCTGTAATTCTCATTGTGACAATGCGATCAAGTTAGTATTAATAATCCAACTATACACATATCGATAAAATGAGAAAAAAATTACACATTCAATTGCGGATAACTCATCATAGTCAACTCGTATCACGTCACAATCTTCTACAAACTTGTTTATCATTGCTTGAACTACAATTCCTGAAATTCTGAGCCTTCTAGCATACTGGAAACATATTTTGGAACACAAAGAGTGAAAGTATGTCGATTTTTCATACATTTTTCCGAAAATCTCCATACAAATTTCAATTTCTTTGCGCCAGCTCGTACTTCTTTCAAATGATCTGAAACTTTCAGAAAGTCATTTTTTCACCTAAATACACCAACCTAGGGGGTGCCGCGTGGAATATAGGGATTTTTTTTGTTATGGGCCAGTCTAGTGTACTATACTACCTTATACTGAACTGAATGTCACTTTTTTGTGTAGTTTCAGGATAGTTCCTAAATCTCGATGGTAGATATTACTTTTGTAAAATGTTTTGGTAGGGCTGTTTACATTTGGAAAAACTACACAAATTTCTTCTCACCAAAAGATGGAACAAAATTGCGGGACAATGCACTTTCCAGTAAAAAAGCTTTTATCTTTGAAAATATTTCTATTTATAATCATGAAATGTAATTTATTAGTAACAAGTTCCCCAAATCCATAGTTTCTAAAACAACAAAAACTCTTATAGGTAAATATCTTATGTAATACGAATAATTAAATTTTTGATTTGAATTTCCTCAGATTTTTAAAAGTAACCATTATTTTTTCCTCTTATCGCCCGTTTGTCAAAAAGCTCAAGCTCAAACTACCAACAAACAAAATATGTCAAACCATTTCCACTCCATCACCTCCCAAGTGACTTGTCACGACAACAAACTTGAAGCAAAAAGTGGTTCAAATGACCAAACGATGCATTTGTCCTATGCAGGTTGCATCTTGCTCTTCTTCCCGATAGAAAAAAAATACAAACACCCAAGGATCAGCTACAGGATGCCGAAGCCAAACTGACATTCGAATTAGAGCACATTAATTTTTCAAACCACACTATTCATGAATGGTGCGATGACATTTGTCGCAAATGGTGGCATGAAAAAGTCAGGCAGCTAACGAACGACATCCATTCAAGACTTCTCTGTTAAATACTCGGCACGATGAAAGAGAAAAATGGCAGGACAAAAACTGGATAGGAACCGAACTCTTTTTACCAGCTCTGTGAAACCTAAGAAGCTACCGAATGTCGCTTGAAGCAAACTCCCATTGGAACAAATCGTTCCCAGGCAGCAAAACTTTAAAGGTATTCAAAGCCTAAAGCAGCAAAAGTGTCCTTAAGGAGTTTAAAATTAAGTAACATCCGATTATGGGACACTTTTGCGAAAACGGACCTACCCCAACCACCTCTAAGCCATTCGGAATGTCACGTTCAGTTTCCGCAATTCGAGAAACACCTTTATCGTTCTTCCGGTTTTTTTGAGGGCACCTTTTTTGGGACCATCTCAAACAATTTGATGTAGACCATGGAAATGCAATAAGAAATACAAGCAATCGGTTGAAAGTGTTGGTAGATACCATTCGAAAATGTTTGAGAAGGAAGGTTTTCTATTCTGACTTAGGTAATACAAAGTAAAATCTTTCAAACAACTTTTTTTTCCTACAAACGATCAACAATTTGAATTTTTAAATAATGTAATTTATGTCCCCGGTTAAAATGTTTGATTTATTCTAAAAAAAATCCATGTTGATAGTTATTTCAAGATCAAGGTAATTCTTCTAAAGAATCTTTCCAATTAACAGCTTCGTGAGCGTTGTTTTTGTGTTGTATATCGCATTTCGTCTGTCGTCTTGTCGTCTTGTCGTCTTGTCGTCTTGTCGTCTTGTCGTCTTGTCGTCTTGCCGTCTTGTCGTCTTGTCGTCTTGTCGTCTTGTCGTCTTGTCGTCTTGTCGTCTTGTCGTCTTGTCGTCTTGTCGTCTTGTCGTCTTGTCGTCTTGTCGTCTTGTCGTCTTGTCGTCTTGTCGTCTTGTCGTCTTGTCGTCTTGTCGTCTTGTCGTCTTGTCGTCTTGTCGTCTTGTCGTCTTGTCGTCTTGTCGATTTGTCGTCTTGTCGTCTTGTCGTCTTGTCGTTTTGTCGTCTTGTCTTCTTGTCGTCTTGTCGTCTTGTCGTCTTGTCGTCTTGTCGTCTTGTCGTCTTGTCGTCTTGTCGTCTTGTCGTCTTGTCGTCTTGTCGTCTTGTTCTTCTTGTTCTTCTTACTCTCCTTTCCTAAGTAAGTGTTTTAAAACTTTTAGGTGCAAAGAAGTGACGAGGTGCGATGAAGCAACCCTTTTCAATATATTCAATAATGAAAGAAAAAAGTGATCAAAGTTACCCCAGTTTACGGGAGCGGGATGAATCATCCAAATGGATAAAAATCCCCAAAACAAAAAAAAATTAAGTTTACGGTACATCACGAGGTTTGGAAAACAATAAATTTTGTAAAAATCGGTTTAAAAACAAGAGAGATATAGCGATTTTAAGCGAGGAGCGTCAAATTGACACCCAGGGTCTAATTAGGATTTTTTTTTCTGGGCTTTCAGGGTGTGTCCATAAAAAAGTAATGATGCAAAATTGAAGATTCTAAAAATTCATTGTATGCACCCGAATGAAGTTACAAGCCGAGAAACTACCAATTTTGTCATATTGACACTCAAGAGCGGATAAGGGTTAAACATAAATCCATCGATTACTATTGTTTGTGTCTCATATCAAATAAACTATGCTCAATAAATCGGTGCCATTAAAGATTTTCGGGCTGACTAATGAAAATTGGAAATCATGTAATAAGATTGACTTAAATACTTTTTTTTATTATTCTACGTACTTTTTGTGATTGTCCAACAGGTGGTATTGTCAAAAAAACAGGATTTGATTTTTTTTTTCGAAACATCAATAGATTGCAAAAACAAAGCATCAAAAATGGTGTAGACGCCCTAATATATGCAACCAAATTGATCATCTTCTTGACTGGGCTGCTTTTCTTATCGAAAATGTACCATTTAAATATTATCTGAACCCTAGATAACCATCGGTCAAATTGGTTAAACTATTTAATTGCAGATTTTTCGATGTTCTCATAACTAAATTACAAATACGATCCTTTTTGAAAATCAGGACAATTCAGGACATTTTAAAGACCACTTTCCAATAATCAGAACAACTAGAGAATTATTTAAAACGTTCAAAAAAAATCAGGACAAATTCTGAAATATTCGGACACCTGGCATCTCTGATCAAAGCTCCGATAAAATTAACAGTGTAATTCTTCCATTTCGGTCGCCAGATAGCGCTATTTGTGTGTCCCGTTTTCTCGTTAAGTGTCATATATCGGTAGGGGAGAATGGGAATACTTGATCTCCTTTTCTTATTTTCATCATATCTTTTTGGGAAAATTTTACAACTTGCCGTTTTCTGCATTTTCTGATATCATGTTATTTCAAGTTTATATGCTACAAAAGTTCGAACTATACATGTACTCGTAGACAAACTAGAAGCATTTTCGTGAGACCAAAAAAATTGTGATATTTTTCAAGTTACAGGAGACTTGATCCTTTATTCAGGATGCCCTGACCCTAGGCGAAAATTAAGTGAAATCCGGAAATAAAAGGTCTGGTGACTATTTTTTGGCAAATTTGTTCTCATTTCACAGTTTGTGAGTGTTAGACAAAGAGAATTCTAAAAGTTTGTCTACTACCCTTAAGTCATTACATTCTTTAAGGCGCAATTTTCTAGTTTTGCATGCAGTATTTTTAGTCAGTTTTAACAGATAATTACTGGATATATATTGGTTATTGAACAGTTATTAGTAATTTCATGATAACCAATAATCACGACAAATTCAGAAGAAGGATATATCTTTTTAGGCTCTAGGGATAAATTCTACCCATAACATACATTTTGGAAAACTTGTTCTTAGAAAAATTGAGAGTTTACTATTGCATTGAAAATATGGCATTATGAAGTTCATATTATATTCTAACGATTGACGTATTGGAATAAATATTTTTATAATAATTTTTTCATGTGAGAAACCTTTTAAACTGATAAAAAAAGATCTTCAAATCACATTTTGTAAAATTTTACAAACAATGTTCAATAACTCGAAAATTTAAATTTTTAAAATTGGTGAAGATAACAGCATTGTTGTTTTGTTCTGTTTGGCACATTCTTCAAGAACATTTGATATTTGTAAGACATTCCTGTTTGGAGATATAGCGAAGGAATCAAGTATCCCCAGGGATCAAGTATCCTCACTCTTCCCTATAAGTATAGGGGAGAGTGGGGATACTTGATCCCTTTTTCTTATTTACACCATATCTTTTTGGAAAAATTCAGCAACTCGCTTTCTTTTACATTTTCTGACAGCGTGTAACTTCAAGTTTCTATGCTCCTAAAATTAGAACGATACTTGAACCCGTAGATGAACTAGAAGCATTTTCGTGGGAGTAAAAAAGTTGCAATATTTTTGAAGTTAGGGGATACTTGATCCTTTATTCAGGAAGCCCTAATCCATGGAAAAAATCAAACAAAGCGCCAAGATAGAATGTTAATTGACTATTTTGGTCATGTTTGTTCTCATTTCACAATCTATAATTGTCAGAAAAATAAATTCCATAGCTTATTCTCAACCCTTATGACATTGCTTACTTACGGGCGCATTTTTTTTATAAACAAGAGAAAATCAATTATTTTAGCCCTTTTCTTCAGATAATTGATGGATGAATATTAGCTATTCGATAAATATTAGTAATCTCGTAATCAGCAATGACAACCGTTTTTGCTATCGACGTTATGTTGCTCGTATGCAAAGGGATCTTCGCCGCAATCCGAAAAAGTTCTGGAAATTTGTCAACTCAAAACGGAAGGAATCCGGTCTGCTTGCGGTACTCCAACTAAACGACAGAATTGTCACGTCTCCTGCCGAAAAATGTAACCTCTTCGCGATGCACTTCTCTAGTGTTTTCAATGATCTATCGCCAACTGCTGATCAAATTTTCGCAGCCGTCACACGGTTGCCCATAGATGTGCTGAATCTGGATGTTTTTTCTATAAGCGAGGAAATGGTTCTTGAAGCCATTGGTAAACTGAAGTATAGTACATCAGCCGGACAGGATGGAATTCCGGCGTGCGTTCTTAAGAAGTGTCGCACTCTTTCAGTGAAACCACTTACTCACATCTTTAACCGGTCCCTAGAACAGCAAACATTCCCCAACGTCTGGAAAAGATAGTTTATGAGCCCAGTCTTTAAAAAAGGTGATAAGCAAAATATTCTTAACTATCGTGGTGTCACATCACTAGCTGCCTGCTCGAAGGTATTAGAGAGGATCGTAAACGATGTTATTTTCTCGGCTTGTCGGAACTGGATCTCTGAAAATCAGCACGGATTTTCCCCTAAACGTTCGGTAACCACGAATTTGACAGTTTTTACATCATATTGCATATCACAAATGGATGACGGAAAGCAAATTGATGCAATTTATACTGATTTTTCGGCTGCATTCGATTCAGTGAATCACGATATACTCCTGAAAAAATTGCAACGTTTGGGATGTTCTGAACGACTATGTGCTTGGATAAAAAGTTATCTTACGAATCGCCGTTTAGCTGTCAGAATTGGTTCTGCAGAATCTCCTGTTGTTTACAATGTTCTGCAATGATATTAATTTGCTTCTTATTGGCTGTGGAGTTCTCCTGTATGCGGACGACCTTAAAATATTTTTGGTCATAAACAATTTAGCTGATTGTTACGAGTTACAAGGCTTCCTGGACATGGTTGTGAACTGGTGTGCTGCTAATTTACTGGTTTTAAGCGTTGCTAAGTGTTGTGTTATAACATTCGGTCGGAGGAAACATCCATTCATATATGAATACAGCATACTGGGTGAGTCACTGCAACGTGTGGATCAGATAAAGGATCTTGGAGTTTTATTGGACTGTCATATGACTTTTAAGCCCCATTACTCTGTGGTACTCGAGAAGGCCAACAGGATGCTAGGATTCATTATACGCCTGAGTACTGAATTCACCGATCCCGTCTGCTTGCGAGCTTTGTATTGCTGCCTGGTTCGATCAATATTGGAATCTGCGAATCTGGTATGGTGGCCGTTTGAGGCTTTGTGGGTTGCGCGTTTCGAAGCAATACAACGGCGATTTGTGCGGTATGCTCTCCGTGAACTACCTTGGGAAAACCCGTTAAATCTACCGCCTTATCCGCAACGGTGTGCTCTGCTTGGACTCCATACGCTGGCGGATCGTCATTCCATTGGTCGATCACTGTTCGTGGCAAAGATATTGAGAAATGAAATTGACTGCTGTTGGCTGCTTTCCCGTTGTAACATTTATGCTCCAGAACGAACCCTTCGTAATCGAGACTGGCTCTCATTGGAACCACGAAGTACGCGCTATGGCAGTAACGACCCCCTTCGTTCAGCAAAAATATGCTTCCTCCGTTATTAGGGGAGGAGCGGGCTATATGCGCCTATTAAGCAGAACACTGATTTAATCAAATATCACATCGAATATGTGTACAAAAACTATATACACGTGTGCAGGCATCTGTTTTCTATACATTGGAGTAATTTTTATGTTAAAATTTTCTTCTGTTTCCAAGAAAACGATTTTATTGTAAGTGTTGTCTAAAATGCCGAACCTCAAACCGTGTGGGCTAAATGCGCCTATTTATGTTTTGAAAAATATTTCTGTTTTTTGAGAAATACTTCCGTATAATTTCATTGAAACTGCTAGAAAGTAATAATTTCCGTACGACAAAGCTGAAGTTTTATAAAAATCTATGTATATTATAATTTTATAGAATAAAACAAAAGTTAGAGTTGCTATACTATGGAGGCAGTTCATCCATGAGAAAAACTTTATCAAATCTGTTTTTAGATATTCAATTCTCTCTTAAGATGCTATTCAGAGCTAAGATTTGAAGGTTCAATGATAAAAATCATTTATTTATTCTATTTAACGTTCTATCTAAGCGTATCAACCTCAAAATGCATTGGTCAGATAAGCTGTCTAGTCAGCCATTCCATCAAACAGCCGTAGGGTCATTTAACCCGATAGGCCCATTTAGGAAACCTTTCCCCTATACCCTATTCGATTTTAATGTGTCCATTGCAACTTTTAAACAACGGATTGAGCATAGCATGAGTGAACGATTAAGAAACTAGCAAACGATTTATGTAAACCTAGATTTCAGTTTTATTCATTCAGACACCCACTTTTGTCAGATGATATCAAGATAATAAACAAATAAACAAATAAACAAACGACCACGATCCACTGAGAAGAAGAATATACCGGGATCATTTGTACCCAAATATTAGGGATCAATTGTGCCCAAAATCAACATTTTTGAAAACTTTCCCTGAAAAAAGTTGGGAGTTTTCCAACGCTTTGAAAATATTGTGTTTTGAAGTTCATTTTACTCTTGAAAGATTGATGTATTGGAATAAATATTTTTGTTATAATATTATCATGTTAGGAACATTTCAAAATGATGAAAAAAGATCTTCAAGTCACATTTTGTGAAACTTTTCAAACAAAGTTCAATAACCCAAAAACTTATTTTGTTAAAAATTTTTGAGCTTCAACTATTGCTGTTTTGTTCCATTTGGCACATTTTTCTAGAACATTTGATCTTTGTACGACATTCCAGTTTGGAGATATAGCTAGGGAATCAAGTATCCCCAGGGATCAAGTATCCTCATTCTCCCCTATCTGATTGAATGTAAAAACTATGCAGTTTCGGACGCGTTGATTCATCCTCTTCGAGATGAACCTGCTGGAGGCTCAGCTGTAGAAGCTATTTGAAAACTTTGACTCTCAGGACGCAGCTCGTGGAATGTGTCTTATGCATGTGTGTTTATTTTAAAGTTTTCATTTAAAAGAACAGTAAAGAAAAGGTATCAGAAGGTTGTTTTCACATTTTGTGTTTATCTCTTACCCGACCAGACTTTTATGGCAAAATTAAAGCAAATTTTGCTATCACGCCCTGAGAGCCCAGTTTGCTCTCATTTTGCTTGACATAAGGTGGTACACAGCAAAAATGAGAGCACAGATTTTCATACTTGGTTAGCAAAGTGATACCAAATTTTGCTAAAACTGAGACCCTAACTACACCTCATTTTCCGACAGCTTAAAGAGCACAATGATGCCAATATAAGGTGTCACATATTTTTCAGTGAAAGCAAAATTACATATCGTTGTGCTCTCAAAACTATCTTTGTTTTGAGGTGTAGTTAAGGTCTCAGTTTTAACAAAACTTGAAATCCATTTTGCTCACCAAGTACGAAAATTTTGCTTTTATTTTTGCTGTGTACCACTTCATGTCACGCTAAATGAAAGCAAATTTCACACTCAAGGGGTGATAGCAAATTTTGATATAATATGCTCGGAAATGTATTACGAATACATCCTACTTTAGCAACTATGTGATCTTAAACGCGATTTTATGAACATTTCATTGTCGTCTTAAGTTATAATTGCATACATGAAGGCGTATACCTAATCACCTAATGCTGAACATTGAATAGTAAAAATCGCCTAAATTTATACAATCATAAGTGATGGCATTTGACCCTTTTCTTATGTTTTATCAAATCACCTTCCCCTATTCCATTTAAACTAACACTTTGTTTTCGTTGGATCAGGTTGAAATTAGCTCAGATTTGAGTTGATTGACTTACCTTAGCCTCTTTTTTCCAGTTCCGTTTGAAAGTGAACATGTACGGAATCGGTCCACAAAACGGCTGACGTGTCACGATTTTACCTCAACAAGATCTGTTTGTGATTTTAGCACGGCCTTTCTCTATATATTTCAGCTTAGGTCGATCTTCCTGCAAGCGGTTCATTTCTTCCCGGTAATGAACTCTTTTGATTGATGCGAAGAGACGATTACTTCCGGTGAGATCGTGTTATTTAAAGCTTGCTGTCTAGATCTTTGATCTTGGACTCGATTCTAACTCCAGCAACTGTAAAATTAAGGAAAACACATTCATTATTTTTTTTAGCTATGATAAAACTCTATGATCTGCTTTAATCCGAGTTGCATTATATTACCAAAAATTTTGCTATAATGTGTTTTTACTTCCGGTTTGAGCTCGCCATATTTGACCAAGGGCACATCGCTTTTGATGTGCTTAAGATATCATCCAACATTATGGTTCAGTTCATAATAAGTATGAGTGAGAAGATTGGTTCCAGTGATATAAGCCTCTCCGTGGCCTTATCCCTTGCTGAACATCGATTCCAGCTGTTATGAAACTGCGTGCATCCCTGTATTAAATATACAATACATAGTATCTTAGAAAGAATTATAGCAGCAGTTATTTTAGAATGGCCTTGATAATGTCATCAGATCTAAACATTTCTTCAAGATAAGATTTTATCAATGGTATGACAATACTTAGACATAATTTGCTCATGAACTGGCCAGTTATAAAAAACTTGAAAAGAAGACTTTGCTAATCAGGCCAGAAAAACTCAATTATTTTACTCATTTTGTATGAAACTGTGTGTAATGTTTCTACTCACGAACAATTTTTTTTTATTGAATCTTTAAAAATACTTACAGTTAAAAACAAGATTCTCTGTAAGAAGGATTTCGTTAGCAATCTTGAATTCCTAATCCTCGTGCGCAGTGGGCATGTGGTGAATAGTTTTACATGAGGAATGGCTCTAAGAACATGAATTTCTTCCTGGGTCGAATTTCGTAATTGGAGCGAACCCTCCAGTTTTTGCTCATCCAGCTTCTTCGTCTTGCTTATCATGTCTAAAATACCAAGCAGCAACTTATCTTCTGGAGAATCCTCAGCAGACAGTGACCAAAATCATCCTGCAATATTTAAATATTTTTTCGTCTTTACATTTTCAAAGGTTATTAAATGTTTCTAGATAAATTACTCACTTGTGGACACATTTGCAGAAGTTATAATAACTGCGCGAAGCTTTTCGACAGATGCAGTCCTATGTAATTGGATACGGAAACCGTTCCACCGTGAATCAGCACGCGGGTGAAAATCAAATGGAGCATTAACGCCGTCGAGGATGTTCAGCTTCTGGTGCAATCGTGGTTCCCCGAGGTTGCTAGTTCTGCCGTTTTGGCCTGTAGGGAACGAAGAGGCCCACCACCAACTTCCGTAAAAGGTGTGCTCAGAGTTCTGTGAGCTCCTTTGAAGATTGCATCCACTTAAATGTCCGGCCATGTCTCACTTTTTTTTCTGATGCACTATTACTATTTTGAACGAATAATGTGGACATTGAACTTTACCGTATTACGAAGGAAACGTCTCATAACGATACCGATAACTTAAAATGGGCAATAATCAAAGTGGCGATATTAAAAACTTTCACATTAGGACTTAGACGGGACGCGACGGCCAAATTTGAAAACAAACAATCAAAGTTTTCAGCTTGTTGTACTAGAACCATCTGTTTCAAAACATGACGGGTGGATCGGTGACTATAAACATATATCCATGCAGATTCTCAACACAGCAGTTTTATTGATATGAGCTTAAATTGTTTTGAGTAAAATAAATAAATGTATAGTTTCAAATAGTTGCCTTAAAAGGTTATCATAATTAGTTGCCTAACTATTTCGAAAAAATCCTTCCAACATATTTTTTTTAGATCATTGAACATTTTAGCTGTTCTAAGAAACTTTAAACTATAAATTAACTATGGATGAGCTCGGCCTGTGTGAAAAACTCGTCAATGAGGAGGATGGTGTGGGTTTTAAAATCATCAAATCAACACTCTAACAGAACTTCAGCTCAGAATTTTTAACCGAAAACCAAAATAATGATATTGTCGCTAAATCTATCTAAACCGGAGTTTTCGTCAACATCAGCGACGGCGAAATCACCGACAACATTTCATGTTGACCAGGCATCTATCGAACATCTTCCAAGTGTCGGAACTAAACAAGAGAAAGGGTTGCCGATTACCGAGGTATTTGATGAATTTTTCATCGTCGCTGGTTGCGACAAAACCGCGACCAGCGCGAAAACTTCGGATTTTGACTGTATTGACAAGATATAGTTGAATTTCGAGCAGTTTGGGATTAATGATGTCTTTGGCTTGAGAAAAAAAAATCACAGAAGTAAAAAAAGCAGGAATAAAATTCAACTTTTTTTAAACTATGAAATTAAAAGCGTTTAAATTTAAAAAAAAGTTGCAATCATTTTTTCAATTGTCATATTCAATTAATGTTTTGTGTAGGTGTTTAGTGAAGATATTACTTAAAAAACTCTTTTTTTCTTGTATTTCAATTTAAAAAAAAATCAAAACAATTTTCGGGCAAAAAACTGGATTTTGCACTAAAGTTAGATTGCACATTACCTGATGTTCACATTTCTTTGAATATTCTAAAATCCTTATAAGCCACGTGAAATTAACGCTGATTCCTGCATTGCAATTTGAAAGTTAGACCAAAAAGTTGTAATTTAAAATAACGTTGATATTATGTTTTGATAGTTGATATTCTGAAGTCAGAATCCAAATTTTTTTTAACAATGTGTGCGTGTGCAGTGAAAATGCTGATTTTGATTGTAAAAAACTGTAACTTATGAAATGCATTGATTTTCATTATAAAATTAAGGAAAATTCTCACATGCTTCAATGTTGTCTTTTTATTTTTTATACAATCTGATTTCAGTTTTGATTTCAGTTTTTTGTAAAATCCAATACTTACTATTACAATTGGGTTTAATTCTGCAATACGGTTTACAGTGTAGCAGAAAAAGTTTCATGGAACGAAAGACTGTAATATAAGGATAGTTGCACCCCACCGGTAGGCAAGAAATTTTCAAAACTAAATTTCTATTTCTCGAAATTTCTGAAATAAATCAGAACAAAGTTTCAGTGGGCGATATGAGCCCAAACACCCCCCCCCCCCTTTCGCACGGCTTTGAGTTGAGGTTGGCTAGTACCACCAAGTTCTGTTCTAGCACAGTCTATCATGCATGCAAATATTTAATGTCATTGATTTTTGGTGTTTCAATCTCTCTTTTCTAATATCGGCCGGTCAAGACTGATTCTGTTAGTGCACGGAAAATATCAAGTATTATTGTGGCTTTGAGAATTAAATCGAGAATAATTGGAACCAGTGAAAGTCAAACCCGCAAAGTAGTTTGGTAAAAATCATCACTATACCAAACTGAAATAAGACGACTCACCGACTCGGGTGCGACCCACTAACTTCGATACACTATGCGAACAAAATTTTTCCTGCCCATATTCAAATGCATTTTACGCGCAATCGTACCGATGATCAGTTTCATGAGTTCGAAAGTTTCAATTTATCGAATGTTCCTCGCTCAATGGAAGTGGAAGAAAAAACAGAGCTTTTGTAAAACCTTAATGATGTGCGTTCAAAGCGCAATTTGACAGGGTGAGTGTTTTTAAAATTAGATATGGTTTCGAAGAAATTTCTTTTTTTACTTACGGTGTCCGTATTGATGATGCCTTGTTTTGTTTTCAAATTAGTTCAATGTATATTATGCTTCAGATTTTCTATCAGTTTACCGTCGGTACCTAATTTTGGTTTCAGCTTGCTATCAAATGATAAATATTGAAACCTAAACTATGCCTTGCTTGCTGTCATAAAGTATCCTATACCAAATAATACTATCAGTTTGCTGTTGACACCTCATTTTGGCCTATGTTTGCTATCGATTTAGGCATCAAAGTCTGCTCGGGTTACCGTTATCTTACTTTGACAAGGTATCTTTTGATGTTATCAACTCAAATCCTCAAACCAAATCAGGTTATAGTTTGGTTGCACTCTTAATCGTCTCGGACGAAACAAAGAGCTGCAGTTCCAAGTAGGTATGTATGTAGATTGGCAGCAAGTTTCTGCTTTCTATCAACGGGATTCCATGTTGACTCAGCGAGAAAATCCACCGAGACTGACCGTCACTCGCTTAGTTCGGTCCGGTCAGCTCTAAACTCTCCCCGGGGCAACGCTGATAGATTTACAGCAGCTACCGTCTAGAGGAACTATCTATTTAATGAGAGCGACACACTACCGTATATGCCGTGGATGGCGCCCTGTTTATCTTACAGGATCATAAATTAAACCGAAAGCCGTCGCCGGACAAACTTATGGGGGAAGACTCGGTTAAACTCTAGGGCGAACCGGGACGACGACGACGGTTTGAAGATCGGTCGCTCCATTAGACGACGACTAGTTTGTGTGGACAGTGTTTCCGGCCGAATTGATTGACTCAGGGATTTTGGGCCGAGAACTCATCTCAACATTAGTCGCAAGCTTGGACGCTCAAGCCAAAGGAACAAAATGATGTAGCTCCTAGTTTATCGCAAAGCGTAATCAGCACTAAACTTTTGCTGTAATGCAAGAGTCGTTGCAATCTGTGAAATGCTGCCCTGCATATCTAAACTCTTGACCAAGTAGAACAGACGAATGTGTCCCTCTAGGCGGGAAAACGAAATATTTCGCTCAAGGTGTGAAGTTGAGGCGTGTAAAGGCAATGGCGGAGAAGATGATGTCGACGATGATGATGTATAAAGGCAGTTTTCCTTCCTTCTATCACATCGGATGCACTACGCTGGAAGAATTGATAAATGTAAGCTCGTGCTGTTCGTGCGGTTTCTGCGACGATATCCAAAAGCCTGGGGCAGGGGCAAGGAAAATGGCTCAATTTGAGGAAGCGATGGCATCAGCGAAGTCAGCAGTCCTTGGTAGGGAATAATGTCCTTAAAGGTACAGTTGAGGTTGTCTTAACAGCAACGTTTTTCCCTGTATAAACAATGTCAAAATGAAAAATGATTGAAATGTGTCTATGTTAAAATAAGCCATGATAACTGAAGCTTGAAAGACTCATTGCTTATTAAATAACTGCTGCATACCGCTCCTAGAGTGGTTGGATCTTCAAAGTTCGACCCTTCTTGATATTTCCATTCGCCAATACTATTTTTAGGACGACTCGGAATTGCTTTATTGGTTGATGGTCCAGTTACAGAGACTATATTACCAACGTATTTCTTTATAATCCGTAGAGTTTACAATCTTTTAGACTCCATAGTTATTTTTTTATTGCCAGGAATTTACCACATCGTGGCATTCTTCCCTAAATTATACTCCTTAAAACAAAAATATTTGGCATTCTTTTATACTTCGCAGAGTTAACAAATCTGTTTTTGTGTTTCCTTTGTGTTACATTTCATTGTGTGTGTACATTTTTACGTCCGTGAACCTCACAAAATTTCCGTAACCTAGCTTGAAGGCGGTGTCCCGGTCTTCTGGCTTATGAGTCATTGAACTAAACATCTCATAGTTCCCATAGCAGGTGGTAGTCTCACTTTGACAAAAGTAGACGAGGGTTGGATGCGACGGAGGGGGCGAAATTTTGACGACCGTCTGTTGGCTGGCCAAGAAAAGTTAAATGGAGGCAGTTGATTTGCTAGCCTTGTTGAATGAATGTACCTCGTGCTAAATCCGCTTTTTACAACTTGTGTTTAAATGGATCAGATATTAACTTTTCACAATACAGATTTTTTAAATCAGGTAAAAAAAAATAAGACAAAATCACCATAGAATAATGAATTTGCATTCTTATGCTGGTGATACTTCATTAAGCAATTTAAAGGAATAGTAGAAAAAAAATCCACTTTTGGCTATTCTTGTATCATAAGAATTTAGCATTTCTATCTAGTAAGTTCGAAAAAGGTGATAACTGGATAAGATTTTTTCTTCGGACTGACCACTATAAACAATCTACACTACATATGTTTGTAAAGTATTTGAGTCAAAGAATTTAGATGCAACCATAATCCATGCTGTTGCTTGCTGATTAGAGCATCACTGGTTGGCCACCAGATAAAAACGAATATGGCATTAGTCAACAGTTAGTAGTGAACCTACATGTAAAAAAAGCGACGTCTGAAACACAAAATTCCAATCGATACAGAAGAACTGTCAAAATCGATTCCAATCGATCCGAGCTTTTGTCATGGAGCTTTCAGCTTTCTAATTGAAAATTCAAACAAGGAGAGTATTGTGATTGCTGTTGTTGTTCAAACAAATAATTTCAAAGCTCGTCATCTGGATTTATTATTAGGAGCAATTTTTCCACTGCTCTGGTGGTTCGTGTTCGTAGTTATAAAACTATATGTTTGTTTGTCATTCATACCGTTTATCGCAATTCACCGACCATCAAATGCAATATTGTTTTGTTAGATTTACTAAGCGTTCACTTTAGAGCTTGAACATTGAGCCACAAAACAGTGCTAAGGTTTTTTCCAAGACATGTCGCTTCTCTTATATGCAGGTTCACTAACACTAAAATATTTTTTTTTATAAATCTGTGAAAATTTATCAAATTAACGAAAAATGATGGTAATTGTCAGTCCAAGGAAAATTATCGCAATTAGGTTTAAGGAATTAACTTTTTGTTATTGCAATCTCAAGTTCAAAAAGTTAATTTTTTTTCGAAAATTTTGTGTTATGGAGGTTTTATATTTTAGTTGTAAATTTTAGATAAAAATTTAACCTTTCTGTCAAAATTCAAATATGCGACTGCTTTTATAGCAACTTTATGAGAACTACTGGAATACCAACCGTTTCAATTAAAAGCTCTGAAATTATTTGTTGAAATTAATATAAGTCCCTCAAACTTAATCCGTGAAAAAATATTTGAATCTTTTTTTGCATTGCTATCATGATTTGAAGATTAATTAAATTTTAACGTTATTACCTGAAATTGACTTAAAGATTTCAAAACCAGAAGCTCTCTTGATCAATATTTGTCGTATTATGAAATCATGATTTTGAATATAAATTAAATAAAAATCAGCAGATGAAATTCTGATTTTAACTTGCTTTAAACAAACCGGCTTTCTGAATGTTGAGCCCCAACTATCAATTTATACTCAACATGCGAAATCGGAATACTTCAAAATCGAACATTATATCTCTCCACAACCCTAGGACCAAATTTTTAAATAGTTTGACATTTTTGAGCAAAATGCAGCATTGAGCATTCTTTCATTCGAAAGTAGAAAGCTTTAAAGTTTTTTTCGAAATGACTTAATCAGAAAGCGAAATGCAAAAGATTTGGCTAAATTAATTTAAGTTTTTTTTAAATTCTTTATTTAAAACGGCATACATAAACATACCTTGAGGCTTTAAGGAAATAATTTTTAGTTTTAATTCTTAAAAATTTTCAGAATAATTTGCAATGTTATTTTGAATTCTGAATATAATTTTTTTCTCAATTTTCTCAACCTTTATTCTGAATTCTTAAAATTCAAAAATGTGTATTAATAAACAAAACTTGAAATCAAGTTTTGAATGAAAACAACTTTATGAAACGTTATTTGAATTTCTAATTCAGATAACACAAGGGAAAATCAAATTTGGTTCCTGTGTTTTAATAATTGATCTAGGCAGATTTTGAGTTCCTGAATTCAAATCAATCAGATTTCATATGGAAACTTTAAAATTTTATAATTTTATAAAATTTATAACAGATACACTAATAAACCTACATGAACACATACAACAGATTTAAACCTTCCTGTTATCCTTCATTTAATCAACTGTTCATATATCTTGCTTAGATATTTGAGTTTCAGAAAAACAACGCTTAGAAAAATTCGATAAAATCTATTTCTGACATAATTCAAAAAAGTCTTTGAGTATTTGATATTAAATATTTGATCTCATTAACAACTTTGCTGAAGACTGCTCAACGTTTTGACTCATGCGTCAAGAAATATCGAGGATTGAATTTTGTTCATTAAAATTTCGTCAAAATTTCCGTTTATTGCGGAAATGGAATTAAAATGACTAAACGGAAACATTTATCACTTTTTTCTCAGAAATCAAAATTACTCGCTGTCTTCAGGAAAGATGATCATTGAATTAAAACCTTTATTTCGAATATCTTTGTCATGTTATATAGCTTTGCCAAAAAGCGCCCAAATTTATCGAATCAATTTTTTAACCTAATTTTGACATTTTTATTGAAACTAATGATTTTTAAAACATTTAGTTTAGTTCACATTATTAACATTTAGACTTACTAAGAAAAATCTCATCATAAACTTCCGACCTGGTGTCACACTTAGAAAAATAATTCAAAACCTATAAATACCCGTAATCACCTGTAACATCTGTACAATATTTTGCAATATATAACACGACACATTGAGTTGAAAAATATGTAATGTAATATTAGCTTCAGTGATCGTTGAGATGTAACAGGTCTAATTTCAATTTCTGATGATAAAACTTTATGGATGAGTAATTCTAAATCAGTGCATAAAGACAAATCGTTTTTGTTATTAATGAAATATAGAAAATAAATGAAAGAATTTATATCTGTATTTATGAATTAAAACTCGTTTGAATAAGTGGGCTAACTTTAGAAATGATCTTTATAATCTATATCTAAGAATTTAAATATATTTAAAATTAGAAAGTGTTCTTTCTTCTAATTCAGACAATCAGAAGTTTACTTTGTTTAGTTATTATCTGGTTTTCTTAATAAGTTTCGAATTAAAAACCTGACGACGCAAACCTTATTAAGTCTTAAATTAGAATTTCGTGTATGATTCTCAATCTTTTTTATTTTTAAAACTCTCTTAAAGGGAAAATCTCAAATACCACCCTTCTTTATAGAATAAAATCTTTAGGAGAAAAGATTTCATATGAATTGAATTTTTGAAATTTGTGCACTCTATTTAGGGGGTTATCACTCACTTTTAAAAAGATAAACAATTAAAGTTATGTTTAATGTTGAGAAAAAGAGAATGCTGAAGCTCCTTTCTTACTAATCTATCTTCTATATCTACATATAAAAAGTAATTTCCGTTTGTATGTTTGTTCGTTTGTATGTATGTCCTCAATAGGCTCAGCCGCCTTATGAGCTAGAAAGCTGAAATTCAGCATGGGTGGTCATTAGGACCAGGAATGATGAAAAATGTTTTTAGATTTTCGGATGAACCTTTTGAAGGGGGTCGTCCATACAACACAAGTGTTGTTTTAGCGATATTAAACGACGTTATTAAACATCGGATTGAAATGAAAATTTGCACATGGGTGTTTTGAAATACGAGCAATGGATTTCAGGTGTCAAATTTTGTGTTAGGGATCAGCCAAAGGGGTCAACTGTTCGCTGTTTTTTTTTATATTGACGTTATTATACATCGTAATTTGATGAAAATTGGTACACGAGAGTTTTGAGGGACGAGCAATCGACTTCAGGTATTAAATTCAGTGTAAGGCCGATGACATAGTAAGTGCGCTCGATGCGAAACGGCGAATGCGATTCAATGCGGCGAACCACATTTGACGAAAATGTATGTGAATCGCTTAAACCTGACATACTCAACGCGGCGAAGCAAATGTAAATTTGTTCCGCCGCTCGAGTTCGCATTGGCCGCGTTCGCCAATTCGCATCGCATCGGTCTAAGGGGCCGGCAAAGGGGTCGTCCATATTAAACCTTTCAATATTTTTACAATATCGTCGTTATTATACATCTGTTAATTCCGGCTCTTTGAAGAGTTAGGAGTTGTTCCGGCTTCTCTTCAGAAGTTGGGAACGATTGTTGGTGGGACCGATTTCTTTCAGCAAGTTACGACTCAAAACGAGGTTAGGTTTGGTGTGAACAGGCTTTAACTGTAATAGATATTTATTTTTACTATTTGATTGATTTTAACTTGTTGTGTGTACTTACAATTTTCGGTTTGACTTGTAATTTAAATTATAGTAATGTTTAGGTTATCAAATTGTAGGATAACAAATTGTAGAATAACGAATTGTTTGCTTAAAACTAGAATTATTACAAGAATTAACTACTGTAGATAGGTTTCACAATTTTCCAATTCTCACCAATATACGTTTTAGAGTATACGGTTATTCCGTATCGATTGATAGAGTGGTAGTTGGCAATCACTATCAACTATAATGTAGAATGTAGAATATAATATTAATAAAACTGTTGAGGTCTAAATTTCACTTGAGTAACCATCGTGTTGATCTTTCCGCTGCACGAGATGAAGAGAAATTTTTATTGTTTTCCTTCCCACTCTAATTCTCGATGTTGTTTTGATCTGGTTGCCCCGGTGCTAAAGCGTTGGCGGCTGAGAAAGCGTTGCCAGATTACCGTCCGTAACAACATCTGATTGGGATGAACATTTGCTCACGGTAGTTTTCAGGGACGGTCAATCAATTTCAGATGTCAAATGTTTCGCCAGGGATCGACGAAAGGGGTCGTCCATGTTAATTATTTTTCACTGTTTTTAGCATTATTGACATTACTATGCAATGGATTGCTTTAAAAATGTGCACACGAGAGTTTTGAGGGAAGAGCAATTGATTTGGAAATTTATGCACGTTGTTGTTTTGGCACGGTCAATTGATTCCTGATTTGAAATTTAGTAGCAGACACAGACAAAGTGCATCTGGAGAAAGCTTGGCAATTGACTTTCAACAATCTGTTCATGACCTAATTCAAGTTGAAAGCACATTCGAGTTCGTATAGGATCAGCTAGTCTAGTATAAATGATAAGTACATGGTTAAAGTCGTCACAAAAGCTTACTTGTAGAAGATAAAGGCCTGTATGAATTATTTTGAAAAAAAAATCAGGTACCAGGGCAGTAAACAAGTTGTAAGTGCTGTTGCAAGTTAAACAGTATACTGCATTTGGAAAGATAAAGCACAGATGTGGATAAAGGTAATAATAGATTTATCTCAGTTAGCCCTTGGAAACTGGTACATCAACAATTCATTTGGAAAAATCTGTATAAAAATCTGTATCTGAATCTTATCTGTGTTGACGTTGAAAATCAGTATATTACAGAAAAATCTGTATATATGACACCGCTGCTGCCGTGATACGTGAAGAAACCGAGCTGTGATATGATTGTTGTGTGTTTTTAAGCTTAAAATTTTAAAATGTCGTGTGAAATTAATTTATTGTAATAGCTACACGATTTAGGTTTCGTGTGTTTGTGTTTTGGGAAAAGTTAGCCGTGTAAATAGCACACACTGAAAGGCAGTGGTGCTCAACCTGTTTCAGTAGTCTTTGACTTCTTACGTCTAATCCGTAAAAGACCGTACTCTCCATTTTTCTTTTAGATATTCTATTTAGAACTGAACCCATCCCGAACGTCTCTACCAAGTTGCAATCAACTGTAGCACTTTCGGGGAAGAAAGCTAGGGCACACCCACTACTACTGGTATGTCACAGGTGAGGGTCGAGGGCGTCGAGGCGTGCGTTGGCATAAATGTTTACGCTTCGATGCTTGCAAACAAATTCGATTCCATGCAGTAACCGCGAATGGTACCGCAACACCACGGATTGCATACATAGGTACATGGACGATGCGGCCGGCTCTCATCCACCGATTTTGGGTCAGTAGTGTGGTTGAAGCTTAGAATCTCGGGAACACATTTAACATCATGTCATTATTCGGCGTTCAGGTTGTCGATTGCGGATCAAAGTTTTCAGACAGGGACAATTTGGGATGATTTTGAAAAAAATATAAACCGTTTTTTCTACAGGAATGCCACGGTTGTTCAAAAACGCTTAGGACGCGATATTCGTTAATTGATAAAATGATTTATCTAGCAGTTTCAAATTGCATCTATTTAAATCTAATTGTTCCTCGTGTTCAACAGCTAGTTTGATGATTTGACATGTTCAACCCATAGGGTGGCATTATGTCTTATTTAAAAAAAGATAAACTCAAAATTTTAAGCAGACATCACTCGATTGATTGGACTGAACCTTAAAAAGCTTGATAAGATTTTCAAGGCAAAATTATTTCTTTATCTCCAACTCAAGACCACCCCAGAACGTTCGTGGTGGAGAAATTTCAAATGATTGGTACGTGCCCGTCGAAAACTTTGCGAATGTTGCCAAAAAACGGAATCCTTCGACATTATTCACCGATGATGTGACAGTGAATAACGGGGACATCAGTGCAACATGGAACGAATGGGGGAGAGTCATCCTAATCTAAATGTCAGATTTTGGACAGCAACTGTATGTATGCACTACTATCGGTTTGGCTAGAATAAGAACGGGTTTGGTTCGGTTCGGTTGATTTCGAATTCATCAACCAGCAAATCTGCGAAGGGGAGCCGTGGGGGAGTAGGAGGAGCTTCGAAGCGAAATGTAACGAGTAATTTATTCAATCCATCACTATCAGGCAGCTTTGTGGTTGGTGGCTTCATTTATAATTGAATTTTATACAATGCAAGGGAAATGCCTCTGCTGCACCTCTGTTCAGAATATTTTTATTCTATTTTAAATTTTGTTTTAATTTTAATTAATAAAATTTAACTTCTCTTTATATTAGAAAAATTTAAACCTGAACTGAGTAATTGCTCTTGAACATGATATCAGTTCTCCTTCTATGGCGACCGTAAGAAAAAGTTAAATGTGGTTTTTTTTCAAAGAGGTACACTGAATTTCTGTACAAAAAAGAGCTGGAGAAAAGTATGGCATGAATGAAAAAAATTATTAAACTAAGGTTGTTTTCCTGTTTCGATATTCTGCAAAATATGTTTGAGCTTAAGACTTCATCAAAATTACACTTTAAGTTCACTTTTCCACGAATTTGTAAATTTTGGCATCTTTCGTTGTTTTTGTTATTCTTCTCTTAACTGTGATTTTGTCATTTTTGACATTTTTGACATTGTTGACATTGTTGACATTGTTGACATTTTTGACATTTTTGACATTTTTGACATTTTTGACATTTTTGACATTTTTGACATTTTTGACATTTTTGACATTTTTGACATTTTTGACATTTTTGACATTTTTGAAATTTTTGAAATTTTTGAAATTTTTGAAATTTTTGAAATTTTTGAAATTTTTGAAATTTTTGAAATTTAAGAATTATTTGAAATTTTTGAAATTTTTGACATTTTTGACATTTTTGTCATTTTTGTCATTTTTGACATTTTTGACATTTTTGACATTTTTGACATTTTTGACATTTTTGACATTTTTGACATTTTTGACATTTTTGACATTGTTGACATTTTTGACATTTTTGACATTTTGACATTTTTGACATTTTTGACATTTTTGACATTTTTGACATTTTTGACATTTTTGACATTTTTGACATTTTTGACATTTTTGACATTTTTGACATTTTTGACATTTTTGACATTTTTGACATTTTTGACATTTTTGACATTTTTGACATTTTTGACATTTTTGACATTTTTGACATTTTTGACATTTTTGACATTTTTGACATTTTTGACATTTTTGACATTTTTGACATTTTTGACATTTTTGACATTTTTGACATTTTTGACATTTTTGACATTTTTGACATTTTTGACATTTTTGACATTTTTGACATTTTTGACATTTTTGACATTTTTGACATTTTTGACATTTTTGACATTTTTGACATTTTTGACATTTTTGACATTTTTGACATTTTTGACATTTTTGACATTTTTGACATTTTTGACATTTTTGACATTTTTGACATTTTTGACATTTTTGACATTTTTGACATTTTTGACATTTTTGACATTTTTGACATTTTTGACATTTTTGACATTTTTGACATTGTTGACATTTTTGACATTTTTGACATTTTTGACATTTTTGACATTTTTGACATTTTTGACATTTTTGACATTTTTGACATTTTTGACATTTTTGACATTTTTGACATTTTTGACATTTTTGACATTTTTGACATTTTTGACATTTTTGACATTTTTGACATTTTTGACATTTTTGACATTTTTGACATTTTTGACATTTTTGACATTTTTGACATTTTTGATATTTTTGACATTTTTGACAGTTTTGACATTTTTGACATTTTTTACATTTTTTACATTTTTTACATTTTTTACATTTTTGACATTTTTGACATTTTTGAAATTTTTGAAATTTTTGACATTTTTGACATTTTGGAAGTTTTTGACATTTTTGACATTTTTGACATTTTTGACATTTTTGACATTTTTGACATTTTTGACATTTTTGACATTTTTGACATTTTTGACATTTTTGACATTTTTGACGTTTTTGACATTTTTGACATTTTTGACATTTTTGACATTTTTGACATTTTTGACATTTTTGACATTTTTGACATTTTTCACATTTTTGACATTTTTGACATTTTTCACATTTTTGACATTTTGTAAATTTTGGAAATTTTTGACATTTTTGACATTTTTGACATTTTTGACATTTTTTACATTTTTGACATTTTTGAAATTTTTGACATTTTTGACAGTTTTGACATTTTTGACATTTTTGACATTTTTGACATTTTTGACAGTTTTGACATTTTTGACATTTTTGACATTTTTGACATTTTTGACATTGTTTACATTTTTGACATTTTTGAAATTTTCTACATTTATGATATTTTTGACATTTTTGACTTTTTTTTGACATTTTTATACATTTCTCACTATTATTAGACAGCTTTTCTTTTGTTTTTTTTGTCGGTTATCTTCCAAATGAAAACACATGCTCAGTAGACAATAAAATTATGAAGTGGGCTTAATAATGTGTTTTTTTTTTGCAGATGAGAGACTGTGCTTTCGATAGATTTTTTTTTCTTGGCAGCTATTGGGCAGTTTTTATAAAACTGTTTTCCACATTCATTGTCATGGATTTTACCACAGCTCGAAGGAAGTGGTCTTCTCAACACATTTCAAATATGACCCTCCCTTCCCTTGTCATCTTGTCATCTGTCATCCGAATGTTTCTTTCTGTTTTTCAATGCCTGAATAAAACGGTCTGCCTAATACACTTAAATGAGGATACTTAGTATTTAACACATTTTTTTTTCAAGCGGCTCTCCCAACTTGTTTCAACAACATTATCTTAGTGGTCCTCCCAACGCATTTTTGTTTTCAATTTGATCTGCGACTAAGTGGGACTCCCAAAACCCACAGCTAGCACAGCTAGCAGGTTTTTATCGACTTTCTTAAACTTAACATGTTTAAATATTGGTCCAGCAAAACACTGTTTCGTATGAAGTATCAATGTAAATATGCGGTCTTCTCAACTCGAACATCTATGTTTGATGTTTTTCGCAGTTATCCTATCATCTCACTTTTTTTTTAAGTATACACATCTATTCACTCCCCTATTTTCCGTTAAGTTTTCAATTTATTGAAAATCAATGTTCTTCAAAATTTAATGTTAGGATCGCTAATCTATCTGTATAAGATTGCAGTTAAAATTTTACTATCGTCGATCTAAACCTAATTATGTCAATAAAAAAGGCGAAAATGTTTTAGATAGGATAAACAAATCCATTCAACAGAAACCCCACATGGCAGCAGATGTCTCACTCAATCACCGGAACGTCGTATGAACCAAAGTTCAAAGCTTCTTTTTTCTTTTTTTCACTCCCTGTACTCTCACGACGTTGACTGAATCGAACCTACTGTTGAGCATTGGTATCCACAGGGTCATAACCTAGCCGTCAATCAATCATTCAATCAACCGACTAATCAAATCACGATACATATTGTGTCTTCAAACTGTGTGTTGGCAAGAACAACTTGATCGTTTGGCCGCACCAAGAAAAAACAAAACAACAAGATGGATTGGGTAGAAACTCAATGCAAATGAAACGACTTGTCAGTTTGTCAGTAACAAAAAAAATCGAATTGAAAAACCAAAATTTCAGCAAATTTTGTTTTAAGTTTGTTTCGGTTTCTTGAACTTATTCGCCCTAAAAGCGAACACAACATTTTCGATTGACCCTCGAGAATGAATCGTGCTTAAGAACTCCCAGAAAATAGTTTCATTGATATATTTTGATTAGCGCTGCCGGGCAATCCAATTCGATATTTTGGCTAGGTCAGCATAAAAATCCTTGCCAGTAGCAGCCAGCGGCACGTACGAATTTCTATTCAATCCACTAGGATTGGTGATTTGATTCTGACACCAGCAGTGGCGGCGGCAAGCAGAAGTGACAACTTTCTAGATAGAAAAAAATAAAGAGTAAAAGACTAATCTAGGGAAACGAAAATAAAAACGATAAACAGCTGCTTGACTTGACTTTGTTTTCTTCTTGAGGTTCTCGGCTCTAGGAATGTTATTTTGGGATCATAAAAAGAAGAAGCTGCTACGAATAAAGCGTGATTTTTTCATTAGGGCCAAATGGGATTAAAACTGATGAGTTTTTTCATAGAGTCTTGAATTAAAAAAAATCATTTAAGTTAAAAGTGAGTGCATTTTTTATTATTTATGTGATTTATTTCACAATTGTCTTTTTTTCTCAATTTTGTCACTTTAATTTTTGTTATTTTTGATGAAATTAAAAACGAAATTAACCAAATGTTAATAATAGTATTACCTTCAGTATCTTACTTGGATAACAAAACTTAGCCTCAGTGGTTGTCTTGAAAAAAAAAACCAAACTTAAACTTCGTCCAAATTTTTCATTTAACATTTGGGGGTCGGTATTTTTCCCTGCTGTCGTCAACAATGAAGTCAGATCCCAAGAAGTGATTCTAGGGTAGTGTTCTCCTTTCGCAAAACCGCGGTCGTTATTTCTTGTTTTATTTTCACTCGGCCTTCGGCGGCTGTGGTTTCGACCAGATGGATATCTGTTTGTTACAAATCGTCATCGTCGTTGGGGTTTTTTTTTCGTTTATCGTTTCTAATTGTCCTAAACCATTGTGAAATAAATGTAGAAATTAAATTTTCATCTCGCTTCGGCTACCACACCGGGGGCGGGGAGACTTTTCTCATCACTCACCCATCGCCATCTGTAGGAAGCATCAACATCCCGCTCCCGGTAGCAATTGAGGGGACAGACAAATGCTTTTAATGGCCCTCGCATCAGGTTTATGTTTTCTTTTGCAACTGAATGAAGAAAAACAACTCACAAAACGCTTGTCGACTGCCAGATGATGACTCGGATTGACCGATTCTGAGCTAGTAGAGATTATTTTTCTCATACCAAATGGACACGTGGTTCCTTTGGTTGGAGGTTGTTTATATGGCGACCGTCAAATGGTTACAATAAAATATAGCCGAGGACCTTTTTTTTTTATTTCAGAGCATACTTTTTGCTTCACCTTTTATTCGCGTTCGAGATTTTAGAACCTGTCCAGAAATGAATTTTCATTTAAACCTTTGTGATGAAATTTTTGCCTTTTAAGTTTTATAGTCCTCCTTCACTGAGGATAAGCAAAAAAAACTCTGATTGGTGTCTGTCCGAACTCTCGATTGTGTCCCTTGTGATGATCGTTTTCTGAATTTTCTTTTTTTTTAATCTGGGATGAGGGCAGTTTCTGCCATGTCAGCTCCAGACGACATGGGGTCGGCTTGAAAAAGGCAAGATTTTCTGACGGATTCTGTTCCAGCATATCCTTTCAATGGGGTTCGTACGATTGCGTTTAGGTAAATCGTTCGTACGTCCAGAAAGGGTGTTTGCCAATGTCTATTTATGACTGCCGGAAATACCTTTCGAGCAGCCTTTTTTCTGTTGTGAATATTAGGATATCAATTCCATCAAAAGGTGATAACGAGGGCCAACCGGGCAACTGAACATCAGCGATCGGTCAAACTGGGAGCGATCCCAAGAAAGTAACCTGCAAGTGAAGAAGGTAAAGAATCTTGATGTTTCAATGACACGGATGGAAGCCGAACGCTCAAAAAGTTTGAAAATTTTCAATTCTGATTCCTAACGCAGAAGGATTAGCTTAGCTTAGCTTGATTGACTACTCACATCCACCTTAAGTCATTGAACCCGAAATGCCACCTTTAACTATTACTGAAACTGATTTGTTACTTTTGTGTTTGACTTTATTCCGTCATCATTAATACTTAAATATTTCGGATTCCATAACCGCAGGCGTGGCTCAGTAGAACGAATTCCACATCGCCAATGGTTGCTACTCCGTGATTGACCGAGGCCATAAATTTTGTCCAGAGGTCAAAAGAATCGTGTCTGGGATTGACAGCATATTCTCAATGAACAAAACTGATGCTCTCTCTTTATATATCAATAACGGCGCCGGCCACGTCCTAGTAGTCCAAAGGTAGAGGAAGATAAGAGAAAAGCCTCTGCATCCTAGCAAAACAATTTTGGTGTGGATGTAGGGAAAAGGGGTATGATCAGGAGACACTTTTGACAAGTGTAAAGATCTTATTTTTGAAACCTATTTCCCTTTGCTTCTATTGTTTACTATCAGAATACTATTATTTGAAAAATCTGAAAAGAATGTGGCTGTCGCCATCTACCCAGAGACGTGATGACACGTGATGAAGTCGCATGAGATTTCTTCTCTTGATCACCTAAGCTCTCTACTTAAACTTCTGTACATCTGAAAAGCATATTTAAATTTATCAAGAAGTTTAAATAAACCTACTTTTTGCATCAAATTCTTATACTTAGGTTAGCAAAGTAATTACGTTTCGATATCTTGAGGCTTGGTTTGATCAATCAATACTTTTTGATAAAATTTGTTCATAAATTGTATAGCTTTTCCAGCACAAAAATAGTGCGACATTCAATGGAAAATGGAATTTAAACTTGTCTTATTTTTCCTTATCTACCGAACTGGCTTGGCTGCCTTTTTTAAAATCTTTTTAAGACGTTCGAACTTCGAAAAAATATTCAATGTTCAGTAATTTACAAAATGATCATTCTTAACTGAAGAATATGATAATAAAAAAAAACACTTATCTTAATGAGTCCTCCGAAGGTTGCCGTCTTTCACGAATGAATATGATCCAGGACCAGTCCGGAAGGCGTAGCGATAGTTTCCAAAGCTCAGCTTAGCACAATCATCAATTCTTCAAGAATAATTTCATTTTCGGGAGCAGAAATTTGCAGCCGAAAAAAAACACCCGTCATAAACGGTCACAGCCTACTCGGATCTGACTCCTAACGCAGAAGGATTGTATAAAAACTGATCGATAATTCATTTAGAATTTATTTAAAATTTTATATGTTAAGATCAACAGTCGCTTATTCTTCAGCCATATCTCAGCCGGAATTCCTTACAAAAGTTCAAAGTTTTACAATATATAAAAAAAACTATGTTGTTAGCTTAAAAATGGGAAAATATATTTTTGGAGCTGTTTTCCTTTAGATGGAAAATATAACCCAATAGAGAATCTCAATCATACATTTTCAACATTGAACAATTATAGCAAAAACGTTTGATCCAATCTGTCAATCGTTGAGAATAATATGAATTTTATGAAGTTATGTTTCTCGAATTTATTAAGCGCTAATCGCCAACTTTTTTTTTCTTCTGGGTGAATTATACCCAGATTATATGGCAATCCGCCAAGAGCGTGTAGTCAGTGCAGTCAGCCAGTGCACGGCATGCGCGAACGGACAGGATCGCTAGAAAGGGGTTTTCCAGCAGCTTACGTTCTAGCGATGCACCGGTGTTGCTTCCGAGCATCGGACCTGTTTGCACATTTGGTGATCGTTGCAGGTATTTCAAAATCAAATCGTGTTTTGTTGTAGAGCTTGAAAAGGACAAGGAGCCGAATAAAAACAAACATCGTCGAAATCTTTACACGCTGAATGAATTCTATCAAAAGTTGGAAAAAAACTAACGAGTTTTAAAATTATTAATTTTGTATTTAAAACGAAAAAATGAATAAAGCTTGATCCAGATTAGAAATAATGCTACTCTGAGTGGAAAACAGAAAAAAAACAAATAAAATAATAAAATTTATTAGCGAGTTGAGAGGACAGCTTGATGATCGAGAGAGCTGAGAGAGCAGCTTAAAAAAAAAAAAAACAAAACAACACCTATAAGCGAGTTGAGAGGACAGCTGAATGATCGAGCAAGTTTAGTGGAAAGCTTGAAATTAATGAAAAAAAAACTTCTATAAGTGAGTTAAAAGAACAGCTTGAAATTATATAAAAACACCTTTAAGCTAGGACAGATTACAATAAATGTAAGTAAACACCAATAAGCGAGTTGCAGGACAGCTTGGTGATCGGGGGGTTTAGAGGACAGCACCAAGCAGACTGCGCTTATTGGTGAAGGACAACTTGAAATAAATGTAAAATAACATCTTTGAGCGAGATGAGAAGACAGTTTAGTGATCAATCGGGTTGAGAGAACAGCTTGAAATAAATGTTAAAAAAACACCAGAAAGCGAGTTGAGAGTACAGCTTGGTGATCGAGTAGGTTGAGCGGACAGATTGAAATAGATGTAAAAACACCTATAAGCGAGTTGACAGGATAGCTTCGTGATGTAGCGGATTGAGAGGACAGCTGGGAACAATTATGAAAAACACCTATAAGCGAGTTGAGAATACAACTTTAAAATAATATAAAAAAAAAAACAATAAGCGATTTGAGAGGACAGATTGGAGATCAAGCAGGCTGCGCTTGTAGATTAAAAAAACTTGAAATAAATGTAAAAAAACCAAAAGCGAGTTGAGAAGACAGCTTGGTGATCAAGTGGGTTGAAAGGGCAGGTTGTAGTTATATGAGAGTTGATTGGACAGCTTGAAATAAATATAGATTACACCAATAAGCGGGTTGAGATGCTTAAAATGAATGTAAAAAAACACCAATAAGAAGTTGAGAGGACAGTATTGTGATCAATCAGCTTGATGTGATGTGACAGCTTGAAATAAGTGAACAAAAACACCTATAAGCGAGTTGAAAGGACACCTTGTAATAAATATGAAAAACACCGATAAGCAGGTTGAGGAGGCAGATTGAAATACAGACCCCGTTCGATTTTGGCAACACGGCCGTACATTTTGTGTTGCCAAAATCGAATGTTTCCAAAATCGATCGTTTTTTTTTCTTAACTTTTTTTCAGTTATTTTTACAAAATAACTGTTATTATTATTAAACACGTTATTTTTGGTTAACTTTCGACCATTTGTAGTAATTTGTTAATTTTTTTCATCATGTTTTTGAAGCTTTTTCCACTTTTCTTGTTTAATTTTTAATGCTTGTTTTCATTTGTCATATTTGCTGTTTTTTGTCGTTCTTCATCATTTTTTAGTTGTTTTTTGTCATTTTCAGTCTTTTGTTTGAATTTGTTTTTTAACTTTTTGAATTTTTCATCTTTTGGTCATATATTTTTTTTAAGAAACTTTAGTTTTTGTTGTTGCATTTTATCACCATTTCAGAACATAAAAACGTATTTATGATATTTGTCTAAATAAAATTGGTCCTGTTATAACGAAAACTAAAAGGTAATGTTGATTCTGAAAACCGTTCGATTTTGGCACATGTGCCAAAATCGGATGTTGCCAAAATCGAATGTTGCCAAAATCGAATGTTGCCAAAAACGAACGGGGTCTGTAATTGCAAAAAAAAAACATTGATGAATTGAGAGGACAGCATGAAATAAGTATATAAAACACTTTTAAGTGAGAAAAGATTGAAATAAATAAAAGAAAACACCAATAAGCGAGTTGGGAGGGCAGCTTGGTGTTCGAGCGGACTGAGAGGAGAGCTTGGAATAAATATGAAAAAACACATATAAGCGAGTTGAGAAGACAGCTTGATGATCGAGCGAGTTGAGAGGACAGCTTGTAATAAATATTGAAAACACCAATAAGTGATTTGAAAGGATAGATTGGTGATCTAGCAGACTGCGCTTATTGGTGAAGGACAACTTAAAATAAATTTAAAATAACACCTTTAAGCGAGTTGCGAAGATAGCTTGGGGATCAAGCGGGCTGAGGGGACAGCTTGAAATTTATTTGAAAAACACCAATAAGCGGATTGAGAGGACAACTTGGTGATCGAGCAGGTTGAGAGAACAGATTGTAATAAATGTAAAAAAAAACCTATAAGCAAGTTGAGAGGACTGCTTGAAATTAATATAAAAAAACACCTTAAGGGAGGACAGAATGAAATAATTGTAAAAAAACACTTACAAGCGCGTTGACAGGACAGATTGGTGAATGAGCAGACTGAGAGGACAGCTAGAAATAAATATAAAAAACACCTAGAAGTGAGTTGCGAAGACATCTTGGTGATCGAACGGATTGAGGGGACAGCTTGAAATGAATGTTAAAACACTTCTAAGCGAATTGAGAGGACAGCTTGTTGATCAAGCAAGTTGAGAGGACAGTTTGATGAATGTAAAACAACACACCAAGCACAAATCATGTAGAATGAGACCTATGATCGAGTTCAGAGACCAGTTTTGTTACCAAGCGGGTTGATAGCACAAATTAAAATCAATTTTAAAAACACCAATAAGCGAGTTGGGAGGACAGCTTGGTGATCGAGCGGGTTGAGAGGATAGCTTGAAATAAAATACAAAAAAAACTGTAAGTGTGTGGAGAGGACAGCTTGGAATAAATTTAAAACTAAATGATACTCAATGTCTTTGTAGCCTGATAAATGACTAAAAGTAGACTCCTATTTGTAATACTTAATCCGTAAGTTTGAAATAATTTGTATATGGGAGCAAACAGTTTCATTTAGGTGAACAAAACATAGCGGAACTTTTAATTCGTTAGCTCAATTAAAACTCAGCGGCAAAATTGAACCATTAGTAAAACAGTTAGCAGACTTATTATCAGTTAGTGGGTTATCGCTTCTTTGCCGAACACTGTAAATATTTATAATTTTTTTCTCCATGTTTTATTAGTCACATTTTACCCTTCCTGTGGCATTCATGTTGAATAATATGTTACACCAACAGTGTTGGTAAAGGATACTAAAAGCAAAAAAAAATGTTTGGAGGCGATATCATTAAGCCAATTTGTCATACTGAATAAATTTTTTCTGCATCGAAAAGTATAAAAATTTGTACATATATTGCTCGATTTTTTATTTTTTCTATGAATATCAAAAGCTTTAAAAAACTATCTCAAGATTTGAGAAACTATGTCATCATCATTTTGTTATCATTAAATGAAAGTCATCATTTACATTACATAATATTAAAACAAAAATTAAAACGTTGAAATATCTAGAACTCATGGTTGGAGTAAATGCTGAATCATGAGTGTATGAGACCAATGTTTTTATTAACATGTGAATATTGAGTTAAAAAAATAAAAACGAACACACACATATAGGATCTCAGTTAAACTTCATATTTCTTCGAAGAGATCTGAATTCTACTTAAGACCAAAGCGTACATCTTTCAAGGATATAATGGCTAGCATCTTACTAATGCTAACAACACCAGCCCACAGCAAGAGTACTACGTATGCCGTAGTAATACATTGAGAGAAAAGCTTAGACCCAAAATAGAAAATCAAAAGAACGTATAAGAAATAAACATGATTACAGAGTTAACCTTCCAAAGCCCTTCGCTAAATATCCATTTCCGGGAAAATTTGAGTTGTCGTTTGATTTCGTTCTCCTGGCTGTAAATTTTAACCGATTTTGATGATATTATATTCATTGTGCAGGTAATATATTCTTATTACTCAACATTTCAGAATAAAGCCGATAGGTATTACCAGGTTATCAGAAACTGGTTCAGAAAGTAAAAAGTCCGAAAATCAATTTTATTTTTAAATATTCATAACTTCTGACAGCTTTTCTGTATTTAAGTGTTTCATTAATGTTTGAAATCATCAAAAATCCATCAATCCGACAATGTCTAGATATGTTTGGGTCCAATGAAAGTTTTTACCGCTATCTAAAATCTTCCGGTAGAAAAAAATCTCACTTTAAAAAACGACATTTACGACAAACGACTCTGTATCTCATTTCCCAATGAAACGATTTTCAAAACTCAAATTTCAATGTTTTGCCGTTAATTTGATCATTATTTTCATAGAACATACTTGGTCTGCCAAAATTCCCAGTTCTTCAGTATATTGAATGATGATAAAGATGTTTGAATTGAGCGATTCGGATAAAACTGACCCGAACAGCTTTGGAGGGTAAAGGGATTATTCGGTTGCTCCCAGACATATGCATTGCGGGTTTGCTGAGTGGACAATACCACAAAGCCCGTTATTGCCAATCATGTTCGAATCCTATGCCAATTAGGTGAACATACCAGGATGTCATGATTGGAGTAGACTAATGGATAAATAACGTCTTGAAGAGTTCCCTGGTTATGGAAAAACAGTGTTGTGTCGAAACGAATAGCAAATCTGGAGAACAGGAAACATTAAAAATCGAGTGAACCACAGAACAAGCTTAGACTGAAAAGTGTTTCAGATTATATGTGGATATTAGTCTAATTATGAAATAGTTTATTGAGAGGATGACGTACCTGCTAATTAGTTTTTTTTTTCATGCCAGACAAACAATATCTGCCAATTTAATATTCGAGGGTTCAAATAAATCCTCATTGTAAATAAACTCCAACGTTCGAAAATACAACAGTAATATCAACATAAACAGTTTAATGTGATTACAGGATTCAATGACAGCATTCGTTGCGCTTTGCCCAAACGCTCTGTCAAGATAAGTCGAGAGTGCTTAAATGTTTAATATAAATCAACCCCCCCAAACGGTAGCAGCAGTTGCATCAACCATTTCATCGACTTTACAGTTTTCCGCTTTATTGTTTACCCCCGGGTAAGAGTGCAAACAAATGTAATATGCTATTCATGTTACTTTTTAATGGCCAAAGCCAAACGGGCGGCATTTATGAGCAATCACCACCGAACTGACCTGCGGCAGACCAAATGATACAGACGAATGGGGTAGATTGAGGCGTACACACACGTGTAAAATCGTCAGACGAGCCAGCTAGCCAGTAATTGCCGCGTTGTTTGAACCATATCATGGTGGTTTCTGCCTATATAGTTGGTACACATCACGCGAACTATTTGGTCCCCCAGCCCCAGCTCTCAGCGCTGCCAGGGATCCACCCCTCGAGTGATGAGTCAAGGTTTGGTTCCCGTTGTGGGGGAGTGCGTGGGGACAGTTTTCAGGCCTTCTGTTAAGTCACAGGGCCAACCGTGACGTCGATGCGTAACTCATACGTGTTGGTACATCAGAATTACGCCGAGCGAGGTCAGCACGCGAAACCACGCCGCCGATTCCAAATGATAGCAATTAATTTAAATAAGCGAAACTAGCCCTCCACACAGAACCCCTAGAGTTCATTCCGTGTTTTCGTTTGTGGTTAGGACAGCAGACCGTGTTAGCAAATCTATGTCAGTTTTATGCGTTCCCGTAATTTGAGCCAACAATGTTGGCTAGTGTGATTTACTAGCTCAACGAATAAATTCTCGGAAAATCTCTCGATACGTTTTCAAAATAACAATTTGATATAAGTAGCCATCAAATGCTAAATCTCTTTTAATGTGCCTAAGAATAGAAAAAATAAATTCGATTGATCTATTGAATTTGGATAATTTATCCCTAATTTTAAAGTGTAATGTGTCGAGTTTTGTATTTTCATTGATTTTTATGGTTTTCAGCTGTTTTAAAAGAGGGAAAGATCTCTCAGATAAATAAAACAGCTGGTTTTGTTGAAATGGCGTTTGTATTAAGTTTGATGAATATCAGCTTTAAACAGTTGGATTGTTTCAGTTTTTCACATTCACATTCACAGTTTTTTCCCATTCTGTACAGTTTCTTGCAATGAAAGTTCATTTGACTTAATCAGATAAAAAGGAAACCAGAACTATTTTTTTGTATAAGAGCAACTTCTTTTTAATTTCAAACGCCGCACAAGCTAACGAACGGAGATATAGTGCCATTTTGACACCTAATTAACCTATATTTTTAATAATAAATTCAGAAAAATACTGACTTGGAAATTTTTTAATGGAAATATATCTATTCATCTTGATAAACCAAATAAAGCCTGTTTGAGCCACTGCATGCTTCAGAAAAAGGAGTTATGGCTTTAATATCTATTTAAAAAATGTATGGATATTGAGAGAATAAAATAAAGATTGCTTCAGATAAAATTAGAGCAAAAACAATTGCCTGTATTATGGTTATTCACTATTGAATTCAAGATTTTTGTTTTTTTTTTTTTATAAAAATGAAGCGTTTTTTCATACTGCAAAATTACAGATGAAATTGTTCGTCACGGTTTCGAAGCAATTTTCGATTTTTTTCCTGCCGGCTCATTAGGCGGCGCACACCTTCTTCGTCCATCGTTTTAGCTATCTCATTCCACTAGGTTTTCATCTGATTGATGTCTTTGACAAACTTTCCTTTTTCCTTGAGTCTGCTCTACTTGATTGCCCAGTATTTCTCAAAAGAGCGGACATAGGGGCAGTTGGGTGGGTTGAAGTTTATCGGAAAAAATGGATCCCTATATCTGTTTATCATTCTTGAACGACTGTGCTGAAATGACAACTTGCCAAATCCGGTTAAAACCGTACGGAATGGTCGTGGGATCGAATGTCGACGGAAAAATTCGTTTCTGGAGACACTCTTTTTGGTATAGTTCCAACGTCACTGTCTTATTTGTAACAAAACTTTCGTTTTTTGCCGCAGCAACAAATGCCCTGCCAAATCGTAAAATCACAGGTAAAATGTTGTGCAAATTTGTAGGCAAAGGTGGGCAAAGACAAATTTAAATTTAACTCGTTTCTAAGTCAAATCTTCAAACAGGGCTTTGCCCGAAGTCAGCCTTGACATAGGTTTCATCGTCCATCAGAAGACACCCGTCGAACTTGGTCAGCACCTTGACGTATACCCAGGTAACACTTAAAATCCAGTTTGGTTTTATAATTTTTTAGCGATAGTTTATAAACGATTTATAATATCTTTTATTGTTTTAAAACGCATTAATTAATACAACTGGCCTCCAGGACATCCCCAAGCAACCAGAATTCCCTTAGAAAGGTTCCATAGAAGCTTAATCAGCTTTCGTTTCTGTCTGAAGAGAATGCTAATCAGCCCAAAATTTAAGTTATTAAAGCTACTTTCAAGTTCGTTTCACTGGCTGTGGGGAACGCTATACAACCTTTAAAGGAATATCAAGAAACTCTCAACGCACCGAAAAAAAAATCCGGTTGACAGATCGTTCTGACAACCAGATGACAGACTGCTGAGTGGCCGGTCTATCTAGAATTTTCTCATTGACATGTTTACATAATTACAGGTTTGTTGTTGTCGTTTACTCACTTTCAAAGCCAAAAACCGCTGCTTACCGCCTCAAGATTCGATCCACTGTTCTCTAGGTTAGAAGTTATAACCTCTAGCCGCTCGACCATACCAGCTCATGCTCATCTGCTGTCTAAAGATGTATTTAAACTAGAGAGTCTTTTAAACTCTAGAGTTAGAAAAAAATTATATGATAAATAAAATAAAGTTAAAGGTTGTCAAAATTTAAAGTTTTACTGGTTTCACTATCAATGGACTTGCATTTATTAAAAAAAAACACAAAACATTCTAATCATAATCTTTATTTATTCGTTTTTTTCTCAATCGCACCTGTTTTATCACCAATCAAATTTACACACAATAATTTACCCTTTGAATGGATCACAGATTTTCTAGGATTTTCGGAGGGCATTTTTGGTGATGATGATCCGCAATAGCGAAGACTGGGGGCCTCCAGTACACCGGTCTTGACCAAAAGGATTCCATATTTTGCAGACGGGAAAATTGTTGATTATGATTAACAGGCGGCCCAGGCGGAGCTGCCTGGTTTTCACTGTATCCATGACGATTAAAGGGTTTCCTGACTAGGTCCAGTCAGTTGTTGATGCACCCCAGCGGCTCAAAAGTAATTTTTTCCTCCTGGAGGTGAATCCCACTACTTCCTGGCTAGCACAAACTTAAAATAATTGAATTGCATTGAATTTTCTGCCAATGTAAACAATCCAAAAAAAATGACAGAAATGTCAGAAATATTTGACAAATCGCTTAAAATTCTCCTAAAGGTTCCAGATGTGATCTTATTGGTTCGTTAGAAAGAGCACAGCAGACACCATGATTGCCTTTAAGGAGATGTCGCGTAAAAGGTGCATTGAAGTTCCATTTTTAATTCTTTAGCCCTTGTGAAGGCGATAGAAGTTTCTGAGTAACTTTTACGTAATATGAGTCCCTTGGAAGTACCGTAACACCGAAGTGGAACCAAATGAGAACTTCGGAATCCCGTGTTCAAGTTAGTATGCGACTTTTGGTTGCTTGGGTCTATACGCGTATAAAATGTCCAACTTATATAAAAACAATAAAATTTATTTGATTTGATTCTTATTTTTCCCTTTGAGGGCCTTATAAAACATTAAATATTTGAAAATGATAATCGATATGCAAATGGTTTAAAATACCATTCTTTTAACCTGTTCCGATCTATAAAAGCCCTTTCAAATTTATTCGTAGCATTCGTGTTCTTATAAGGTCATTACAAGTCGAAACCTTCTATAGGCTATAAAAGTTTCATAAAAGTTATTCGGTCGGACAATCAGTTTACAAAAGTAAGTCGTCTGGCAATCTTCCAAAATGTCAACAAAAGAATGTTCTCGGTGAAAAACTGATTAAAATTGTATTTTCACTTCTCCTGGGCACAAAAAAGCACCGAATTCACCTCTCCGAACGTCTGAAAAATAAAACTGCAACGAAATCATCTATTATTGGCTGAGAAAGTGTAGTGTAGCTGAAGTGAAACTCAAGTTGAAATCTTAAGTGAAACTATTTGAAAGTTTAATTTTTAAAATGTAATAGATGTAATAATAAAACGAAATTGTGTTATAAGAAGAAAAATTTATTGTTGTGAAATAAAGCTACACTTAATACAAAATTTAAAAAAAAGTATTTGAAAATTTCAATCAATAATTATTCAATGTTCCACCGTTAACATGCTTTAAACACGAAAAATTTTAAAAGGTATATATAACGTTATTTCGAAAATATTATCTCGAGGGTCTCTAGACCTTTTGAATTTATAAAATTCCTCAAAAGATTTTAAGAAACTCTTGTAGAGACTTGTAGATAGCAATATAACTTTGTCGGTTTATAGAATCCCATTTAAATTCCAAACACTTTTATAAGACGAAAAAGTTATTTAAAAGATTTATTAGTAATTTTCAGAAAACATGATCATTTTTTAAGGGTTCAGTAACGACTATTATTAATTTAATATATTATCGCCATTTTCATGGTAAATAATGAGATATTTTTAAACAACAGTTTTCTGTTTTAGAATGTAATCCTCTACTAGTTCATGCTTTATAAAAGCTCGGCATCTTAATGGCTGAAATAACTTTGAAAAAAAAACTTAACAACTACAACAAAAAAAAATACTAGAAAATTAATTTTTTTTTCAATTCTATCGGGTTTTTATTGCTTAAAATAGCAGTTCACTTTAGGCCCGTTATTTATTCGTTATTTTTTAATACTTGTTTGCGGTAAACTTAAAAGCGCAAGTTAATTTAAAACAGGTAACGCAAATTCAGAATGAGGAAATAATATTTAATTTCTTTACAGATGCATAACATTCAAATTTTAGCTTTCTGACTTGTTTTTTAAATATTTTATTTGAATGAGATTAATTTTAAAAATAATTAATGAAAATTAAGTTCCGGAGGAGAATTATTTCTATATGAAAATAATATGATATAGGTTTTATAAGCATACATAACTTAAAAAGTTGGGTTGGCTTGCCAAGGTTTTATAATTTGCTCTACAGAACCTACTGAAGAAGTGCCTTTTTGTGCTTCTAAGCGTTGTATTGCAGTTTTATAGATTCTTACATAACCGAACGTAGTTTTATAGCTAGAATTCATAGTTAGTGCTGGACTGTATTAAAAAACAAAAATTGTTACTTGAGATTGCTTAGAGGTTTAAACCTCCTCCATGTAGATTTTTTCCAAGTTAAATTTCCAGTTTAAGAGAAGATTTTACCGTAGTAACGGGGAATTACTGGATCCCAGAAATTGCACTCAAAAATGAGAAAGTCATTATACGTCCTAAATTCAAAGCAACTGGGTAAAGTTATTCATTGATCAAATGAATCCAAGTTTTTACCTTTTATAGAATGATTTTTTATCAATCATTTGTTGTCAATAACTCAGTTTTGTTTATATTGATTCATACGACTTAATCAAAACAAACTCTAGAATTAGTTGAATTCATATAATGTCGTAAAATTAAACGTTGAATGCCTAGAGTGATGTAAGATTTTCATCCGCCGGGGGCGAGTCCCTTACCTGACATGTATTTTAACAATTGAGTGCAATACATGTCAGGTAAGGGACTCGCCCCCGGCGGATGAAAATCTTACATCACTCTAGGCATTCAACGTTTAATTTTACGACATTATATGAATTTAACTAATTCTAGAGTTTGTTTTGATTAAGTCGTATGAATCAATATAAACAAAACTGAGTTATTGACTACAAATGATTGATAAAAAATCATTCTATAAAAGGTAAAAACTTGGATTCATTTGATCAATGAATAACTTTACCCAGTTGCTTTGAATTTAGGACGAATAATGACTTTTTCATTTTTGAGTGCAATTTGGTTTTTACGTCGTTTTGCGTTGCCGTGTTTTGCCGCGATGCAAAAGGACACAAAAAACATTTCGGCGAGTTGGTTTGTACGACGTTTTGCATCGTCGTGAAAAGTTCATCAAAATTTGATAAAAATTCAAGTAGAAGAGGATAAAACCGGTATGTAGGAGTGATCATAGCTTTCCTTGCAAACTGAATGACTGCTAATTGCTGTTGGGTGAATACAAGGAAAGTTCAATTTCCTGTTGACATGCCGCTATTATTTTCGGAGGCAGCCAAATAGTTAAAAGCGATGGAAACCTTTTCGCACCCTTTAAACAGCCAGTCCGTCAAAGGTGATGGCCGGAAACATCCAGGCAAAGTCCAAATTGGTAGCCCCACAAAGACATGAATTCGGATGCGCTTCAGCGGTAGCTTCCACGTATTCATCGGAAAGGAATATTGTTCGAACATTTCTTCAAGCAACTCCGAATAAATATACCAAATATTCGGGCCAAAAGATTTAGTTTTATCAATCAAACTAACCGATTGACGAAGAGGACGTTTGTGCAAAACGTGAAATGCAATAAGTCGTAAGTACATCTTCATTGATAAGAACTAAACTAACGCAAGTTTTGAGTACAGCAACATGTTCGCCTTCCTGCTCTTCTTTGATTTTAAAATTTGCAGACGAATTTGACCAACATTCATAAAATTAGCAATAAAATTGTCATTCAAAACTTCAGCAGCGATTTTCTCGAAACACATCAAGTGGCTCATACGACCTAATCAAAACAAACTTTAGAATTGATCACTGGAAAAAGCTTATGAGACGATTCGCCACCAGCGCACAGAGCTGTCAAACCTCAAAATCAAAGTAGCAGAGAAAACACAGAAAAATCAATCAAAAAAGGTACTGCATTGCACTATAAGAGGTAAAGCGAAAAAAAATCAAATAAATTTTAATGGAAAGAAGACATTTTGTTCAAGAAAAGCTAAAACTCTAGAAAATTGAGATGATATGCAAAAAATATATATTAAAAAAAAACTTAACAAGCACATTTTGGAACACTGATAACGAAAAACTTTTACATTAAATATATAGTTGTTAACGTTAATCCTGAATAAAAATACAGTGTTACAGTGGCTTCAGCGATTAGGCTTACATAGATCTAGTTAAGGCATGGAAAAACGGAAAGAATCCAAAAAAAAAATAATCAAAGCTATCAGAAAAGATCTTTTGAGTCCGGCTCGTTTTATTCAAGTTTTATGAGGATATTTTAACATGTTCTCAGATCAGCTTTTTCAGGTCACCCTATTTTGAAACTAGGCACCTTCATGGGCTACCTTTGTTAATCTTACTTTTCAAAAGTGTTTTTTCACAAATAAGAGTCGACTAGAAGTGTTTAAGAAATGAAAGGGCAGCCACTAAAAGGATATGGGCCTGAGTTTCGCACAGATACATGTATAATGTCCCCCTTATTTTATAAACATAAGCCACTTACAAAATGTGATAGTGAAATTTTAACTTATGATCTTACGATCGTAACCAATAGAAATGGCAGTCGAATTGTTGAAAATATTTTGAAAATATGTTTGGCTCCTTGCTTGTATGATAATCTCCCATAGTGCGTCACCATAGTTACCATAATTACCTCATTTTTTTTTTCATAATAAACAAGAGGTAGCGCAAAGGACAGCTGTGCCAAAAACGATATGATTCTGTACTAAGCATTCCAGAAATTTTTCAGCATGTTTGAGGGCCTGGCTATTCCGGCAAATTTTCAAATTTTCTAATTACCGAGATATTTTTCTTGAATATCCAGGCACGCCCGGATTGAACCGTGCAATCTGGAATGCTTATTTTAAATATGAAATTGATTGACAAAAATAAGAAAAAATAGTTCAAACTCAAATTGATATTATTGCTATGCAGGTAAAGATATTATATGAAACTTGTGTTAAAAAACTAGAACATTCATAATCTAGCTTCTTTTCAATTGCTGAATAGCAGTTTTAACACTTAGATTTTTTTTTTATTTCATTAAAAATATATGAAATCTACCTGATTTCATGTCACCCTAGCTTGATTTCGCTTCAGTACCAACATATGTTTGAGCAAGTTCACTGGAGTTGGGAAAAAGTGGTAGAAATTTCGACACTCTATGAACATTTTGAAAATTTTACCATGCAAAAACATTTTAAAGATCTGTTGCCTTCAAGTTTTTTTACAACACGTGTTGTATTTTCACATGCTGTGATGCAAAAATAGCAATATCCTTACCACAAACTGCTGAAATAGAAACAGTGCCGTAAGAAAATACAACGCCCAAAGGCCTTGAAAATATTTTTGCATGGTAAGATTTTCAAAATGTGCAACAAGTGTCAAAATATCAACCACTTTTTCCCAACACGAGTGAACTTGCTCTTAAAAATATATAAAAAAAACTTTTAAATAAAAACGACACATGGCAGATTTGTAACTCTCTAGCGGAAAACTGCGCAGGAGGTGCTTAAATTGATCCATTGAAAGGTAAATTTTTAATTGCAATTCCATAAACCTTTTGTGTTGAAACTCAAACCTTGAAGCTCAAACCCCCGCCTCGTCTTTATTAAGGGTCTTTCTAAGAAAGTGCAACTTAAACAATTCAGAACTTGAAACAACCATTTTAACTTTGAAATTTATTAATTAAATATTTATTTAACACATCAACAATCTGGTAGCCATGTTACAGGTGTTTACTGCTCACGATAGTCAACATAATGAGCAAAAAAAGCTAAACCTCCATATCCATTTTTTTGTTTTCAATTAATCATTATATTAATTGAAAAAAATGTAATTGCAAATTTTATGCTTGAATGAAATATTCTTCAAAACCTTTATTTCAGCCTCAGTTTCATTTTGTGTGTTTTGTTCTTCTTAATGCTCAACTCTAAATACAAAAGGGTTTTTATACGTTCCACTATGTAACCAAATTTACATTTTTCCGACGTGTAGAGAATTAAAGAGCTTGTTTTGATTCATTTGGGCGCCAAGGATACTGTACCTGTACCAACCTGGCCATGGATCCAAGTATTCAGTGCAGGGCCGTAGGAAGAACCAGCTCAAGGGGGATGGGTTTGATGACAATTTTTTTTCCAATCACATTTTTCCTTCAACAATGCATACTCAAGTGAAAAAATGTATATGTACTAGGTACAAATTATTCAGGTTATTTATTTTTGAAAATAAGTCCTAGGAGTGGCCATTTTTTTACATGAAGCTTTCAAATCATGGGACTTGTGATATAGCTTAGTTGGCAAATCAGTTTCCTATCGAGCTGGTATCCATGAGTTTGAGCCCAAGAGTAAATATAAATCCCAGTTGTTCCAGATAGATTTTGCAATGACTGGAGCGCCAACTACAT
This sequence comes from Uranotaenia lowii, assembly GCF_029784155.1. NCBI lineage: Eukaryota > Metazoa > Arthropoda > Insecta > Diptera > Culicidae > Uranotaenia > Uranotaenia lowii. Next base: position 43,142,351 of record NC_073692.1, on the reverse strand, counting down.
CGTTGATTTTTATCAACTTTCAGACTTTTGTCTCGAGTGGAACAATGATGTAAAAACGAAACGAAAAATAACAGGATTTTGAACACTTCATTCAGTAAAAAAAACTTTTTTTATCACTTACTTTGGCAAGCTAAATCTTTTGAACCATAAGCATGACCCTTTTTAGCATGGGTGAAAATGTATCAAATATTCAGAGATAAAAGTAAAAAATAAGGTTTACGGTTCAAATAAGGTTTATTTTATACGCTTGCAACACGATTATAATTTAAAACTTAGTTGGAACCTTTGATTTTGAAGAACCTGCACTATATGTAAATATTGTTAAATAAAATTTCCAGCTTAGTTTTCACCTAAGGATAAAACACAAGTTCAAAATTTATCATTAATTATTTTATATTTCATAATTTCAATTTGTTTTCAAACTTAAAATCTAGATTTTTCAAAAAACATATTTTCTGAAGTGAATCCAGATCTAATTTTTCCTATGTGATTTTCACCAGGTTTGTGTTTCTATTCTAACTGTGATGAATTTAAAATTTTAATTTTGAATCAAAAATCGATGTTTAGAAACTGCGGTCTCCTTCAATTTGAATCATTAATGAAATTTAACATCGATATTTTAATATTGATCATAAAACTTAAATTTGGGCTAAATCTGAATACAAAACATGGATTTTAGTTCCAAGTCTGAATGCTGCATTTAAATTCAAATTCAAAACCTGTATCTTAATTCCAGATAAGAAATGCTATTAATTTGAAACCAAAAAGCGAAATTTGTATCAGAATCCTTGGCCAATTTATGGTTTTCAATATTTTTTTTTTCAATCATTTATTTGTTATTGAAATGGAAAATTTTTAATAAAATTGTATTTGACGGAAATGTTTCACATTTTTCAATTCTTTGCTCATGAGACTTTCTTATGTTTCAACTGTGCATATAAATTTAGGATAAAAATTCTAGATCCAAATCTTAAAAATGGTTTGGATGGATTTCTTCTTCGAAACGATGAGTTTTGAATATGGAAAATTCAGCATATTTTTGATTGAAATGCGACACCAAGGTTCTAAGCAGGATTCTAAACCAATGATGATCCAAACTGTAAATCAAGACTAATGAACTGGATACTTACTAGATATTTTTTCGCAAGTATCCGGGCTGGCAAACCCAGGAAAATTTATCCTAATACCTTGCAAAATATGGGAAATTATTTTTCAAAACTTTTCCAAAAATCCGTTCAAACAAAAAAAGAAAGAGATCAAAAAGAATCAAAAATCAAAAAGAAAAACACACGGGAAACAGTTTTTATTTTTTTCTAAACGCAAGAGCAGATTCGGAATCATCAGAAAAATCAGAATTCATAAAAATCGTTTATGTTTTTTGTTTTTTTTTTTTTATAAAATTTGCTTAAAACAATAATTTGGACACAAGATACATATTTCTAAGGACTCAATTGAAATTTTCGAATGATTTAGCAAATAGAATGAGAAAGTCTGGTCAAAATCTGGACAATCTGGTAAGCTTAGTCTAACTTTATTGGGATTCAATAATTGGGGCTCAATAACTATCAATAAGTGAGAATTTTATTGAAAAACTGTTGTAGAATTGTGGTCCTGGAATGAGATTTCGAGATTTTGGAGTCGAGGTTTTTAGACAATGTTACTCTCAATATCATTTAAATAGTTCATCAAAATTTGATTGGAAAATTCAAATTTTATGTTTAGTAAAAAGATTTTACTTGGCATTTTTGGACCGTCCCCCCCCCCCTCCCTTCCCCCCGTTCCTACGGCCATGATTCAGTGAGTTTTTTTTATCATCTTTTGCTTTTGAAAAAAAAAAAAATTAAAGATAGGTAAACGTTATTTGAAAAATGTCTGATTTTTAATTGAGTGATTAATTGCATTAATTGCATCAATTCGAATAGGAGGAATATCGAATGAAAGTAATGAACGTTATAGAAGGATAGATTAGATTAGGAAATGATTTTTTTTATATTTCAAACTATAGTAGATGATTTTTTCAATTTTGTTTGCATAGTTTTACGTTTGAAAGAAAAATACAAATTTTCAAAAAATGTATGAAAAATGGCCAAATGCATCAACTTAAAAGCGTGTTTTCTCGAAATAAGCTTGTAAACACTCACATTGTTTTGGCTCTAAGTGCCTAATATATAAATTTTCGGATCAAGATTATTTTTTTCAAACTAAATCTTTGAAAACTGGCCTTTTTCCAAAGATCGCGTTTGTGGAACCTTTAAACATGATTCTTTTAGTTTGCCCCAAACAAAAGTTTGTTTTCAACACCCTTCTCTATTATCTTGAGGTTGAACCCCCACATTCCCAGATGTCATGCAATTTCGGGACACCCTAATACATACATCGACGACCGCTCTAATGGTCTTCAATTTATCGGTCGATTTTGCATACAAGCCATGTCTAGTAAACAGCCGGATAGCGCCAAAACGCATGAAATGGTGTGGGAAAAAAAGATCTTGAAAACAGCGAAAAAAATCCGAAATCGAAGAAAGTTCACAGCGTTGCCCACAGTGGGTTAAAGTTGGATCGAGTGTGCTTTTGGAAGTAAAAATCATCAATACGGAGTTATCGTTTTAATTCAGAATCATCTCGGATTACTACCAAATCTTTCACAGACCATCAGCCGAAATTTGAAACCGAAACGCTGTTTATCCCCAGTTGATGTTTCGACTTTTCAAAGTTGAGCATATATGTTGCAGTGAGTGACGCTTAACGCAAACGTGTTGATGCGAGTCTGACTCGTGGTAGGACTTTTAAAAGTTAAAAATTTTCACCACGAGCCAGGCTCGTGATTTTTTGTAATGACACAAATTCTTGAACACAAGCTAGACTCTGGGGTTTTTCGATCATGGCGTGATTTCTCAATGACGAGTCAGGCTCGTGATGTTTTTTTTTCAAAAGATTTGTCCCAAGGAGATTTTCAAATAAAAATAACCCGTTGTTTAGTCCACCGATCTTCGGACCTATCGCCCGTTGTATCGGGCACCGATTTATGATACCAACATGTGACGAATTTTAATTAAAATTGCTCGCTTCAGAGGAGGTGAGTAATGCGCAAATGAGTCCGGGATCGGCCGGCAGAAGGAAAGGAGGGAACCGAGAGGTTTACACGGATTAGCACTGTCTTGAAGGGGGCAATAAATTTGGAATGACTAAAATTAGAAAAGTTCAATGTTTCGCATTTGTCAGATGGTGGTAGTGATGTTGTTTTTGCTTTTTTTTTATTGATTCTTCTCCTAAAATCGTACTTTCGGTATGTGAGATTTGATCCGATGATTGTCGAAATGCTTTCGGTAGTCCCTGATGGTCGCAATTTTTATTGGTTACTTTTTTTTTTTATTGAATATCATTAATAGACTAAGCACCATCGATTGAAATAAGATAACATAATCAAAATGCTGTCAGAAAGCTCCACTTTTAAATTTTTCTCTCGTTTATGCAACCACAAATTGAAATGTCAATTGAAAACGGAACACTAATTTGCATCAAACTACAATGGCAATCGATGCCTATCAATCAAATAAACCCCGCATCATCCACACCAGGAATTTAGGAGAGAGCAAGCTTGGGGTGACGAAATCAACCCCCCATTCTTCCGAATCGGGAACCACGTTCTTCCCGAAAAGTTGTTGTTTACTGGTGACAGATGTGCCGATTTTCCTGATGATGTGGTTCCGGTTTCAATAATTGCTGACAGCCGGCCCAACCACGAACCAAAAACCGGAAACGGGGAATAACTTTGTCACTGGTTTGCCATTTTATTGAGGGTCATTAAATTGGTTTTATGCTATCCCCTCTGAAGGTAGTGATGGAGTTCGAGGTTATCACAATGAGTTCCGAACAGTTTTCCTGTCACCCACTCTGGTTTTTGGGCATTGAAGCAAGGAGCGCGGGAGGGCGAATTTACACCAACTAGGTATCGAAGCTCGGGTGAGTTGGATTTTGGTGCGCTTAATTTTGATTATTTCCCGGTCAGATTTTACTGCCAACCGAATAATGGTTTGATTGGGGTAGGCAACTGCTGTAAATTATACTGGCGCGTGCATCAAATTGGGACATGCTTGTTTACATAAAATTGCATTCTAAATAACGCGAAATGCATTCGAGTAACGTTTTTGCCAAATTATCGTTACACCTTTCGATTCAGCGTCATTTGAAAATGAGCTCGAGTGTCAATTTCAGGAAATTTCAATTGGAGTAATTTCAAATAGCCAGAACAAACATCGTTTCGTGTAGTTAACATCTCATTATTCGTTTATTCAAAATTCAATTTAAAAACAACATCAGCCGAAAACAAAATGCGACCTTAAAAAACCTCGAATGTCGACAATGAAATTTCACGTAAATGGGGATTTTTTTTTATTATCTGACAGGTTTGCGCCAGGGGTCTTCGGATTTTCTCCAAAATTCAAAATTATGTTCGTTTCAACACCATAAGAAAACATGTGTTTTTTCATATTTCTAAGACTTTTATTTTTCGAGTTAGATAACGTATTTTTTTTTTAAATTACTCTCTTTTCAAATGCCCATAACTTTGTCAATTTTCAACGTAAAATATAAAATAGCACATCAAAACGCATTAACATTTCACCATCTATCCAAATAAAATATTAACAAAAAACTATATATTGATTCTCGGTTTGAAATTAAGTTAATATGTTAAAAACAACGGCCAAAAGTACCGTCTGCACCACCAACATTTTTGAAACATAGTTCATTTTGTAGTCCTATTAATTTCACAACTTTCATCTGAAGACACCAAAGTGGGCCATAAACTCCTTCAAGAGTTATGAAAGAAACAGTGACAATAAATGTCTTTTTTAACGTCAAAAACTAACAATTTTCGAACAACTGCACTCACATATATTAACCCATAGGTCGGCAACCTGCGGCTCGCGAGCCGTATGCGGCTCTTTTGATGTAAAGTTGCGGCTCTTTAGCTCACTGCGCTAATATTATATGTATTTTTGAATAAAATATTTATAAAATCGTGCTGATGCGATTATTGAGTCTTGTGACCTGGCACACATTTACATAGGTCCAGAAGTGAATTTTAAATTTTATCTGCTGTAGGAACAAGCGTAAAGGACCAAATGGCAAAATAGAGTTTTGAAGAATAATTTTACTTTTATTTCCATTGTTATAGGGATCTAATGCATTAAAGTCATTAGTCCTACCAAATTTGGCAATTTTTTGATATTCACTGTTTTTGAAGCATCAGCTTAGAGATAAAGATTTAATTTATCAATAACCGTGAATGCAAAGAAAAACTGTTGTTTTGAAGCAACGAAAACTTAAATCAAATTATTTATTTCCAAAACCTGTGTTTATATTTGAATCAATCGAACGCCAAAGACAGGAAACTATAAAGGAAAATAAAAAAAGTAAAAACCCAACAACCCAACACAACTTTGACGCGTAACAACATAAAATATTGGAAAAACCACCTTAATCCTATGTATATAATTAATTTGAATTCAATATGTTAATTTTAATGTTTCTGAATAAAGATAACTCATAAGCATTCCAGCTTGCTCGGATTTAATCGGGCTTTCCCAGATTTTCAAAGAAAAAAATGGGAATGCCTGATCCGGTCCGGAAAAGGCCCTGTTTTTGTTCCAGAAATATTCACAATTTTCCAAATTCCAAAATTTTTAACTTGTTTCAGCGCATAAATTTTTTGAAATTGTGAATTGATTGCTATTAAGATTTTCGTTCGTTCATTTTTCAACTTTTCTCTTGCCTTTTAATGGAACATGCGTAGAATATGGCTGGATTTGCCCGGATATTATTCGGTTTGGAATAAAAAATTTAGGAACCCAATGCCAAAATCTGGAATGCTTTCTCAATAAATACCGACCGGGTTAAAAAGTCAATAGATACCCGAAATTCAACATGAGAATAATAGCCTCAATTTAAAATTAAAGTTTGGTAGCTTTTCAAACTCGTATCAGCATTGAGAATGAATGAAAACTTCAATTCTGTAAATCTAATTGAAAACTGAATCCCTGGCTAAATACTTGTAATCATTAACAAAATTGACCTTTACACCTCGAAGCATTTTCTTTTATAATTAAATCATAAATCATCATCATTTTTTAAAAGTAAACCTTTGAGTCTTTGAACATATTAAAAATTTTAAGTGTGATGCCAGCAGCCAAAAGCACTAAAATGTTCAATGAAGTTTCCGTAACGGTCACTTTTTTTTTAAATGAAGAGTTAATCACCGTTGCTTTGTTTTTATTAATTTTTGTTTTGAAACTTTGAAAGAATCCTTGAATTGATTTTGTCAGTTAAAATTACATTATTACAGATTTATACTGGTCAAACCACAAGTTTTTTTCTTCTATAATATAAGCTTTAGCAAGCATTGCCGAATAATGTATAATGTATTGAATTTTTTATTTTTCATTCAATTGGACGCACAATACTGAAAATCACATCTTCTATATATATAAAAATGAATTTCTGTCTGTCTGTCTGTCTGTCTGTCTGTTCCCTATAGACTCGAAAACTACTGAACCGATTTGCGTGAAGCTTGGCAGATGGGGGTATTGGAGGCCGGGGAAGGTTCCTATAATAGTTTGGGACCCCTCCCTCTTTCTGGAAGGAGGGAGGGGGTCATATAAATAAAAGTGATAAGTCTTCATAACTCGAGAATTGATCATGCAAATGGAACGAAATTTGGCATAAGAGTGTATTTCGGTACGAAGAATGTTTCTATGATGATTTGGTACCCCTCCCTCCATCCAGTGGGGAGAAAGGAAGGGGAGAGGGGGCATACCTTACAATTTTTAACATATCTGGAGAACTAATCAAGCAAATGGAACCAAATTCGGCATGGGACGATAGTGGAATACGAGAAATGGTTCTATGATTATTTCAGACCCCTCCCTCCTTTAAGTCGAGATTCAGGAAGGAGGGGACGGGCCTTTAACCCCTTTTTATTACATAACTTAAAAACTATTCGAGCAAATGAAACCAAATTTGGCTTGGAAGGGTATTTGGGTACGATAAATAGTTCTATGAATATTTGGTACCTCTCCCTCCGTCCAGTGAGGAGATAGAATGTGGGGAGGGGCTCCTTTACAACTTTCAGCATTACTGGAAAATTAATCAAGCAAATGGAACCAAATTTGGCGTAGGAAGGTATTTGATTACGAGAAATATTTCTATGATATCTGGAGAACCCTCCTTTCTTCCAGTCGGAAAAACTTAAGGGAGGAGGGTGCTTCCTTACAATTTTTTACATCACTCGGATCCTTACCCAGCAAATGGAACGAAATTTGGCTTGGGAGGGTTTTTGAGCACAAGGAATATTTCTGTGAATATTTGCCCTACTGCCTCCTTGCAGTGGGGCGATATTTTTTTTTTTTTTTTATTTTTATTTTTATTTTTTTTTTTTTGTTTCGATTATAGTCGTTTTACCATCTTTGTGGCGATAAGAAGGAGAGAGGGGTGTTTCTTTAGAATTTTTCGCATAACTCGAGAACTAATGGAGCAAATGGAAACAACTTTGGCATGGGAAAGGATTTGGATACGTAAAACGGTTATTTGCTTTTTCCTTCAATTGAGGATACAGTTAGGAAAGACGGGAGCTCATATACGATTATTTTGCATATACCAAGAACTTATCCAACAAATGGAACCAAATATGACATGGGAATAATCGTCAATCGAGCAAATGGGACAGAATTGGGCATGTGAGTGTATTTGAATACATGGAATGTTTTATCTTGATCCCCTCCTTCCAGGTAAGGGATAGGTAGAAAGAGGGGCTCCGATGTCAATTTTATATCATATCTCGAAATTTATTAGAAAACGAAATTAAATTTGGCATGAGAGGGAATTCGAGCACAAGAAATGTTTTTCCCTTCCTCCATTCAGTGGAACGATAAAAAGTCACTCATACAATTTTTTTCAATATCTCGATAATTATCATAAAATGGAAACAAATTTTCATGGGAGCATATTTTTGTACTATTTTTTCGATGGTTTGAGACGCCCTTCTTTTGCCAGATAGTTAATAGAGGTTCACCAATTTTTTGGATAACTTGAGAACTTATCGAGAATGGAGCCAAAATAACATGGGATTGTATTTGTATACAAGAAGTGTTTTCTGATGTTATGAAACTCCCCTTCCTTCCATTAGGGATATAAAAATAGGGAAGGGGGTCACTCTAACAATTTGAATATTAATTCAAGAACGAATAGGTAAAATAAGTGTCCCATGACGTTATTTTGTTATAAATAATGTGAGAGTTTGAGAGCCTCTTCACATTAAAAGGGAAAGCGAAGATTCCAAATATAAAAAAATTGGCATAAGTTATAAACTTATGAAGCAAAGAATTTTAAAATTAAATTGAAAATTTAATTTTCACAAAACACAAAACATCGGGTCAGCTAGTGTGAAATAAAATGAGATTTTGGATTTTCCAGATGCATAAAATTTTTAAGACACGTTCATTTGATGTCCTGAATTTTGAAAATGCTGCCAGTTGTCAGGAGCATAAGTTTTTAAGGTTTCGGCTACATAAATTTTAATTGAATTTTATCTCATACTTCTGGATTTTGTAAACGATTGGCTATTTGGAGAATGTAATAAAAAAATTCCATAATTTTAAGAAAATATTTTCCATTTACTTTTTTTAAGCTTCTCTTTGACGAAGAAATTAAAAATATTCTGCTTACATGGTTATGTTCAAATCTTTCACTTTACGTCATGCAAAGTATTCACATAAGGTTTAGATATATGAAATTTTCTAAATCTGATATTTGCCAACGTATTAAAATTAATATAACCTCAAACCTAGAGAAAAGTTGATAATTCAGAAGAAAACCCATGTATTTAATCGTAATCAGAAAAAGATTCAAAAGAAAAAAAAAACAAGAGTTAGAAAAAAAAACTTAGAGTTAGAGGGGTTTAAAATTATTTTCGTAAAACTAATGTTCATTGATCATTCAAATATTTGGATTTTTTTTAGTTAAAAACAAAAACCATAAATCTTTAATGTGGCTCTTTAAAACTCTGAAATTATGAAAATTTGAAGTTTTTAGCTCTTTCAACTGAAAAGGTTGCCGACCACTGTATTAACCCGTCTTCGAATAGGTCATACCCGACTTACCCACGAGTACCTGATGGAAAAGGAAGATCCCCCTGTCTGTATTGCCTGTAAAATCCCGCTTAGTGTCAAACATATTATCCTGAACTGTCCTCAGTACCAACAAGCCCGAGTTGAAAGTGGGCTTGCAGATAACCTTCGACAGGTTCTTTCCAACTGTCCCACCGAAGAAAAGAAGATTTTGACCTTTCTCAAAAAAAGCAAATTATTAAGTCGCATTTAGACGAAAACAAAACAAAACCCAAAACAAAACAAAACACAACACAGAAACGGAGGAATAAGCATGAATAACTCGAGAGAGTTCAAATCCTAGAAAAAGAAAAAAAAAGCACTCACATATAGGAACTTCGTCTCTTATCGTATGCAAGTGCACCGGGGGTTAAAAATCTACAAAAAAATACCATTTTATAGTCAAATTAGTTTTACAACTTTCACCAAAATGAGCCAATCATTCCTTCAAGAGTTATGGAAGAAATTAGGACCATATGTATTGTTGCGCCCGCGTCAGGGTATAACGATTCTCGCACAGTCACGCGTTTATACGCAGAACACCATTTACACGAACGTTCATTCTAAAGCTATAAATACCCGTCAGATGACTTCTTCAAATAAGAAATATATATAAGAGACGAAGTTCCTAGTTCCTAGTGCAGTTGTTCGAAAATTGTTAGTTTTTGACGTTAAAAACGAGATTTATTGTCACTGTTTCTTTCATAACTCTTGAAGGAGTCTATGGCCCACTTTGGTGTCTTCAGATGAAAGTTGTGAAATTAATAGGACTACAAAATGAAATATGTTTCAAAAATTTTGGTGTGGCAGACGGTACTTTCTTACGTTGTTTTTAACATATTAACTTAATTTCAAACCGAGAATCAATATATAATTTGATTTTTGATTTTTGACATTTGATATTTTATTTGGATAGCTGATAAAATTTTAATGCGTTTTGATGTGCTATTTTATATTTTACGTTGAAAATTGACAAAGTTATGGGCATTTGAAAAGAGGGTAATTTTTTTTTCAAAAAAACTTAAACGTTATCTAACTCGAAAAATAAAAGTCTTAGAAATATGCAAAAACACATGTTTTCTTATGGTGGTGCAAATTGTCAGATAATAAAAAAAATCCCCAAATATGAAATAATAAATGAAATTTGATCTCTTCTATGTTTTGTGAGCCTGCTTGGTTGAATAATTCTTCTGAATCAAAGCAATAGAAATATTCCCTTTAATTCAACCACGGTATAAGAAAAGTTCTTATACCGGTATTTCGATAGCAACTTACTATCTTCTCTAGTGAGCGTTTTCGATTCACTGAAGAATATAGTAAGTTGCTATCAAAATACCGGTATCTGAACTTTTCTCATACCGTGGTTGACTTAAGGGAAATCCTTCGATTGCTTTGATTCAGGAAATTTTTTTTTATCCAGATCATCAACAGGATCATAATTCTGATTTCGATCCTGATCTTGAGCGTGGTTGTGGTTCTGGTACCTAAGTCTGATTTTCATCCAAGTCGTGATATTGATTCTGATCGGGATTCTGATCCTGATCCGAATCTTGATACAAATCCTGATCCTGATCATGATTCCTGATCGTTCCGAATTTATTCCCTAATTTTATCCGTAAAACTGTGTTTTTCTTTTCATTTTTTTTATCAACATTATACACCCAATTGAGTGTTATTGACTTAGTGTGTGGAAGGCCATTTTAGAATCGGATGAAAAAAAAACCTTAAAAACGAATTTTCGTCAGTCGATTAACGAATTTTGGCGGTTATTTTTCAGGATTTGCCTGATTTTTCAAGGCTCAGCCTGACAAACTGATAAGCCATTGTATTTCCCTAATTTTTGAAAATAAGCCTGATTTTGCCAGATTTTTGCGAATGTGATGAAAAATGGGTAGTAAGAAAAGATATCATTACTGAAGTGAAAATGTGGATCGACGACCAAAAATAAAGGTCATCATTTTAAGCGAAATTTCTGTTACTTTGACGTTTTCTGATTTTTTATTTCACCAGTCCCTGATGTTTGAAAAAAAAAAATGTTGGCAACCCTGGATGTGAGTTGCGATCGAAAAATCCGAACAGAATCTGACAATGACACAATCGGTAGGTCGTGGCTCCCCTGAGCATAGTTGCCACATGTTCAGATTTATCTAGAAAAGTACAGATTTTTGGACTCATTTTTGGTACAGATTCTGTACGTGCAGGTGACAGATTTTTTAAATCTGACAGTGAAATGATATTCAACGAAAAAAAGTTTAAAAGACGAAGATCCTCATAAAAGATGTTTTGGAAAAAATATACTTAAGTAGTGAAGTAGCTTCGATGGGAAGGCGAAATTTCACTAAGAAAAAAGTTTGAAGTGCAAAAGAAATGGAAAGTGAAAAATTAAAAAAAAAAATCAAATTCAACAGATTTCGATGGGAAGGCGAGGTTTTTATTAAACAAAATTTGGCATCGACAATTTTATAAACTGTTAAATTTCGATGAGAAGCAAAATACAAAATAGAAAAAAAAGCGAATTAGAGAAAACGAAAAGCTTCTAATATTTCTGACAATAACTTTTCAGAAAAAAATCTTGATTTGGTATAAAATACTTTCTAAAAATAAAAACAAAAAAAAATTGACCTTGTTCCAAAAAAAATTGACAAATAAAATTAGTAAAAAAATTGAATTTGAAAGGATAAAAATATTGAATGATTAAATAAAGGATCAAATGGTTAGAATTAAAATAAAATTTTTACGAAAATTGAAAATTTGATTATGATAACAGTAGTTTTTCGATTTTAACACTGTTCGATTATTTCAATACTCGTTAAATTCACGTTCGATTTTATCACGGTTATTTATTCAATTTTATCACGCTTTTATAGAAATCATTGAGAAACCATTCCCAGGACTTTAATTTTCTTTCAAAAGCGTAGAGCGTCTTTGTTCATGTTTTTTTTTTATAATTTATGTTATTGTATAAATGTATTCAATAAATATGAAAATGTCTTTAAACTGCTTACTTGAGCTTTATTGTTTTCAAAATCGTCATTTGGATATTAAAAGCATTTGTTATAATAGACTTGAGTATTTTAACGTCACGCAAATGCCAGTGCTGTTATTTGTGCTTGGTGAGCCGCTCTAAAAAAGTAAACTTTTTTGGTTATGCGAATCATATAAAGATGTGGGTGAATTCAAGCGTTTTTGAAAAAAGATAAGTGTCTCAGATTTCTTTTTTCTATTTGTTTATTTGAAAGGGTGGCATGCGCCATCCCGATTCGGCAGCTTTTAGTATTGTCTGATTGAAAAATTTTGGATTATCAAAATGAAATTCTTTTAGCTTTGGTTTAAAATATGTAAATAGAACTAAGATTTCTGATCTCCTACCTATTTATAAAAAGCAAGGATCATCTGTACATAAAGCAAAATTCGAGAAACTCACTTTCAATAGCTGAGTTGAGCAAATTTCAAAACATTTTTCGAAAAGGTAAACTTTTCAGTTAATCAAATATGTGAAGATTAAAATATTGAATTTTGAAATTTCAGAAGATAATTTTTTAAGCCGTTTTCTTTCAATTCTTTTTCAAAATGGACATAACGACTGTTAAATTTCCATAAAAACTAAATAATTCACTCTAATAAGATGTACATAGGTACAGAATCAAGTTAATACATGGTTTTATTTCAATAAAAAAATCTCAAAATTGATATACACAAGAATAATTTGAACTGAGATCGATCCTTTGTGTTCAGTAAACTTTGATAATTACAACTCATGATCAAAATATATTCATACAAAACGTTTTCACTGCTAAAAAAATTATAAATTATTGATTAAAGGCAATAAAATTCATTTTTCCAGTTTAATTTTTAGTTTCGCCAAAATCACGGTTTCGCCAAATTTAAATAAATTGATTGAAAAAAAGTTTAAAACCAAAAGAAAGCGGAATAAAGTATTTAAAAAAGGAATAATTTAACTTAAAAAATGAATTGGAAATGTGAAGATGATGGAAAAAATCATTCAAAAATTAAAAAAAAAATAACAAATAGCTCCGAAAAATTGTTTTAAAGACAAATGTGTTTACAAAAAAATTTAAAGAAAAATAAATAAAAGCTTATTAACATTCAAGAAACAAAGATGTGGCGAAAAGCATTAAACAAAGTGAAATGAATAAGCAGATTGCAAAAAAAAATCGCAAAAAATATTGAATGTAATGTATGTAAGCCTAAAAATGAATAATAACGATTACATAAACATGTCACGGTGTGTTTATAGAAGATGTTTAAAAGAAAAAATACAGTAACTCTGATTTTTTCAGAAATGGAAAATTTAGCCTTTTCTGAATCATTTCCAGGCAAAATTAAAATATTTGGTCGGTGAGTCCCCATACGTTTTGTTTTTTTTGAAGATTTTTAGTCCATATTTAGACATTTTTATCTGTGAAAACATTCCAGTGCAATGGAATAGCAACTTTTTTCGATGAAAATTTATTTTTTTATTTTAATTCAAGTTTTGAAAATATGAAACAATAAAAAATTTCAATGACTGGAAAGATAAGTGAATTGGATTTTCTGCAAAACTTATTTTATATGAACATTTTATTTAAAATTTTATTATTTGGATTATCCTTGTTATAATTGGTGTTATTCAAATGTAACATGACTTATGTGTATATCTTAGTGACTAATTCTGAGTAAAAAAAATGATACATAAATATGAACAGTCCTACAGCTTTTGATTTGTTTCCAACAAAATATATGAAAATCTTTTCATTTTTTTTTTAAATCGTTTTTTGAAATATTTCTACAATATTTGCAGGTTCTGATGCATATGAATACGCACTTTAGAAAACAAAAATAAAATTTATAATTATACCACTGGTTTGTGGCATTTTTGAATTTTGTTAACCTAAGATTAAATTTAAACATATCTAAGCAGAATAAAAATAAAATATAGTTAAAAGTTAAAGTATGTATTTGTACTGAAATCCGTTTATCTTCCGCTACATAACATCAATTTTATATTTCTTTTTCTCATATTGAAGAAGAATAAATTTTCTATCAAGCAATTGAATTTCATTTTTGCTTAAGAATTGAAGTACAGTTGACATTTTCAATTTCATGATCAACAAAACAGTGAAAAACGAATTTTTCCGTTGTAGAAGTTATGATTGTGTAGAAGTTATGTTATGGCATTAATGCTTTATTAAGGTTCTATTCAATAATAAAGAAGAACTTTAGTGTACAGTAGAATAATTAAAATAAGTAAGGGATGAACAAAATATGATGAACCCTACGCGCTGCAGGCTAGCTTGCTATCGATCATTTGCAATCCACTACTGCCAAAAGTACTGTTAATTTGTGTAATTTAAAGATCGACAAAAGATTAAATCTATTTTTTTAGGATTTTTTTTAAATTTATCACAGTTTTAGACTAGATTTATTCATCAAATAATTTTTTTTTCAAAAATCTATACAATTCAATTTAAAACAAAGAATTCAAGAGATTATTTAAAAAAATATAGTAGGTTGGAAACCGCAGAAGCTAAGATTATCGACCCTTAACATTGAATAAAATGGAAGAATCATAGAGTACAGCAGGGTAGCAAAAATTCGACTAGAAAATAATATAAATAAAAAAGTTAAAGGAAACTCCATGCTTATAATTATCATTGTATCAAAAGACAGTAACAAGCAAAATTTAAGCTAGATTGAACTGCTGCAGCGATTTGTATTGAGTCTGAAGTGCGAATAGAATGTTGAGACATTTAACTCAGGAGAAGTTTAAAAACTGATTTCTCATCAAAAATTGTTTATAACGCATCGTTTACTTTTAAATATTCATTATCTTATTATATTTTTCAAAACTAAAATTATGGCAAACGTTTCTACTCTAGATCGCATCACGATAAGCGTTATCAATGTTTACGGATTTTCTTAATCATTGAGTTTTTAAAATGGAATTCCTTGCAGTGTTGCCACAATCAGAAAATATAAAGATGGATTGATAATGGATTCAAATGGATTCATATTATTCTAGATAACTCTTATAATTTCAGATAATTTGACCCTCTCAGATTTCTGACAGGATTTGCCAGCTATTTTTTAAATTTTAAGATTAGAAGATACTTCTTAACCATTTTTTAAGTTAAACGGCTCTGTAACTAGTTTAAAAAAAATTGAAAATTTTTCTAAGTTTTTGATGACATTATTGAGTTCAATTTAAAAGTATTGAAAGTTAAAAATAAGATAATTAGCACCTCTGGAATTATAAAACACCTTAAATATATATTTATTTTTTTAAAGAATTTAAAAAAAAAATTTCAAAAAAATATTTTGTATGGAGGGTCACTGACAAAATATTTTAGTTTTTGGTGAAAATAAACCGGAAAAAGCTCTACTTTCTGCCCATGCAAAAATTAGCGTTACTGTATTTTTTTTCTTTAAGTCCTTCTACGAAACACACCGTGATGTGCAAAGCTTAAATGAATATGTAGTGTGAAATTATGAAATTTTTTAAACATTACTTAAACTTTAGAAAGATCAATAAGAATCCAGAATATGAAAAAAGGAAAATCAAGTCAGCAATAATATTGTGGAAAAAAATAAATTCAAGAAAGTACAGAGAAAAATACTACGAGAAAAAATGGAATAATAAATTAGAAAGACATCTGGTCATAAGAATATTTAGAATAATTCATTAAATGTTCATGATGGTGAAATGGAAAACATATTCTATGAAGGTAAACAACACTGGCTAAAATTGAAACTTGAATAAAAATCGCAGAAAAAATAAGTATATTCAAGAAAAAAAGTTATTGGGTAGATATGTTTCAATCCTAGTAGCAAAAACACTCTTGACTGAAAACCGAATTTTGTAATGACATGCTGCTTGTGCGAGAAGGGATGAAGATTTTGATCTAGCTGGTAGTATAAGCAGCTTTAGTCAAGAATCACTTTCCAAAATATTTGAATTACGAATGCAGTTATTAAAAAAATCATATCAAAATCAATAATCTCTTTATCTAAAATGGTTCATACCTCATTAATTACAAATATTCAGGATTTAAAGCTCAGCAAACAGGGTGTTTTTCAAGAATAGAACTCAAGTTTATTGGTGGAATTAAAATTTCAAGATTTGTATTCGAAAATCGTGGTTGAAAATAAACTATAAAAATAAATATTCTCCAACTTATACATTTTGGGACTTCAATTAGCCAATCAAAATTCCTAACAACAGCTTAGCTATTCAAATTATATATTTATGTTCAGAAAAGTTAAATTTTATTAGCTCAATTTGAGATCTATTTGAATTTTAATTATAAGATTTGGTACATCCTCCTAGATAAAAATATATTTGGAAAATAGACCGAATATTCGTAAAAGAATAAAACTAGCCAAGAAAAATCTTTTGTTTTTAGTCAGGGAGATAATTTATTTCGAATCGATTGTGAATCGAATTTGATTGAATTGGTTTAATCGAAGTGATTTTCCAAAATTTCAAAATCAGTCAATATAAAGGAACTTTATTATCTGGTGAAAAAAATAATCATTTTGAGAAAGCAAAAGGAGGGGGTGGGATGGCGATCGAAGCATCCGAACAGAATCCGACAGTTCTGATCATGATTTTGTTTCTGATTCTGTCCCTGGTTCTAATGTTGATCCTGATCCGAAAAATAATATTGTGAATTTTAATAAAAATTTTAGAAACGTCGCTGGTGAACTGGCAACAAAACACAAACTTCCGACAATCTAGTACATCACTTTTCTTTGACGGAAGTGTTTTGGAAGTAGGAAGTCCGGACTTCCGAAGTAAAATTTAGTGCTGGCACGTTAATATAAATCCGAATTCTGTTTCTGATCCTGATCTTGGTTCTGATCTTGATTCTGATTCCGATTTTAATCCTGGTTCTTTCCCTGATACTGGTTTTCCTTCTGATCATGGCCCTGGTTCTGAAGATGATCCTGATTCTGATTTTGATTCTGATCTTGATCCTGATCCTTTTCCTGTTCTGATTTTGGTCCTGATTTGATCTTGACTCTAATTACTAATTACGTTACTGATCCTGGTTCTGTTCCCAATACTTGGCTCTGGTTTTGATCCTGATCCTGATACAAGTTATGATTTTAATCCTGATCTTGATTCTGATTCTGATTTTGGTCGTGAACCTGTTTCAGATACTGCTCCTGGTTCTGGTTTTTATCCTGTTTATGATTTTGAGCCTGATCCTGCTACTGATCACTATGTTTATATTGATCTTGATTTTGATCCTAATTGCGTTCCTTAACCAATTCTTATGCCGGTTATGATCCTTTTTAGAACTAACCTTCTTGTGCCAAACCCCACCTTTTGACCGGGTTTTACAAAAATCGGCATAAAAAGCCAATCATTGTTTTACTTAATTTAGGCAAAAAATGATTAAAAATATGTTAACCCAACAATCCATACTAATGTATGGTTTTTGACAACCAGTTGTCAAAAGCTACAGCTAAGAAAAGCTTAAAAATATATCAAAATTGGAAATGGAAGAATTTTTCAAACACAAAATCGAAATTTGGTTGCCTCAAAAATCCTTGGTCCATGCCCATGCGAAAGACTCGTTTATGATCAGATGTCGAATCATGAATTTAAAAAAAGCCATTTAAAATTTGAAAACTTTACATCGTAATTTTACAATAAATTTAAGAGCAAATAGAAATTTGAAAAACACAGATTTCAATTTAGGAAATAAACTCGGTAGATCTAAAATACAGAATAGAAAATCATGATCGAGGATCAGAGCTCAAATTATTGGTTCTTCATAATTTCATGATTGATAATTTACAACACAGGAGAGTAGTATTCTGGTGTATGTGTTTCATTAGCTGACTTTTTTATGATTTTGGCGTCCTGAATTAAAAAAAAAATGTCAAATTTTGTCTATCACCTCCAATATTCATTTAACCAAGGATTCAGATCTTGCCTAGACATTTTCGATTCAAAGATTCAACGCTTTCAAAAAAAAAAAAAAGAACAACAACTTAGTGAAATTCCAGACGATTAGATTTCAACTATTTCTGACATCATTCGAAAAAGTCATTGAATATTTGATATTAAAGATTATAAGTTCTTTAACAACTTTTTTCAAGATCGCAAATTGATTAGACTTACGGTTTTAAAAATATGAAAAATTCAATTATGTATATTTTAAATATTTTTTAAAAACTTCGTCAAAACCCAAGTAACCAAAAGTTCCATAAAACAGGCTCTTAGAAGCTTATTCAGCTTTGTTTAACGAATGAATAGCATTCTACTCAGCCTTAAATTTAAGTTCTTATCGATACTTTCAAAGTCCATAGTTGAAGCTGAGTAGAAGGCTACTCAGCCTCCACACGAGACCTCGAAAAATAAAAATTAATGGAAAAAGAATTATATTTCTCCTTGCTTTGGATTGTTATACCTATTTATTCTAATTTAATGTAGCGCTTTAACTGTGAATGAGTTTTATACTTACTTGAAAAATTTGCATGCTTGAAGATTTGAACCTGAACCAACGAGGTGAGAACTGAACACGCTACCTCTGTACCACGGCCAATACTTACACTGCCGGCCAAAAGTTTGGGATCACCCACTAAAAAACATGCAAATTTTGATCGTTCATATCTTAGCCGTCTTAGGACATATTGAAAATCTTCTGATCTCATTTGAAAGATAATGAGCAATAGCTATCTCGGAGGTATTTTGCCTTAATATAATGTTTTAGTTTTGAACTTAAAACTTAACCTAAAGTTTCAACATTTTCAAAAAATTGCACTCAATATTCAAAGCCGATCATCTCGGGATAGGGTGGACCAAACTTCAAAATTTGAGTGGCATTAGAATTCCTGTTCTTTACTTCTCAAAACACAATCAAAAAATTTTGTGAAAAAAATCAAAAACGTATTTTTAATTAATAAAATAGACACTTGAGTTGTCGTCCAAAAGTTTGGGATCACCTCTTTGTATGATGAGTTTGGGATCATTCTTATAAAAACATGCAAATTTATTTCATTCATATCTTTATCATCTAACATCGTATTGAAGATCTGAAGGGTTCATTTGGAAGCTTAGGAATTGTTGTTTTTCAATAAATTTATTCAAAAATTATATTTTAAGGTGAGAACTATTAAAAAATCTGGGAACTTTCAAAAAAACAATAAATTTCAGGTAATTTTTTATGGTTATCACTTCAAAATATAATTTTTGAATGAATTTATTAAAAAATAACAATTCCTTAGCTTCCAAATGAACCCTTCAGATCTGCAATACGATGTTAGATGAGAAAGATATGAATGAAATAAATTTGCATGTTTTTATAAGAATGATCCCAAACTCACCATACAAAGAGGTGATCCCAAACTTTTGGACGACAACTCAAGTGTCTATTTTATTAATTAAAAATACGTTTTTGATTTTTTTCACAAAATTTTTTGAATGTGTTTTGAGAAGTAAAGAACAGGAATTCTAAAGCCACTCAAATTTTGATATTTGGTCCACCCTATCCCGAGATGATCGGCTTTGAATATTGAGTGCAATTTTTTGAAAATGTTGAAACTTTAGGTTAAGTTTTAAGTTCAAAACTAAAACATTATATTTGGGCAAAATACCTCCGAGATAGCTATTGCTCATTATCTTTCAAATGAGATCAGAAGATTTTCAATATGTCCTAAGACGGCTGAGATATGAACGATCAAAATTTGCATGTTTTTTAGTGGGTGATCCCAAACTTTTGGCCGGCAGTGTAGATTACTGTTATTTTAAACATCAATATAAAAGAAACTTAGAATTATCGCTTTTTCAAAGCAGGCGATATTAAAAAATGTAAACATTCGTATCTATTCACCAGAGGATGTATAAACTTTTTCCAAAACAAGCTAGGAGGAATCGAAATTAAACGTGAGTAATTTTATTTTTTAATTTTTTTTGATTAATTTTCTAACTATCTGTTTTCAATTTTAGTTTAAAAATGGAGAGCGCTTTCATGTGATTGCTCATCAAGGTTATTCCCAATCATGACAATCAAGATTTGCGGAACTGTTTCTGTTACGAGGGAGAACACGAGAGGTTTACGTTTACAAACTATTATACTTTATTAAAACGGTTTGGATACAAATATAAAATACGCGTGTGACGATGCCAAGTATCTTCAGAGAACTGATCATAAGACTACGATGACGCGCCAGATGCTGGGGCACTCACAGGCCACTGCACCTTCGGTTGACAGCTATCGTTGGTGCCCAGTGGGTTCGCACCCAACAGTTTCAAATATAGAAAAGGAATAGAGAAAGTTAGAGTCAAGTTCATCCTTTTGAAGAATATATTGCTAACAACTACGAAAAGCTACCGTCGATACTAGCCGGTAATAAATTTGCTCTAGGTGCTGGAGGTTTTCCAGCTTCATGAAAATATAAAGGAAATCGGATTGTAACCGAGGAGATGTGTTTTTTTCAGTTTGTTAGATATGAATATTGTGAAAATAAAATAAAAGTGAAATATATGTTAGATTTATGCCATCTACCCATGTTGATTACAACAGTGGATTAATTTGAGAGTTT
Source organism: Uranotaenia lowii (assembly GCF_029784155.1). NCBI lineage: Eukaryota > Metazoa > Arthropoda > Insecta > Diptera > Culicidae > Uranotaenia > Uranotaenia lowii. The sequence goes on along the minus strand of NC_073692.1, from coordinate 43,121,631 downwards.
AATTCGTTGTTCGTATATTCGTAGCTCTGATATTTTGTTATTCACTCTTGGGCAAAATCTTAACGCTAACGTTTGCATTGAAGTTCTATAGAAGTTCCTCATGGAACCAAAAAGTTCGTATCAAGTTCTGCATGGAACCAAAAAGTTCGTAAGAAGTTCTGTATGGAACCAAAAAATTCGTTTAAAGTTCGTAACGAAGCACGATAAGCCAAATTGAATACTGGATTTTTTAAGGTACTTGCAACGCACAAAAATATTCTATGCTACTTGTATAGACTTTTTATGTTCGTTCAGAATCCCAAAACAAGCACTTATTTTCATTTCTCTCGAGTACCTTTTACCCAGCCAAATGTGAACTTTTGATGCACAAAATTAAGTATCTATGCGACTTTTGGTTACTTGGGAATTTCCTTTTGATTTTGAAAAAAAAAATTTTCTTAATTTATCTCGATAACTAAAGCTGACAGAAAAAACTTATTGCACATTTAGATCCCGAGCCCCTAAATTAGTCAACATCAGTGCTCCGATTATTTCTTGCACCTCGGAAAAACGTGAATTTTGTTGTCTTGTGTAATAGTATCGGTTTTAGTCAGGAGTGTTAAATTGACTATACAGGAGCCCTGACGAGTAAATATTTTCTGGAAAAAAAAACGTCTGAAACCCCCGTAGTATGGATATTGGAGAGCTTAACTTAAGATTGCCAGAATTTTTTCAACTCGTATCCGGGCCGGATGAATCGGGCTATTTTATCTAAAAACCTTGCAACATCCAGACATTTAATTTCGAAATTGTCTCCCAAACATCCAAGCAATATCCGGGCAAATTTTGTCAAAATCCAAAAACGACTCAAGAAAAATTTAAAAAAGATGATTTTTTTTCATGAACACTCATCAGTAGATTTAAAATCGTATAAATCTTTATGATTATTTTCATAAAACTTACTAAAAAATCGTTTTGGACAAATAAATACAAAATTTTTATAACACAATTCGTTTTTCTTTTTAAATATTATTTGATAAATGAAGTTAATAAATCCGGGCTAATTTCGTGCTTTTTCCAATGGAATCCGGGCAACCGGGCTGGACCGGATTTTTCCCAACTTTTGTTTTTAATATTCGGACAAACCCGGAAAATCGGGAAACCTTAGCTTAACTGATGAATCTATTTCCTGGCACCTTTTGCTCCTTTCTTTGAGATTTCATGTCATATTAAATATGGTCGCGATCCATTAATGTGTGATCGCTCCAGAATTGATGCAATTTTTTACTCAGTTTTTCGAAATAAACACGTTTATTTACGCGATTTTTTGCGTGGTTGTAGTCCCCGCGTAAAAAAGGACATGAGCGTATTCAAAATCAAAATATAAAAATGATCACACAAAAGCTTATTTTGCTTTGGATCGTTATTTTTGAACCACCTTAAGGCATACCTTATCTAATCAGTTTGAAGCTTAGGATAAGCTCTGTTTCTTAAATCTAGTTGTATTCATCAAGTTACTATTAATTATAATTATTTTAAATTTAATTAGATACTCGAGCCGACCCGGCAATTTCCTCATTCCGAAAGCGCATCACCAGCCAAATGCATCGGCATCTATCAACTGGAAATATCGCACCAGAAGTCCCAATATAAACCGGGAGCAGCAACAACAATGGCATCGCGATGTGACGGGGGTGGATTGATTTTCATTAATATTCGATGAAGTGTAATCGGTTTGAATCGGGCCGGCACCATGCAGAATGAATGAACCGTTTCACGCGATAAATTGTTAACAGGTGATGACGGGGTAGAACGAGGCAAACCCCGTCCGAATACCTATTCTGATTTTGTGTACCGAGCGAAGAAGAAAAAAATCGTTTTTCCTTTCCCTCGGTTCTGATTCAAGGATCTGAATGATGTTTGCTGTATTCGAGGGGGGAAGTTTATAAAACGCCTTATGTGGCTTGTAGGCGGCACTTGTGTGTTAAAGATGTTGTAGTATATTTTGTCTGTGAATTACTGTTATGTAATATGTTTTCATAATCCAACCATGTAACATAGTTCAACCATGATACATGATCCAACCATGCAACTTAATCTGACGATGCGACTTAATTAGACCACGCGACATAATCGGAGTATGCAACATAATCTGACGATGCAATATTATCTGACCATGCAACAAAATCTGACCATACAAAACAATTCGACCATGCGACATAATCCGACCACGCAACATAATCTGACCATGCAACATTTTTTTGACCATTCAACAAAATCTGACCATGTTATATAAACTGATCATGTAACACAATCCGACTATGCGAAATAATAGAATCATGCATCATAATCCTACCAAGCAAAACAATCTGACCATGCGACATAATTTTACCGTGCAACAAAATCGGAATATGCAACAGAATTTGACCATGCGACATAATCCGACCTTGCACAATAATTCGGCCATGCAACTTAATCTGACCATGTGATGTGATGTCCGTTGATCAAGTTATTTCCGTAACGCGAGATCCGTTCCATCGAATATCTTATCTGGGGTACAAGTTAGGTTTGTGATTTTGTACACTAAAAATCCAAAAAAAAGTTTGTGTTAAAATTTATAAATTTGATATTTCCATAAAAAGCTTGCAGCGGTCTAATGGGGCAAACTAGAGCACCTTCCCCTAACATATACAGGTATCGCGTAGTTTACCAGCAATCGGATTAGTTCCGCCGACGATTTCGGGTACTAATGTGCGGGGGCAGAACACATTTCTATTGCTACCTATATGTATCTGCATGTAGACACGGTGGCATTTCCAGCAAACGTAGGCCGCCACCAGTTGATTTGCATCTGTGCCGCCGATTTTGGGGCTCGGAATTAATTTATGGACGGCAAAGTTTGAGTGGATCCTTGCAACTGCCACGTGTCTGGCGCGGAGTGATTGTGCAGTGGCACGCAGATCATCAAAAAAAAACCGACAACACGCAATTTTCACCTGTGGGATTCAGTCAGTCAGTCAGTCAGCCATATCCGTCAGTCGGGAAATGGTTTTGGTTTTGTTTTCCCGTTTATTTTTTGACTGATTTGTATTTCCTCGGTTTTTTTTTTTGGTTTGGGTGAATTAAATCTGATTATTTTTATTGCTATTTGACTAGAACATGGCATATGATGATTGTTGCATGGAAACTGATCGTAAATTATTTTTTTTTAATTACATACTCAAGTAACAAAAGTCCAATATCTACTTAAATGCGCGCCTCCAAAATTTGAATTTTGATGAACGAAAGTTCCAAAGGGAATGGGTACCATATTTTCACGAATGCGAGCATGAAAGTTACGAAATGTTCCTCAAATAGCCTTTTTTGTGATATGTCAATCGCATAAATTCAGTCTATTATTTACAAATTGGGTCTCAAAAAGTCTTGTATGGACCTGAAGTTACTGAGTTTTCTAGTCTTTTGAGACATGTCCGTCATTTGATGAATAAAGCATGGATCACGATAAACCTCACTAAAACGGGTCTATCTCGGAGCTATCTTAACGAATTAAAAATGTTTTGTACTCAAAATGTAGGGTTTTTATTACACTTTTAAGGAAAAATAATAAAAAAGTTATTCCGATGATGAAACTTCGAACTTATCGTCGAGTACCACTCATCATAGTTTGGACACCCTATTCGCTGACCTCAGCGGCCATTTAGTTCCACAATCTCTTCATCTCTGTTGCTTCCAGAGTCGTCCTACCATTCTTCTTCATCTTCTGCTTGACAATTGCCCAAAATTTTTCGATAGAGCGGAATTGAGGGCAGTTGGGTGGGTTGATGTCCTTTTCGACAAAATCCACCCGTTGTCCCGATACCACTGTAGTACCTTTTTGGTGTAGTGGCAGCTTGCCAAATCTGGCGAAAACTTTACTGGTCCTTTGGGAGATCTAATGTACGAAAAAAAAACGTTTTTTAACGCATTTGTACATTTCGGAGTCCATGGTCTTGTTTTTCACAAAAACCGGGGTTTTTCGTCCGCAGCTGCAAATACTTTGCCAGATCAAACACTTTCTTGTAAACTTATCGGGAAAAACGAATTTAAACTTGGCGGGGATATCACCTCGACCAGTGGCTTTGTAAAGGGTTTGGCCAGGAAGCTGCCCAAAATCCATCTTCACGTACGTTTCGTCATCCTCGAGGATGCATCCGTCGTACTTCGTAAGAACCTTGTTGTATAACTTCCAGGCACGTTCCTTGACTGCTACTTTCTGCTTCAATGTTCGTATTGGTTGTTTACTGGCCCGATAAGATCGTATTCCTTCGTGCAGACGAATCCTTCTGACGGTGCACCGGTCGGCATTGAACTTCTTGGCGAAACCATAGTCCGTCTGCCCTGGTTTACCTTGATCGTTTTCAACACCTTCAAATGCAGTTTCCGATCCTTAGTTCTGTGTGGGGCACTAATACAGACATGAGTCAGCACGAATACTCAGCCCTCTAGAGAGGCAGTCAGTCCTCCTCAGCAGTCAGTCGTCGCGCAACAGCTCCGCGGTTAAGCTGGTATTTGGGTCTGATGGTGCTATACGATTGGTGGGTGATTTCCTGAGTAAGATACGGCTACATAAGTTCCATTATGACGATTGTTATCAACCTGCCTATCGAGAGTATGCATCTCACGGAAACGTTTGAGAACGCTGCACACGGTGGATTTGGCCATTTTTAACGATTTCACGATTTTTGAACCCGACCATGTCGGATTTTTTACGTGGGTGTCCAAGATTCATTTTCTTCTCGCGGCTTTTATCACGTGTAACTGTATTGAAACAAAACGAATCGTTATGACATTTTCAGCACTGATAGAGGAAACATTCCAAAATAAAGAACTGTCAAAACATTTCAGATCCGACAACTAGGAGCGCTATGGTATAATAAACAGTGCGTCCAGATTTTGGATGATCCCTGCTTTATATAAAACGTATGACAAAGTTTTTGAGAAATATATCTACACAAATGTTGGCTTTGTAGGGTTTAAATTAGGGTGGTTTGATTTACCGGTTTTTTCAAATCCGGTATTTATGTATTTGTAATTTATAAAACCGATAAAACCGGTAAAACCGGTATTTTTCGTAATTATATCGAATTTATGAAAAGGTTTCGTCTAAATCCAGTATTCATGGCATAAAATGCTCAGAATTCATAACGCAATAGAATTAGCAACATTTTCAATTTTTCAATGGAAAAAAAAGGTATTGTGCCTTTAAACTATCCCTTTGTCATAAATCATCATCCTCATGATAATCATAATATTTATCATCTTAATTTTATCATTATAATGTCGCTGTGAGGTTGCGGAAATTCTAGAAGTTTCATATTATTTTCAACGATTTTTTTTCCTAAACTCTGTAAAACAGTTTTCATATTTAAGAACAGATTTTACAGATTTAGTAAAAGTTTATATTATCTTTAATGAAAATGATATGAAATTGAATTATTGAAAATTGAATTTTTAATATACACAGCAAGAAAAATTCGTATAATTTTAGATCGAAAACGATGCACGAAAACGGAACATCGATTTTGATGTAAAATTCTATCACGGTGTATTTTTTTCGAGGATGTAATTTTTGAGGCGTGTAAATTTAGATCGTAATCAATGCACGAGATTGGATCACAAAAGCCGTCGTGTAAAAATACACAGGGATGTAAATTTTAAAATTTATTATCGTAAATATTGATATTTTTTCTAAATTTAAAGGTTTTTGCTTTTGTCTTGAATAAATACGCCGCATGTATAATTCACATTTATTTCCAAAACTGAACATAAAAAAACCATTCGGAAAGCGTCAGGCTGGAATTGTTGTTGTATCCGATGATTTCCAGCACGGGGATGTTTTTCGAATCAGCATGATCAGCATCCTCGAATGGTTCCGGAAATCATAATTTTTCGGTCAGCATCCTGCATACTTGAATTGTTCTGACAAAAGTTTCTCCGGATAATCACTGGCCGGATATCAGCCGCTGCGAAAAATCTGACCTTGCTGTAATGGAGAGAAAACTAATCAGTTTTAACCATATTCTTCATTTCACGTCTCATAAACTTACTACTTTAAAGAATATTAAAGTGCTCCTGTAGCTACGCCTTTGAATGACTCGTTTCCGAATAATTTCCGACTTGTTTACTTTGTGCCCGACGCGCAAACTATCTTGAAATATATAAAGGCACAATTAAAATATATGCATTCAATTTTAGATCAAACAGATATAATTTTACACTGTTTGTGATATAAATTTCATTGGCCGGTTGATTTTTGCATGATGCAGTGTAAAATTAAATCAAAACAATTTATTTCTATTCAATTTTGGAAAATAGACTAATATTACATCGAAAGAAGTTTAAAATTACATCTTTTTGAAATTACACTCAAGAAAAAATAGATCACTCGTGATTTAGATTCCGTGTACTTTGAGAATTTTTTTGCTGTGTACAAAACTCAAAACACTGTCACAAAGTTTTTGGTTGAGTCACAGAAATTTCAGATTGTTGTTATCTAAAATACGGATGTTTTTCCCGCAACCTAGGTCGTGATCGCCTTAAGTGTGCCTTCCCAAAAATAAAACGAACAAATAGAAATAAAAATCTAATAATAATCAGTTAAAATCCAGCAAAAAATATAGTTGTTTGAGTCTGATCCATATGCTCTTTGTTGCCATAATACTGTTCCAAATTTATAAAAACCTTTTTTACTGCTTTGTCTGGAAAAAATATGCTTCAACAGTGTTAAAAATAAAAACAACAGAGTTCCATCAATCACCTTGAAAATATTGATAATAAAAATCATACAAACAGTCTAACATGAGTTTAAATGCTGACTCTGTTGAAACATTTTATGTTTGATACAAACTACACAGCAAAAAATTTCTAAAAGTACACGGAATCTAAAACACGAGTGATCTATTTTTTCTTGAGTGTAATTACAAAAAGATGTAATTTTAAACTTCTTTCGATGTAATATTAGTCTATTTTCCAAAATTGAACAGAAATAAACTGTTTTGATTTAATTTTACACTGCATCATGAAAAAATCAACCGGTCAATGAAATTTATATCACAAGCAGTGTAAAATTATATCTGTTTGATTTAAAATTGAATGCATATATTTTAATTGTGCCTTTTTTATATTTTAAGTTAGATTGCGCGTCGGGCACAAAGTGAACAAGTCGAAAAATTATTCGGAAACGAGTCATTCAAAGGCGTAGCTACAGGAGCACTTTAAGAGTCTTTAAAGTAGTAAGTTTATGAGACGTGAAATGAAGAATATGGTTGAAACTGATTATTTTTCTCTCCATTACAGCAAGGTCAGTTTTTTCGCAGCGTCTGATATCCGGCCAGTGATTATCCGGAGAAACTTTTGTCAGAACAATTCAAGTGATGATTTATTATGATTTCCGGAACCATTCGAGGATGCTGATCATGCTGATTCGAAAAACATCCCCGTGCTGGGAATCATCGGATGCAACAACAATTCCAGCCTGAAGCTTTCCGAATTGTGATTTTTATGTTCAGTTTTGGCAATAAATGTGAATTAAAAATAATACATGCGGCGTATTTATTCAAGACAAAAGCAAAAAACCTTAATATGTTGAAAAAATATCAATATTTACGATAATAAATTTTAAAATTTACATCCCTGTGTATTTTTACACGACGACTTTTGTGATCCAATCTCGTGCATTGATTTCGATCTAAATTTACACGCCTCAAAAATTACATCCTCGAAAAAAATACACCGTGATAGAATTTTACATCAAAATCGATGTTCCGTTTTCGTGCATCGTTTTCGATCTAAATTTACACGAATTTTTCTTGCTGTGTAGGAAGTTTCTAATCAATTTTCAATATTTTTTGTTTTAAATTTCAAGTTTGTGAAAGCCCGGCACCGCTTAGAACGATTTTGATAAACTTGGCCTGTTTATAGATAAATCATTTTTGCAAATTTTACCAAATTCCAGCTTATCAATGAAAAATTCAATGATTATTGTGAAGCAATCTAATTTTTTTTGTAGCTGTATCTTTTTTCAGTCATGGTACACTCGTACAGTAAATGATGTGGAGCGTTAGATCGATAGCTGTAGTTTTATGAACAAAGCTTTAATTGACATTGTCAAGTTTTAGCAATAATCAAATCCCATATAAACCATGCAGTAAGGTTTGTTGAGCTTGGATTTTTGAGCTGATTGAACAAAATTTGAGTATTTGCACTCATAAATATTTGGTAAAAAGAACATTAAGCTGAATCAAATTTAGAACCATGCCAAACAATGATAAAAAATCTACCGGAAATAACGGTTTTTTTACTGTCCCAAAAGTCGGTACTCTGGTATTGACAAAATGGACGGTTTTACCGGTTTCGGTAAAAACGGTTAGACCACCCTAGTTTAAATTAAACTTAGAAGGAAAATACAAGTAAAAATATTGTTCCTGTTTTTATGAATTTTGGTTTGGTGCATTAAATCTTTATTTAAAACATCGAAATTATTCTTCTTGTACCATTACAATATAAGACACTACACCTGGCAGCTAGCTAGATCAGACTAGAACATCCTGGGGAATTTGTACAAACTGGACAAACGGCAAAGCTATCTCTTGAAAACATTTCTAAAGCTGTGAACATTTAGTACCCGAGCACTTCATTTCGGTGATAGCAAAATTTGTAGAGCTCGGATAAGCAAAACTTGGTGTGTGTGATGGTTATGAAAAGAAAAATCTTGTCTATTTTTTCAAATTTTTAAGTTACTGTGTGTTTGAGATATTAACGATGCAAAAAGACATAGTACAAATAATTTTGCACAATCGCTTAGGAAATTCTTCATTGACGACTTGATATCTTATGAACTGCTATTTTTTTTGCTCAAATGGTCAAGAAGTGTAAGGAGCCACTCTAGGATGCTCACGAAGTTCACAATCTGTGCAACCAGTTTTTACGCAATGTAACAGATGTGTTCTGATGGACAAAGAAATATATGCTACAACCGAATTTAAGAGGTCAGATTCTACAAGATGCCTACTCATGAAAAGGTTCCAACCAGATTCCAATTGGTTTTTCCAGGTGAATTTGTGTAAACACTATGATTTTACAAAGGTTTCGCTTCTGTGGTTAAAATAATAGGTCAATACATGACTGAAAAAAGTGTGCAAAGATAAAAATGCAATATTATGATAAAGTTAGGGTTTTTTTCTGTAATAGGCGGTATTTTTTTTTAAATTTTACATTGAATACCTTATTAACACTTTCATTTCCTTCGTAGAAAGTTTTTCGATCAAATGAAAAGTTTTTAAAATACACACGTTTGTAACTGCCCGGATTCTAAATGTTCATAGCCTTACTTTTAAACTTTTCGATTCTAAGAAAATATCTGATTACATTAAAATGTACCCTGAGAATGAAAAAAAAATTGGTTATAGCTGACATTAAGCAATATAAAAAAAGTTTTCATGAATAAATTTTATTGACGTCGGTTTCGATTATCCGTTGCGAAAACAAAATTGGGATAAACGTTCATCCTGTATTTTGGTGTGTTAAAAATGAAAATGATAATAACCTGTTTTGATAATTTTCGAATGGATGTAGCTTAGTGCAGCGTTTGCTTGAAAAAAAAAATGTTTAGTGTGAAAGATTGATGTTATTTTGCTGTGTTTTCTTGAAAATTATTATCATTTTTAACATCAAGTTTCTATTTCTAGAGATGTTTTAACCATAGTATCTATTTATAAAGATCATTGTCAGTTGTCACAACGTGTTTGATAAACTTTATAAAAAATATTTATGTTCTTTTTTCAATATAATTTTCGAATTTTAACCGCGCTCTCTTTTCAGAATCAGAACTATTTCTAAAAATCTGACAGTTCAAGACCGGCAAGAAGGAAGTGAAATCAATCAAACATTCATTATTGTAAGGGAGAGTGGGATAACGTGGGCCACTCTCAATATTTCAGATGTATGTTGAGTAAAAAATCTCAATCGAACTGTCATCGTCGTTGCTTTGCATAAGCATATTTTGCTATATGTTGTTGACTTAAATACGCATCATATGCTTCTTTTTAAAAAATTTAAAAAATTTAAAAAATTTGCTTAGATAATTATATAAGCACCCACTAATTGCATCCATGGGGAACCAAAAGTTGATTACAAAAATATGCTAATACGCTTATGACCTTGGTTTTGTCATGTTCTTTCACGTGGAAAAGAAATTTTGGATGAAAAATCAATAAGTCACACAAACGCAAAAAAATAGCAAATTTAGCTTGTGGGGAATCATGGGCCACATTTTCTGGGATATCTTGGGCCACCTATATTTTTATGTTTTTTACACATTCAGAATTAAAAATACGTTTTTCCTATCTGTAAAGTTTTTTTAGGCTAAATAAAGAGTTATGAAAAGTATTCTGCCCATTTCGTAGAAGGAATTTTGCCGAAATGTTCGCGAGCCAGCTATTTGAAACTTTTCGATCATACACAACTTTCTTTTTAATTTTATCATCAAAAATTACTCTAAAATAACGAAATGAATTTTGAAATTACAGTTTTGGGTCAACTCATAAACTTTGCATGTTATTTGGTCAAATTGGATTTGGTGGTCCACGCTTCCCCACCATTTTTGAAAATCCAAAAAATATTGCTTTTTTTTAAAACAGTCAGAACTTGGAGAAAATAACACATCAAAAATAAAAAAAATGCCTTATGGTACGTTAGAAATGTTAAGAATCATAACATTTGATTTTTCGTCTATCTTTTATAATAAAGAAGTTATAGAAAAAAGTGAGTCCAGCATAGAAAAAAGTGGCCCATGATTCCCCACTTTCCCATATTTTTAGTTCTTCAAATATGATTTGTCGATTGTAGATTTTAAAATTTCTCCCCTCAACTAAAAACTGCATCATGTCTTCGATTGAAATTACATGAAAAAAACACCTTTTTACAGTGTTTTTTTTACAGTGTTTTCAGTTATTTTAACAGCTCATTTTTGCAATATTTTTTAAATTTTCTAAGTAATTTTTTTTATTTTTAGATAATTTTTTTTTATATTGGGTTCTAAATCTTTTCCATAAAAATATTGGAGTTTTTATTTATTTATATACATTTCAGCTAGACAATGGAAAAAGTTCAAATTTTACAGCATTAAAAAAAATCTCGTATATTTTGTTTGCAATTCTTTAAAAAAAAGGTGTTTCAGATCCCCCGATCGTTTTTTTCGAGAAAAATTGGAAAACCGGAAAGTTTTCGAATTATGAATTGATTTTGTACTTGAATCTTCAAAATTTGTTATTGTTCACTATATGATGAGTTCAGTCCAAGGATTCGATCAACTAGAATACCTTCTCGTGCTATTTAGCTACGGATTTAAACACTGAATCATTAACGCTCGATTGACCTCTATGAATGACGCCGACAAAAGAAAAACGGATTTTTCATTGAGGTGCGTGTAAAAGTTGACAACAATCGTGACTTTGATGAGCACATTTTTAACGACCGACCACATCACGAAACTGACGCTATTCCCCCATAAAGCGAACTTTGATTTTAGATTTGCTCGTTATAAATGTTCCACCATCGTCAATAAGTTGATGATCAGCAGCAGCAGCACAGTTAAATTCACGAAATCTACGCTTTCTACACGCCCGTCGTGACATTCCCCAGAGCACGTTAAGGTGAGGTTGATCCGGTCAGCTAGAAATGGCGCCACCTGCTACCACACCATCACAAAATTCCCCTCTAGATATGGGTGGCAAATGTGGGAAATTAAAAAGCAAAAAAAAAGTATCATCTCACCTCCTCAAACCGCGATGATGTTGCGAAATAACGTCAAAATATCATAGCGCTCCTCGGCCTGTTCTAAACATGTGTTTCAACCTAACCCTACTTATCGCACGTTAATCCTAATTCTTTGCGTCTTCTCATGATTTCGAGACCGAGACTCGAAACGGTCAGGGTGCTGCTTTTGCCTGATCTGCTCTTCTCTTAGATGTAAATAGGTACCTACCAGAAACCCTGACAACTGACGACTGTGTGTCCGAGGCCGAGAAAGTAAACGTGGAAAAATGTCGGCGCGGAAAATGAAAAATGGTAAACATGATTATAGTGGGGCCTTTTTCCCGCTCCTCCGCCAGCAGCGACATCGTTCTATTCAAGTTAGCCACGCATGCGTTAAAACCCCGCGGAATCTTGACGTTTCCTTCCTTGGCGCTCGGCGGAGGGGCCAAAAATATCACCCAGTAGTGGTGGAGGCATGAAATGGGTGGTTGTAGGCGATTCTTCCTCACCTTTCTGTCGGCCCACTTCTTCGATTTTTTAAGGAGGAGGCTACAGGGGGGGGAGATGCAAGGTGCCCATATAAATTTTTCGACACTCGAACGCTGCCGAAAGGTATCTTTCGATTTGATTTTCATTGCGAGGATTTATGTGTGTTTGTTTCGGTGTCATTTTCCGTGTTGGTATGCGGTGTTTGTGAACACAACACGGTTAGGTTATTTTTGTTTCGACGCGTTGGACTTTCCATGTTAGACGTCGTGATTGCCGCGTCCTGGGGAGTATATTTCTCAATTACGGCCGACTTGCGACGGGACAGAGCACAGTGAGGCAAAATCGTCGCCCAAGTCGATCTTGACCTTTTGCACCTTCGCTTCTTGGGCAAGAAATCCCTTCGGCAGTCATAATGAAAGTTTAGAATTTTCTCATAAACAAACTTCAATACATTCTAAAACATTCTGTAACAACGTTACATTCTGCTGCGTTTTTTTATGATGGAAGTCGCAATCTTTATTTGTGACCGACAATCGTCTCGATCTACTAAATCGCTCTTCAGCAGCAGCAGTCTCAATCCACTTTCATCATTCTAAATCAACGCCAAGAACAACACATCTGAATCTACTGCAATATCAGCAATCAGAACTCTCATCCCACTGGAACCGTTTTCATAAGTAAAAGCCTCCATTCATTGCTACAACTCGTAAAAAGCAGAAGTATCTATTGCAACAAACATAAATCTCGATGTTAATTTATTATTTTTTTTCATAGTTTTTCGTCTCACGACATAACTTGATGCATATAGTTGGTGTGTTGGGAGGGTTCTTGTCCTTGGGAACCACCTGCACGTTGTTGGCGGCGTACCACTCCATGGCCTTTTGACCGTAATGGCGAGATACCAAATCCAGCCAAAACAGTACGGAACAACCGTGTTTCTTCAGGAAAGGCAGCAGACGTTTATTCAAACACTCTTTCACGTAAATTTCTTGGTTGACAGTCCCGGAAGCTATGAAAATGCTGCTTTTCAAGCTACAGGTACAGATGGCTTTCCAAACCTGATATTTCTTCACGAACTTTGACAGTTTCATGTGCTTGAAAATATCTGCTACCTTTCCCCTTCTTTTTGCCGTATAAAACTCCTGTACCGGAAGCTGCTTGTAGTCGGCTTTGACGTAGGTTTCGTCGTCCATTACCACGCAGTCAAACTTCGTCAGCATCGTCGTGTACAGCCTCCGGGATCGCGCTTTGGCCGTCGTATTTTGTTTATTATCGCGATTTGGAGTCACTACCTTCTTGTAAGTCGATAGTCCGGCTCGTTTTTTGGCTCGATGTACGGTTGTAGACGATACACCCAACTTATTTGCGGCATCTCGGAGAGAGAGGGTAGGGTTTCGCTGGAAACTACCGGCAACTCTCTTTGTCGTCTGAGCGGCTTCCGGTTTTCGATTTCCCCCCGGTCCAGACTTCCTGACTGTCGACAAACGTTCCCAAAACACTTTAATAACATTTGTAACGGTTGATTTGGCAATTTTCAACGGTTTTGCCAGCTTTGCGTGCGAGTAGCTCGGTTTTTCGCGATGCGCGAGCAAAATTTTGCTACGCTTCTCTATTTCTTTGGACGGCATTTTGACAACTGAAGAGTGAATTCCAAAATCAAAATACGAGCAACATTACACACACACACACACACACACACACACACACACACACACACACACACACACACACACACACACACACACACACACACACACACACACACACACACACACACACACACACACACACACACACACACACACACACACACACACACACACACACACACACACACACACACACACACACACACACACACACACACACACACACACACACACACACACACACACACACACACACACACACACACACACACACACACACACACACACACACACACACACACACACACACACACACACACACACACACACACACACACACACACACACACACACACACACACACACACACACACACACACACACACACACACACACACACACACACACACACACACACACACACACACACACACACACACACACACACACACATACACACACACACACACACACACACACACACACACACTCACACACACACACACACACACACACACACACACACACACACACACACACACACACACACACACACACACACACACACACACACACACACACACACACACACACACTCACACACGCACACACACACACACACACACACACACACACACACACACGCACACACACACACACACACACACACACACACACACACACACACACACACACACACACACACACACACACACACACACACACACACACACACACACACACACACACACACACACACACACACACACACACACACACACACACACACACACACACACACACACACACACACACACACACACACACACACACACACACACACACACACACACACACACACACACACACACACACACACACACACACACACACACACACACACACACACACACACACACACACACACACACACACACACACACACACACACACACACACACACACACACACACATACACACACACACACACACACACAAGTCACTAGTGAGCCGAGATAGACAAAGTGTTCGACTATCTCCAGCTCTTTCGCCGTCGATCGTGACCTTGTTATTACTGGACAAGCTGGTTCTTAGATCCGCAGGTCAACATATACTGCATCTCGGACGTATCAAACATCAACCCAATCCTTCATGCTTCCCGTTTCAGTTTGCGGTAGATCTTCTCTACCGCCGTAGATAGTCTGCCGTCTATGTCAATGTCGTCGGCAAAGCAGATAAGTTGACTGGGTCTGTTGAAAATCGTGCTTTTCATTTCTCCTACCGCAAGTCGAATAAAATCTTCAAGCGCCACGTTGAACATCATGCAGGACAGACCATCACCTTGACAAAACCCCCAGTGCGATTCGAATGAACTCGACAATTCACCAGAAATCTGTACACAGCACTGCGTCCATCGTCCATCGTCGTCTTGATCAGTCTGGTCAGCTTCCCGGAACAGCCGTTCTCGTCCATGATTCTCCATAGTTCGTCACGGTCGATTGTGTCATATACGGCTTTGAAGTCGATGAATAGATGGGACTTCATGTTCACTGCATTTTTGGATGATTTACCATAGTGTAAAGATCTGATCCGTCGTAGACCTTCCCTCCATGGAGCCGGCTAGATGACTTCCCACGAATCCGTTTGCTCATGGCGTTAGGCAGCGGAGTAAGATTCGGGACAACACTTTGTTGGCGGCAATGGGGACAGTGATCGCTCGGTATTTCTCACAGTCCAATTGTTTGCCATTCTTGTAGATGTGCCCCCTCCATCCACTCCTCCGGTAGATGTCCAAGATCCGAACTTTCAACCGGTGTAGACAATCGGCCAACTTGTCCGGGCCCATTTGGATGAGTTCAGCTACGATGCCCTCCTTCCCAGCCGATTTGTGCTTCTTAGCTTCACTCATCGTTGTGAGTGACTCCTCTACGTCGTTGGCTACGCCAGCGTTGTAGCTTCCCTCCCCGTCTTGGTCTCCAGCATGTGCGCCATTTAGGTGTTCATCGAATTGCTGCTTCTACCTTTTGATCACCCATAATGTCTCCGTCCTTATCCTGGCACATTTCGGCTTGCGGCATGAAGCCTTTGCGGAATGTGTTGAGCTTCTGATAGAACTTTCTTGTTTCCTTGGAACGATGCATCTGCTCCAGCTCTTTGAGCTCCTCTTCCTTCCGGCGGCCCTTTTTCTCCTGGAAAATTCGGATTCGCTGCCTCTTCCGCTGTCGGTGGTTTTCCACGTTTCGACGAGTGTTTCTCTTCATCCATCACCCTCCTACACTTTTCGTCGAACCAGACGTTCCGTCGTGTTCGTTCAACATGCCCGGTGACATTCTCCGCAACGCTGTTGATGTCTCTCTTGATGGTATCCCAACAGTCCTCGAGAGGGACCTCGAGGATAAATTTGCTTTTTACATATAAAGAGGCACAATTTTTTTTCAATCATTTATCTTTGTAAACTTGAGAATAAACTGTACTTTTTCTGAAGAAAATACTTGACCGCAGACCACAAGTACAAATAGTTTGCCATACTTGAACCACAGAAAAACAGACAGGACACTCGAATTCCATTTTCAGAAATCTAGAAGCTAGGCAATGTCGACACTAGAGTACACTGCTATCGGATAAAAGATTTCCGATCATGGAAGCCTTCCGTTTTTTCCATATCACCATGGTCTCCAACGTAATTCAAAATAAACATAAACAACGTACCTTCGTGTTCGGAAATTTTCCTTTGATCTGAAAAAAAGTATTGAATGCCTTTGTAGCCTTTCTCCGACATCGATAACTTTGGCTTCCGGAATCGGTTGGATGGAAGAAAAGCCACATGAGCTATTCCTTAACGGTTGTGTAGTTAAAGTGACAATTCATACGCATTTCGGTGCAAGTTTTCTTTATCGGCCAATTGATCAGTCCAGTGAAATCGGAACAATTCGAAAGCGTGTGTAGTGGATTCCAAATTACCCTGGAGATTTGGCAATATCTGGAAACTTGAACTCGCTCAAAATTACTGTTCATACCTTTGATGAACATGAAGATGATGAAATTTAAGCTGTGAGTTTACTCAAAAGAACTTAACCGATAGCTGCAAGGCTGGACCGAAGATAACCGGTGTTGAAGCAAAACCCAAGAGTGAATTGTCGCTTTTTTATCATAGATTTTAATAAAATATATGTTGAATTAAATAAGTATTCTTTATTTCGTAGTTTTCACAATATATATTGAATTGATGTTTATAATGGGTATGAAAGTCTATTCTGGAGAGAATGAATATTATATCAGTAACAATATAAGAATCTGAAACTGAATAAGCTAGAACTAGTTCCAAAAAGCAAAATGGTGCGTAATCTTTTCTATTCTGAAGCACAGAACATTCACAATTACAATTTTCTTCCCATAACTTGTAAAAATTTTCACATGCAGATTAGCAAAATGTTCGGTTGCATCAGCCATTCCTGGATTTTTGTGAGCATGAACTGAACGGAAATAGCATTGCTTAGTCATACACTTGTTGTTAAACCTTCGATTGACTTGATTAATTTGATTGTATCACTTGTATGTACTTCGTAGCCAGCAGAATAGGTATCTCATTAACACCTAAAACAAACAAAAACTTGGGTAAGATTGAAAAAAGAATAATCCAATACCTCCGAGCAAATGATGAATTGATTGTTTATAATCGCACTTGAAACGCCAAATTGTCAGAGGTGACCATGATCCATTTCTCAAATTGAAATTGATTGGTAGGCAATGTCGCCAATAGATGGCAATGCAGAAGTTTTGCGAAGAATTGAACAGAATTTCTTCAGAGTGTCCCGTCTGTTTGTCTGTGCTTGAACCTTCTGCCCAAATTTTTCATCGCAATCGTGCAGTCGACATCATTTACCTCCTCGTCCTTCGATTTCGTGTAGAATTGTGGCCCGGGAAGCATTCCTGAATCCTGTTTGACGTAGGTTTCGTCGTCCATTAAGATGCACCTGTTGCTGTTGTCCAAAATCCGTTCGTAACCTTAGGGTTCGTGCCCTTGTTTTTGCTCGAGATTGTTGGTCTACTGATTTCTAAGGTACCTTCTGCTTCTTGTACATCTTGAAGGGGTTCCTGGTCTTGATTCTCTGAATCACCCCAATGCTGATTTGAAGTTTTTGGCCAGATCACGCGTTGATACCGATCGGTTACGTTTGATATAAGTGACTACTACCATATATAAGTGATATAAGTGACTAGCTACCAACTGGGGCTGACTGAAACAAGGTTTTCCTCCAGGGCTAGGCAAATCCCTCAATGACGACTCATTGCCATATTTGTCGATGATATTTTTCACGCTTGTGTGGTATGCTTTGAACCGTTTTGCGATTTGGTTGTAGGTAACATCCTTTTTAGTGCACCAAGTGTGCAAAATTTTCTTTTTAGTTTTAAGATCAATACGAACCATAGCTTAGATAAAAGAAACTAATACGAACAAATTTATTGCACAACAATTTTTAAGCATGTAAACAAACTTTTGCTTTCATGCACACAGAAATAAGTTCACCCATTTTTGGGTAAACTTCTTTTCAAAGTTGCTAATGACTTCTCGATATAGTTATTGAGAAAAACAAATGTTTCCGAATGCTTTCACACTTGAAAGTCCAACCCTAAAAAAGTCAGTCCTAAAAATTCAAACAGCTATAACTTGCCAATCACTGACCGAACTTTCGCAAACTTAGCTTTTTGCATTATCAAACGGGGCATCATGCAACAGCGGAGTCAGATGAAACATTTGTATACGACGGCATCCATTCAATTTTAATTTTAACTTAATGTTATCCAGTTACCATTTAATGATAACCAAATGATGATGACATAGTTTTTACTTCTCATGAAAATTTAAAATAATCAAGTAAAAAATATTCAAATTTTAACAATTTTCGATGTCGTAAAAAACTTTACCCAGCTTGACGGATTGACTTAATGACATCACCTCAAAAGTTTATATAGGTTTATTGTTATCCTATAACAACTTTTATGGTGTTATAACATTATCCGGAAAAACACCATTTTTTTAATATATATTTTTGAAAATCATTTAACAGGCTGCGGTAAGACGCAACAACTTAAAGTGTCTCATTTCAGTTGTTAAAACTTTATTTTACTCATACTTTAAAAGATTTTGATATTCGTATTAAAATTTTAAGGCATTAATGATGTCATGTGATCCTGTTTGTGTATTAAATAAAGCGTAAATTTACCTAGTAATTGATGTAATATTCAAATATTGATGCATTTGATGAAATGTCATAATTGACGTCTTTTTGTGGTATGAGTAGCAATAATTTAAAGATTTTTTTTTACAACTTATTGAAAATCTCCGAATTTCTGCACTAAGCCACACAAACGATAATTTTTTCATTCTTCGTTTTGCCAAAACTGATTTCCTCCCATGGCGACCTTTTAAATTTGTTGTGGTTTAGGCATTTTATCGTCATTTATAAACGATTATTCTAGGCACATCTTATCCATGCACACAATTTTTAATAAAATGTTGCAATTATAAACGGATCGTTCCAATTAACTCCCTTTTTCATTTAATAATTGAGTGATAATCAACAGTTTGATTTTAATTTTCTCCACAGTTGACCTTAAATCGAGTCCACTCACCCACTATTCGAAGAAAATCACCCGATATTGGCAACAAAAATACTCAGCTGTAAACAAGAAAATGTCGATTGATCAAACCATTAGCTAGAATATCAAGCAACCGATTGAATCGATTATAAGTTCTACATCGTTCCCGAAAACAGCGCGATTAATTGGAATCGGCTGAATTTTAGATGCACTCACTTCTCTAGTGGCGACGGCCGGCGCACCGATTGAGGAGCTTAGGTCAACAAACACCCATTCGGCATAAAAAAAACCACAGCTGGATTAGGAAGGGAGGTGAATCGACTGTGGCTGAGCCAGATGTTTTCTGCTGACCCAAAAACCCCGAGAATGGGTCCCCCGAACTAAAATTTGGGACGGCCCTTTACCGGCAGCAGCAAAATCCCAGTCGGGAGCTTAACTCGAAACGAGGTGCTAATTATAGTCGGGAACCCAAGCGGTGGAATTCGCGTTGTCTGGATTTGCTTTTTCACTTCCGAGGAAGAAACAGCTTCCCATGGTGGATTTCATCAATGGGAATCCAGATGCAAAGAACCATACGCACCTGTTTCACCGGAAACGGTGGGAAATTTGTTGTTTGGGAATCGGTTATGATGTTTTTTTTTTCATTTCTGAAGGTGTTTATCTCATCGGTCGATTTCTAGCTTGTGTGACTAATTCCTCTGTTGTCCCTGAAACAGATCTGCCGTACACATTAAACATCCCCATTTCAAGTAGATCATTCGATCCCCATCGTTCTCAACTCGTTGTTAAATTTTCCGCGCCGAATTTTCTCTGACAGAGGAAACGGCGAACGGTGAAACGTAAATAATCGTCACGACGATCTGTCACAATCTGTGGCTGATATATTTGCCCAAGAAGAGGTCGCTTCGGCAATCCGTCAGGGAGCATAAAACTTCATTCACACCCCGAGAGCTCCCGTGGTCCTGTGAACATCTGAAGATTTCTGTTCTTTCAAGCGAGCTGTAGCTCGAGGGAGGGAGGTTACAAAATAAAACTATTTATGAGACACTTTCTTCTGGGGAAGGTCATCATCTCAGTCAGTGGCGAGAAGTGGATGACGATTCGTACCAAGATGTGCGAACAAAAAAGTTACCCGTCCCGACATGGTCGTCAAAGTGCCGAAAAAAAGCAAATGAAAAAATCGTTGCTCATCATGAGGCCCCAGAGGAGTAGCATATTTGTTTTAATAATCATCTACTCGGTTGGTTAATTTTATAGTTTTAAGAGAGTATAAGAGGTCTTTAGCGACTAAATAATTCTAAAAATCGTTAAAAGTGTGAATATCACTATAATGCTAGAGCAAAAAAAGGCTTAGTTCACAAAATGAAAATGGAAAATCGATTATCGTCTAATTTTCAGAGAATTGAATTTGAAGAAAAAATAAAATAAAAATATTCACTACGGTTTTGGATGCGCTTTCGGACTCTCTGCACGAAACCACATATGCTTTGGCACATTAGAACAGTATACAAGAATTTTTTTTGTATTTCGATAAAACGGATATCTGAATCGTTCGGTTGACTGAGGTTTTTTCCTGAGTGAAGTTCTTCGATCCAATGAACAGTTAACTCTGAAATTCAGAAGTTTTTAAAACTTTAAAGTGCATACATAGAGAAAAATTGTTTATTTTACTTGTAAGGGCTTATTCAATTTTTGGCCTTAAGCCTTTGAAGTGTGAAATCTCACGCATTGCTATCGAAAAAAATCCTAAGCTCAGCACAGGTCCCATCTCAAAATTTTGTCATTTTTGTCATTTTTGTCATTTTTGTCATTTTTCTCATTTTTCTCATTTTTGTCACTTTTATCATTTTTGTCATTTTTGTCTTTTTTGTCATTTTTATCATTTTTGTCATTTTTGTCATTTTTGTCATTTTTGTCATTTTTGTCATTTCCGTCATTTCTGTCATTTTTGTCATTTCTGTCATTTCTGTCATTTCTGTCATTTCTGTCATTTCTGTCATTTCTGTCATTTTTGTCATTTTTGTCATTTTTGTCATTTTTGTAATTTTTGTCATTTTTGTCATTTTTGTCATTTTTGTCATTTTTGTCATTTTTGTCATTTTTGTCATTTTTGTCATTTTTGTCATTTTTGTCATTTTTGTCATTTTTGTCATTTTTGTCATTTTGTCATTTTTGTCATTTTTGTCATTTTTGTCATTTTTGTCATTTTTGTCATTTTTGTCATTTTTGTCATTTTTGTCATTTTTGTCATTTTTGTCATTTTTGTCATTTTTGTCATTTTTGTCATTTTTGTCATTTTTGTCATTTTTGTCATTTTTGTCATTTTTGTCATTTTTGTCATTTTTGTCATTTTTGTCATTTTTGTCATTTTTGTCATTTTTGTCATTTTTGTCATTTTTGTCATTTTTGTCATTTTTGTCATTTTTGTCATTTTTGTCATTTTTGTCATTTTTGTCATTTTTGTCATTTTTGTCATTTTTGTCATTTTTGTCATTTTTGTCATTTTTGTCATTTTTGTCATTTTTGTCATTTTTGTCATTTTTGTCATTTTTGTCATTTTTGTCATTTTTGTCATTTTTGTCATTTTTGTCATTTTTGCCATTTTTGTCATTTTTGTCATTTTTGTCATTTTTGTCATTTTTGTCATTTTTGTCAATTTTGTCATTTTTGTCATTTTTGTCATTTTTGTCATTTTTGTCATTTTTGCCATTTTTGTCATTTTTGTCATTTTTGTCATTTTTGTCATTTTTGTCATTTTTGTCATTTTTGTCATTTTTGTCATTTTTGTCATTTTTGTCATTTTTGTCATTTTTGTCATTTTTGTCATTCTTGTCATTCTTGTCATTTTTGTCATTTTTGTCATTTTTGTCATTTTTGTCATTTTTGTCATTTTTGTCATTTTTGTCATTTTTGTCATTTTTGTCATTTTTGTCATTTTTGTCATTTTTGTCATTTTTGTCATTTTTGTCATTTTTGTCATTTTTGTCATTTTTGTCATTTTTGTCATTTTTGTCATTTTTGTCATTTTTGTCATTTTTGTCATTTTTGTCATTTTTGTCATTTTTGTCATTTTTGTCATTTTTGTCATTTTTGTCATTTTTGTCATTTTTGTCATTTTTGTCATTTTTGTCATTTTTGTCATTTTTGTCATTTTTGTCATTTTTGTCATTTTTGTCATTTTTGTCATTTTTGTCATTTTTGTCATTTTTTGACATTTTTGTCTTTTTTGTCATTTATTTAGTTCCGGAAAAAGTTTTTATCAACTTGAAATTGAGAATGAAAAAAAATTAAGAACCAAAAAGTCGTTTTGAAGAAAATCAATACATCAAGTAAAATTGTTGCTTACTCATGATGTTTATATAGAGCAGCAAGTATGAAGCTCGATTTTCAAGCGGTAAGCTATTTCTGATAATTTTTTTGGCTTTTTCGGTCTTTTTAGTTTATCAAACAACTTTGTTTTGAAATACCCGACGGTTCCGGAACTAGAAATTTATTATTGTATTACAAATTTGTTACGGAGCGTTGTTAATTAATAAATTATGTAGTGTGTTTATTAACTAACAACGCTCCGTAACAAATTTGTAATACAACAATAAATTTCTAGTTCCCTTGAAAAAGACTACCAAAACTGGTCGAAACGTCGGGTATTTGAAAACAAAGTAGTTTGATATACTAAAAAGACCGAAAAAGCCAAAAATATTTAATGAACAACATCCGGTCGTAACATTAAACCAAATCTCAAATAATGTTATTTCAATGTGAGTTAGTAACAAATATGCTTGATTAATTTGAATCGAATTAAAGGCGGACTTTGAGAATTTCAAGGCATATGAAGAGCGAAAAAGTATTTTTTTTTCCGATTTTTTGTATTGCTTATAAAAGTGCTTTTTGAAGCTGGTTAGAAGTTGTTAAGAAACTTATGCTAACTTTTTGTCAGCTGAAAAGAAGACGTTTTAGAATACACGATTGCACTGATTAAACCCGATAGAGGAATGTTATCCGAACTTTTGGTTGCTTAGGACATTTCAAAAGCTGGGTTAGTCATTCTGCATAATAAATCAACTTGTTAAGCCATTTTTTTTAATCTTCTAAAAATCGTTCGAGTTGTGTCATATTTTCTGCCGATTTTGTAGGGAGCCACCCTTCCATAGGACGCAAGGATTGTTAAACTATTATATAAACCATCCTTAGCCCAAAATATCTCCGTTTATTAAATTTCAAGTTATTTTAATCAAACGTTTTAACGTCACGGTGTCACGGCGTCCCCATTTTTCAATAACAAATTTTACACTGATTTTGTATGGGATGATTTTTTTTATGATTTTGTTTTTTATGATTTTGTTTAAGAGCCCCCCATCTCAAAATCAAGAGGAATCATTCTGCACAATCAATCGTCTAAATGAGGCGAATTATGCTTTCATTTTTACCAAATTTCAAGGCATGCTGATTAATGTCGTAACAAAACAATCGTCTCTTTTTTTTGGGCATAGGTATTTAACATTCACACTTGCCTATTTAGAAAAAAGGCCCCTAGAAGAATATTGAAGAAGAATATCCAGCCGATATTGGCCGACAACGCGCTTTTTTCAGCACCCGGCAGACGTCTTTATAGCTGGTCTGGTGCGCCTTGGAAACAAGTTGAGGAGGATCTGCGATTGACCTAATGGGACAGGGAAGCCCTTTTAGTGTAAAAAATAAACGTATGGAAAATATTTTTTAAAGAAAATATCAATATGCGAATCGTAGTCGTCGTCGTCGTCGCATCAAGAAAGGATAGACTTTGCAAAGACAAAAAACCGGGTAGGTGGGCGCCCGCTCTCTGCGGGAAAATCCCCCTGCGAATGTCCTCCCCGAGAAATGTATGTAGACAGTTTATGATGGCGCTGTGGGAACGTAGCCGTGATCTCTTGGTCGCCCCACATCGTGTCATCAGCAAGTCGTGTCGTCGTTATGCTACTCGAGTAGACGTAGAGTAGAAGGAAAAGTCTAGCTGGGCGATTGGGACGTTTCGGTTTTGGTTTTTCACGTCGTTGTAGGAATTATTTTTTATTTTCTCCCTTCTTGCTCTTCGGGTAAGAAAATTCAATGGGGTGCGTGCGTGTGTGAGTGAGCGACCACCAAGAGAATGGGAGAGCACTTTCGAACTGGGAGAAAACGTGGGGAGCATACAACGTGATGGAACCGGATCAGGGAGAAGTTCGCATAGGCGCGCATTTTCCTCACCCACCAAAGAAGTCGAGACAAACAGCAACAACAAGACGACAGAACCGAACCAACAATATGAGAGAAAATGGGCGCGCGGGTATCTTTTTTTTGCTCCCATTGCTGTCCCGCCGATTCGAACCGTTTTGGATTATTTTTAGTTTACTCTGCGGTGCTTTCGAGTAAAGGTGCGGTGCGAATTCGCGGGTCGCGCCAGCCGTCCCAAATTGACCGTTGCTGGTCGCAATCTTTCCTTTTTGGTTCTTTTTCTCCGTGCTGGCTTCCGGATCCGGGTATCTTCAGGAATTCATGGTGCGTTCGGGGACAACGTTTATTGTCTTGCCAGTTGATTGCTGGGCCATTTCGGGAGCTATAGGTGCCAATTCAATGGATTGGGAACTGTGAAATGTGAACCCCATTAATCGAATAATAATTTTCAAAACGTCAAAAATGAAAGTATACCTTAAATTATTGTGTTGTGATTCGCACTTCTTTCAAGAAAACTGTGAAGGGTTCATAAAAGCGTGAAGTAGCAAAATCTGTTAAAAAATTCGTGCTACTTAAGAAAGTGTTATTTTTAATAAGAAGAACGAATTAGTCCGCTAAAGAGCTGTTGGGAAATATCAGGGAATAAGTGCGTGCTAGCTTCTCTAAACACCTGCAGGGCATGTGGGAGAAAAGAAAGTCTCGGAAACAATCAAGAGAAAGGCAAACGACAGTGGTAGAAAGAGAACAGAGTACCACGAGAGAGTCAAATGAGAGCTAGTGAGATACTAGTAGCTTAGTCGATCCACTAGATTGGGCGACATATAGACTACTAAGCCGTGTGCACGTGTGTTGTTGTGTGTGTTGCACCCAAATCGCTCCCATCGCCAATGATGATGATGGGTGGTTTGACATTTTCGGGGAGGGTTTAATCCGTGCGCGCTCATTCCTTTTTTGCCCGATTCTAAATACCTACTATCGACGTGATCCGTGTCTGCAAAGAATGTGCCATTTATTCTCTGATTTTTTCTCGTGTTATCCCCACAGGAAAGATATCATCACTAGCTGATGGATTCGAATTACCACACGACAGAAGCGACGACGCTCGAAAGCATTTCTAGTGAACCGAGAAGAAAAAGAAACGCCTGTAGTGTAAGAAGAAAAACATAACGGGCGAGAAGAAGTTCAAGCAGAAGTGGATCAAAAAGCGAATGCTCAACTAATTTTAAACCCTCTCGTATATTTTTTTTTTTGGTTTTCGAAGATTGGTTTTTCACGTTTTTCCGTATGAGTGACGGTGAGTGACGAAAGGTGGCCCACAGCTGGGGCAACATCGAAGGGTTGTTTGGAAAGCTAGAAAGCACGGAAAGGAACGCGACGCCTAGTGAGTGCCAACCATTGCCAAACACCAGCAGTGATAAAGGCATACAAAAAAAACCAGTATAGTTAAAATGATCTAAGAATAGTTTCGTTGGTCACTTAGTAGGCTGGGGAAGAAATTTTAATAACGAAAATATATTGAGATTTTTTTTATGCTTATTTTCGCTGGGTTCTAGGTGAGAGGGAAAATTGTTGAGCCGCGTGTGTTTATTTTTAGTAGTCAATCACATATTTTTTCAGTGTAAATCGGAAGGAGAAAATTGAGCACCAGATCAGCAGCGTGGTTAGCTCTAAGCAAAACGACAGCTGAGAGCACGCCGCGACAAGTGTAGGAGCGCCGTACTTTCGATCCAAAATTCCACACCGAAGAGAGGGAAGGATTGTGAAAGTGCTATGATATTGTGTACCGAAAGTGTCAGTTTATCGGCGTGCTGAAACCACGATCGATTCGTTATTTGGCAAATAAGTGATTTATCGATCGCGTGGGTTGATGCGCCCTTGACCCGCGTCTTACGTTCCACCGGCCTCGATTGTGTTCCACTATGGAAACGATACTCCTCGTTCCGGTAAACGAAACCGGATACCGCAGTTAGCAGCTCGTCCTCGTAGCTACACCTTTCTTACAACGAAGAACAACTGCACAACATATGCGTTCAAAACAATAGATAAAAAAAAAACAAAAATCGACTCGATACTCGAAACTATTGTACCCTCCGGTTCCGATTCGCGACAACGAACGCGTTCCGTCTCGTTTGAAAGTCCTTCACCGATCGAACGATTGATCCCGGGCCAGGTTTTTCGCCTCGTGTAAGCACGTGTTTGGGACGGTCGGATTCTACAGCTCAGGATCGTCGATATTGCCTCCTTGCTGGCCCCGCTCCACACTCGGAAATCTTTCGCCAATTGGCCCGCTTCGCTAACAC
Source organism: Uranotaenia lowii (assembly GCF_029784155.1). Classification (NCBI taxonomy): domain Eukaryota; kingdom Metazoa; phylum Arthropoda; class Insecta; order Diptera; family Culicidae; genus Uranotaenia; species Uranotaenia lowii. The sequence goes on along the minus strand of NC_073692.1, from coordinate 43,094,629 downwards.
CGCACCGGTCTGCTGTAGTTATAAAATCTTGCACCTTAGTCCTAACTGTATAGTAGCATCCTCATCAAAACGCAAATCAATCGCTTCGAAGGTCACGACGGTGGGTTTTGTTGGCTTCCAGTAGTGTGGCATCATTCCTAGATAGGATATAGATCTGTTCATCTGTAAATTTTGTGTTTTCGGGGATAACAGTGTCCGTGTTGCTGTGGTAGAAGGCATAGAATAACTGCACCTGTATTGTGTTGACTGTGTGTCTCGGTTTGTCCAGAGTAATCTAACCTACGTCCGGCATCGAGTGACACTAGTAGCTACTGGTAGAAAACTGATTGGCGCCGCCTCTTCCTAGTTTAACAATCTCAATACCAACCCTCTTCCAAGAAATAATCAACCCTCATAACAACCCGTAGCAATGGCAACGGGTTTCAGAGTACGCCGATCACTAGAGGTGGGCATCGGACTCCTCCTCGTGATCGCGTTATCAGCGGCAACAGCGTCAGTAACTAACGGTGTCAGTAACGGCACTCCGTCGAATCAGTCAGTTTCGGCGGCGTCCTCGATGTCCGAAGGGCACCAGGCAGCCCACGATGACGATGGAGCCACTTGCGAAGATGGATTACTCTTGTCTGTTTGGCAACCTCAGGAGAATCTAACTGCGGGCGATCGTTTCGCACGCGGCTTGGTGTACTTCTTTGCTATGCTGTATCTGTTCATCGGTGTGTCGATCGTCAGTGACCGGTTTATGGCAGCTATTGAAGTTATAACTTCGAAGGAGAAGGAGGTCAAGGTGAAGAAACCGAACGGTGAAACACAGATTGTGGTCGTTCGAGTTTGGAACGAAACGGTTGCCAATCTCACACTGATGGCACTCGGTTCGAGCGCACCTGAGATTCTGTTGTCCATTATCGAAATCGTAGCTAAGAACTTTAATGCAGGTGACTTGGGTCCCGGTACGATCGTAGGTTCCGCTGCCTACAATCTCTTCGTTATCATCGCAATTTGCGTCCTGGTTATACCCGAAGGGGAGGTACGAAAGATCAAACATTTGCGCGTATTCTTCGTAACAGCGACGTGGTCGGTGTTCGCTTACATCTGGCTTTACCTAATCCTTGCACAGATCACTCCAGGTCGCGTAGATGTCTGGGAAGGGTTCCTCACATTCCTGTTCTTCCCCGCTACTGTAGCTACGGCCTATATCGCTGATCGGAGACTACTAATCTACAAGTATATCAACAAGCAGTACCGTATGAACAAGCGCGGAGTTATCGTCCAAGTAGAGGCCGAATCGGCGCTTGAGATGAATAATCGGGACGAGAAATTGAATACTATCGATGAGAATGGCGGCATCACCGAGGAGGTCCGTGACTTTGAAGAATCCCGTCGCGAATACATCTCCACGTTGAAAGATCTACGCAAAAAGTATCCCCAGCACGATCTGGAAACGCTCGAAATAATGGCTCAGGAACAGCTCATGAACAAAGGACCCAAGTCACGAGCATTCTACCGCATTCAAGCAACACGCAAAATGATGGGATCTGGTAACATAATGCGAAAGATTTCCGAACGGGCGCAGTCCGACCTGAGCGAGGTCAAGGCCGAACTGCAACGCGTCGATGTTGACGAAGCGATCGAGGAGGACGCGGCTTGCAAGGTGTTCTTCGAACCTGGTCACTACACGGTCATGGAGTCGGTCGGTGAATTCGACGTTCGGGTCGTGCGCCGCGGCGATTTGTCTTCCACGGTAACGGTCGATTACGAAACGGAGGACGGTTCGGCCGAAGCCGGTTCCGACTATATCGGCAAGAAGGGTACGCTCACCTTCCTGCCCGGCGTTGACGAGCAGCGCTTCCAAATCGAGGTCATCGACGACGAAGTGTTCGAGCAGGACGAACACTTCTACATTCGGCTAAGCAATGTTTCCGATCCGGCCATCCTTTCGACCCCGAAGGTCGCAACCGTCATGATTCTGGATGACGATCACTCCGGTATCTTTGCGCTGGCTAGCAAGGATCACGAACTGGTCGAATCGGTCGGCCTGTATGAGCTCAAGGTGCAACGGTACAGCGGTGCTCGCGGCAAGGTTCGGGTACCGTACTGGACCGAGGATGGCACAGCGAAGGGCGGCAAAGACTACGAGGAGCAACGCGGGGAGCTGCTGTTCGAGAACAATGAAACAGAGTGAGTAGAGATTTTCCTTTGTTTACTAATCAAAAGCAGGTTACAGGTGTTTTTTTTCATAAATTTTTATATCTGGAGTATTCGGGCTTCGACCGAAGTTCAAATGTTTTATTTTTCAAGAAAAACTTCTATTGTATAAGGAGTATACAGAGCTAATAGCTATCAGACGCATCAAGAATTATCAGAATGCTTATCATCAAATATTCTGATAAACTACTTTGAACATAACACATGTTTAAATGGATGATAATTTATGGATAAAAACTACAAATTGTTTTCAAATCTTCTTTAACCCTTTATAAAACTTCAGAACATAAATATTGGAAAATCTTTATCGACGAAAACATTCTGAAATGAAGTATATATGTAGTATACAGTGCTAATAGCTATCAGACGCATCAATAATCGTCAGATAGCTTAATTAGCTTCAAATATTCTGATAAATTTCTTCGAACGTAACACAGTGTTTATGGATAGTTTATGGATAAAAACTACAAATTTTACTGAAACCTTCTTAAACCCTTCATAAAACTTCTTAACCCAAATATTGAAAAATCTTTACTAACGAAAATATTCTGAAGTGCATTCTCAATTACACTGGTCGCAACTCGAAAAAAATTTCACCTGCACAACTGACATTTAGCAATCTCTATAGATTTTGGCATCAGGAACTTGTTGGCCTTCTCTAAGCTTTTCAATATGGCCAAGTTTTTCCGCTAGATTACTCTAAAATTTGTTCTTATTTCCTTCTTTGTGATTGTTCAGTTCTGAATGTTTAAGTTAAAATGAAATTTAACTCATTTCGGAGGTTCTTGTTTCATATTATTAAAATAAAAAATTTATTTCTTTTGAATACTTGAAAATTTGCATCCCGTTTAGGATTAATGATTTTCGGTTCGAATCATCATTAAAAATAAGAAATGAACGGCCGTTTTGAAATCCTGGCTCAAATTTGCTTTTGCATCTCATTCAAAATTTAAATTATGAATTTTGAAACACATATGCTTTTCAATATTATGATAATAATTTTGCGAATATATATGAAAAAAAAAATGGAAACCATCCTGAGTTGTTGTTTCATATTTAGATTCGAAGTTCTGAAGCTTAATTCTCATGCAAAATTCAAACATAACATAGCGTCAAAATGGCGATCCAGAACTAAAATCTCAAGATCAGACTAATCATTTGAAATTCATTTTTTAAACCAGATTCACGGATTGAAAATGAATAATTGAAATAAAGAATTCAAATTGAAACCTACATCATCAGAATTTCGTTTAATGATTCAAGAAATATAATTTATTCCTTGGCTCATATTTGAAAATCTGATCTGGAATTTAGATTCTGAAATGGTTTTATCGGAATCCGGATTTCGCAGACTTTTTTTTTTTTTTTAATTTTTACAATTTTTAATCACTGCCGTCGAATGTGTATGCAAGCTCATCTAAAAATCACAAAAATAAAGAAGAATTTCATATTATTTTTAAAGTTTCGTTCAAGGAAATAAACTGATTTTTATTAAATACAAATCATCCACAGGATTTAAATAATGGAATTGATTTTAATGGAAAACATTGTCTGATAAAGAAACATGTAATCTAAACATGTAATGTAAACATGTAATTAGATATAACTTATTTGATTTGAGCACAGAACCAATTCTTACTCAATCCCAACCAACCAAATTCACCAGACTCTTGACTAAATTCAAAAATTTTATCATCGATGAAAGTAAGTTCCCTTTTTTCATTTTACAAGTTTAGCTTAGAATTTTATATATTTTTGGACATATTCTTAAAAGTTGCTATTTTATTCGAAAAACTTTCAATGTTAAGGAACTTACAAACGAATAATCAAATAGGATTAAAAAATTAATTTATGATTTGTTTGTACGAAAATATGATAAAAAAAAACCAACCTTTGTGGCGGTTCTACTAAACCCCAATTTTTTTTGCTGAAAAATGCACAGAAGTTTTGTTTTATGATTATATACAACTAAAGCTCTACGTTAAACTTGATTGTAAAAAAAGAGTTTTTTTTTCAAAGCTTGCATGAACTCATAAGCTAAAGAACTTAACTTCAGTACTTTTTCGGTTTCAAATATTGAACATTTTTGTCGAGTTGTTGTCGTTTTTCCTAAGCATTCTAAAGACTAAGCATTCCAGAATTTGTCCAGCACGTGTCCGGGATTTTTTTTTTGAAAAACCTTGCAAAAACCGGGCATTCGATTTCAAAGTTTCTAATCCAAAAACCCGGAAATATCCGGACAAATCGGGGCAACATTTATCCGTTATTTAAACAAAATTAAGAGAGAAATAGATGAAAATCACTTGAAACTTAAAATGTTCTTCGAAACACATCAAATTTTGTTCGATGCTTCCAAAACCAATTTTTAATAAATTTTGCTGAATAAAACTCTGAAAAATTCGTTTTCGGACACGAAAATAAAGGCATTCTCATTTTGATTTTTTTTGGTTAATTTAGCAAATAATGAGAATGAGTTTGAGCAAAATCTGGTCAGTTTTTTCATAAAATTCGGTCCTCTGGGCCAGACCGGACTCGCCTTGAATTTCCTTGAATATTCGGGCAGTTTGGAATGCTTACTTTAGAAGGGGGTTTCTATTTCTTTTTTTTTTCTGGCTAACATATGATCTTTTTTCTTATAAAAAAAAATCCAGAATGGTGGTAAATTTTAGGCCTTAAGATTTTAGATATTTGAGATCGAAAACACATGGACCAGAGCCTTCTGATGCTTGCAAAATGATTTTTTTTTCGAAAAATAGGTCCATTTCCAATTTTCTTATGTTTTAAAGCTTCTCTTAGTTGTAGTTTTTGGAAATTGCTTGTCAAACGAAGATATTTATACCTGAAAATTGTTATAAATTTTTAAGTATGCTTCAGGCTCAAATTCAACATCTTTAATTATTATGTTTCCAATTTCAAAGAAATTTTTTTTTAAATTAAGCAATTTTGAAATGACAAAATATGAATAAACCATACTCAAAAAATAAAATCTAGTTCAGTAGTTCAAGTTTAGTCGTTGTATATAAAAAAATACATGTCTGCATTAAAAAAAATATATAAATAAATTCAATAATTCTATAGATAATTAAACGATTCGTTTCTAGCCAAAGGGGAAAAAGTGCAAAAATTACTAAGTTCGAGTTAATAATGCAAAAAAATAATCACAGCTTAACCTCCAGCTTGTGTAAACTTTAGATTTATAGAATTTATTATTTATCTTCATATTTATTTTCTTAAATTGAATGGAAAAAATATTTTTTTTAAAATATATGAAAAACGAACAAAACAATACAATTTTTTTAAAATTGATTGAATTTATCAGTTTACGTTAGAGATGGTACCATCGCAATATTTTGATAATTTTCTCCATTATTTCAGATAACAGAGAGGCAGATTTTAGTATAAATGCTGATAATTTATTTTGTTTGCTTATTAACACTAAATTCCCAGATAATGGTATCTATTTTATTCAATATTCTTGGATAGTTACTGTTACGCTTCTCTATAAGATTTCATTCTGAGAACGTTGAAAATCAACTCGAGAACAAGTTTCATATCTATGTTTTAAATAGTATGTCGACAATTGAATTGATTCAAAAAAATTACTGAAGATGTGAAGTAACAATCCACAAAAACCTCTATTACGTGGAAAATCTTCAAAAACTCAAATTGCCAATTGTTCGTGATTTCTCCAATTTTGGACGTGAAACGCGAAAGACTCACGGCCCCTGAGTCTTTCCAACGCCCCCCAAAATTCAAAAATGGGCTCACAGTCTTCTTGAAAGATTTCATCGCATTAAACTTAGAGCATCCCAGAATTTTGAAGATGCAGTTAAGTTTTAAAATCACATAGCTGATTGAAGATGTCCCGAAGTTCAAATTTTTCACCAGTTATTCTAATTTTTCTATTTCTTTGATATTTGCACATAAGAAAAAGACCAAAAATAATAAAAAATTAAAAAGCTGATATCTGATAAACTAGGGTTTCGAGAATTTTTTCAGCACGTATCTAGATCGGACCAATCCGGGCAATTTTATATAAAAATTTGGCTAAACTCGGGCATTTGATTTTAAAATTGAAGACCAAAAATACGGGTAATATCCCAACAAATTTTGACAAAACCCAGAAATTACTTAACAAAAATCAAGAAAAAAATGAATAAAAAATTGTCAAAACTTATCGATAGATTTTAAATCGTTTTTTAGGCTTCTTAAAACCCTTTCATGATCATTTTTTATAACTTGCTGACATTATTTCTTCGAGGCATAAATAAAGAGAATATACACGTAATTTGTTTTATTTTTGTTTGATTTGCCAAATTTAGTGAATAAATCCGGGCAAAACCCGGGTTTTTTTTCGAATCCGGCAACCAGGCCAGCCCGGACTATTTGCAAACCTTGATAAATTCGGGCATTCTGGGAACCTTATGATAAACTAATAAATCTTCATAGAAACTGATTTTGAATCTTTTCACTAACTTCTATTCAACAAAGGAAAGAGATTTTGCCAAGGTTTTCTAGTTTCAGAGGTTAAATGGTTTAGAAAAAAAATTACAATTTAAAGAATTCTTAATTTAAAGAAATACGTTTATTTCTGACAAGACAAAATGGAGATCTGGGGGTTTAAATGTTAAAGTTTTTATTTGATCTACAAATACGCTATTTTAAAAATATCTAAAATGCGTTTTAGTTTCTAAGTTCGTTGAAATTTCATCAAATTCCTGAATTTTTTTATAGCTGAAAAAAAAAACTAAAAAAAAACACTTATCCACTTTTTTTTAGAATTGAGCATTGCTTTAAAACTTTTTTTTCAATACTTTGGAATATGTAACAGTTCTTTTAAATATCGCACAAATTGTTAAATGATTTTTTTCCTGTTTTGAAATTTCAACTTAAATATCAGAAATGAGAGCTGGTAGAATGAAATTGAATGCATATTTGAATTCTACACGCCCAAGCCAGTAAAAACCATTTTTTTTTATTGTTTGCATCTCGGAAAATGTGAATTTTGTTGTTTTTTTGCTATCAGAAATTGATCCTTCGTTTCATAATTTTTAATTATATCATAAAACTTAATTTAAAAAATTGGAAAAAATAATTCATACATTCTCTGTTGAAAATTTCATACTATTCGAAACGAAGGGCTATAATTTCATTCCATTCATTCCAGATTAAATAAAGTGAAAAATCTGGGATAAGAGCTTGAAATTCAAGAGCAAATCGATGAAAGTAGGATTTCAAATGCGCCAGACAACAGAATCACAAATCATAATTTAAATTCAGAATTGAATTTAAATTAAGAAATAAAATTCTTCGACCAAAATTAAAAATGAAGAATGAATTTTAGAGTTGATAAAAAACAACACGATATTTTTTTTGTTCACTATTTGGAAAATAATGGAAGGTATACTATAATATCGAAGTTGTAAAATTAGTTTTAAATTCAGAGCAATGATTTAAAAAATTATCTCATATATTTCCATTTTCAAACGTAAAGTTGCAAATTCGAATTATTAAAATTTCCTTGTGTTTACCTTGTGCTAATCTTAGTAGGAGGAAGCTCAAGAAAAATAGATAATTAAATGATATTTCATATGTTCTTTTTTTCAACAACAAGTGAATTAAATACTTTTATTTAATACATTTATAATGAGAGGTTCCTTAATGAGCTCATAAGTCGATACATTTTTGACTCCTTGGTACGCAAAATACGAAAATCAATTTTAGACCAACATTTCCTCGCAGGGAAAATTTTAGCATTGCAGATGGAAGTTTTATCAAAAGATATCAAAAAATGATTAATAGAAAATGGGTTGTAAAAGAATTGATTTTTTCTCTAATTTTGAAATTTTTCAAATTACCTCCGATTTGGTTCAGTGAGATCAAATTGGAGGGAAAGTGGCAGTGTGCAGGACTGCCCCCCCCCCTCCCCTCACGTTATGATCCCTTTTTCACTAGATGATGTTAAAGTAGTTTTTATTGGCCGATTGTCAAGGCTGCTGCTACGAAAAATTTGTTTGTGATTTGGCCTCAGATTGAAAGGCGAATTTGCTCAGGGAGTGCAGATTTTTAAGGCTGCTGCTGCGAAAAAAAACCGATTTTTTATTCGGCCTCCGGTTAAAATGAAGATTGGCACAGGGAGCACAAATAATTTTTGATTTCGCATCCGGTAGAAATACGGATTGGCAAAGGGAACACAAATTTTAAAGGCTGCTGCTACGAACAAAATTGTTTTGATTCGACCACTGACAAAAGACGGATTGGCATAGAAATCGCAGATTTTTAAGGCTTCTGCTGATTGTTTTGATTTGGTCTCCTGGTGGAAAACAAGACGAAATTGGCTAAGGAAGTGCAAATTTTTAAGGCTGCTGCTGCTGACTGTTTGGGTTGATTTGGTCTTCAGTGGAAAAAGACGGAATGGCTTTCGATGCGCAGATTTTTAAGGCTGCTGATTGTTTGTTTTGGTTTTGTTTTCCGGTGGAAAAACCCGAAATTGATTAAAGAAGCGCTGATTTTTAAGGCTGCTGCTGCTGATTGTTTATTTTGATTTGGGCTTCGGGTGGATAAAGGTGGAATGGCTTTAGCAGCGCAATTTTTTACGACTGTTGCGGTTGACTGTTTGCTTAGATTTAGCCATTCGGTCGAAAAAGGCGGAATTGGCTTAGGAAGGGTAGATTTTTAAAGCTGCTGCTGGTTGTTTATTTTGCTGTTTTGAATTGGCCTTTGGGTTGGGAAGGCTGTATCTAATATCGTATTTGTTTTCTGCCTTCGTTCAGTGTTGCTAAGAATGTTTTCAGATTGTTCCGGCCCTGGTAAACAAAAACAGAGCTACAGGAAGAGCACAGATTGGGAAGGCTTTTGTAAAGAAAAATTTCGGATTGGATGAAGAATATGCAGAAAATGAATGAAATTTAAAGATAATGTAGAATTGAGATCAGGGATATTTGGAACATAAAGTTTTGAATTTTGGAAAAACAAAAGTATGTTAATGGAAGATCTATTGAGAAAAAATTTAGAAGAAATGTAGAGATGAAATGAAGGATATGCAAAAATAAAATAAAATTTGTAGGATCGAGAATTAAGATGTGGAATATGGAAGAAAAAATTAGGATATTTCGTAAATAAAAGTTTTAGAGAAAAAAAAAATCGATATGTAAAAAGTTTTAATTGAGAATTGAAGAGAAAATAAATGTAGAGATTAGATGAAGGATGTGCAGAAAATAAATCAAATTTAATAAAAAATAAAATAAATTAATAGTTGTATTCGGCAGCACTGAAGAGAAAAAAAATAAGATAAATTTGTAAGGCAACATTTGTTATTTTCGCAACACTAAGCAAAACAAACAGAACAAAGCCAGTCGTTGATCTATTTTTGTGAGTGACAGACGTTTCTAAGTGAATCTCTGAATTGATATTCTTAAAAATCTTAAAACTACGACAAATTTGAGTTTCATACCTAGTTTTGTAAAAAAAAAATGTTAATAATCCGGGCAGTTTTCCAAAAAAAAAAACGGGCATTTGTGCCAGGCCGGAATTTTCATAGAAAATCTGAAATTCTTAGACACAAAAATATGACTATACTTTTTTTTTGTATGGAAATAGATGAATAACGCGGAAAAAAAGACACCATATTATTCATTAGATCTTAATGTATAAAGTCGACGCTGCTGGATATTTCAGATTATGAAGATATTTTGAATGCCACATTTTAGAATTTCTATAAAATTTCAATAGAATATGCATAAATGAGCTCCGATGTTCCATTTCCTAGGGAGCTCGAAACAATGAAGCGAAGAGCACATTTCTGTATGAAGTAGTTAAAATGTGTACTGTACTTGCAAACGTTTTTCACTGCTTCAGAATTCTAGCAAGAACTTACCACATTCGGGTACGGTCCATTAAACCTAACGATAATTCGTTTGCATTTTCTCTCCTGCATATTTTTTTTTGTGATTCGTTCAGTGTCGTTTTGTTTCAGCTGCCATTTTCAATATTGCAAAAACACATATTGAAACCGAGAGCAAAACGACACCAGAAGATGAGCGTGCGATCCATCCTTGCGCCATATTCCGAGGCTCCGTTACGAGGCTTTCACATTCTAATTGAAAACATGAATTTTGCATCGGAGCGGTTGGGGCAAATGGTGTGATCCAAGACTGGCACAACTATTCTTTCTAGTATTCTGCCAATTTTAATGTTTTCCTTTTCAAAAAATCGCTATCAACAGGAACATTTAATCAATAAAATCCAAAATATACGGCAAAAATAAAAAAAATCATTCTTCAACAATCGCTTCCAGTTTCGCCTGAGGAGTGTTTCCGGACAGTTGTCCCCTAAAACCGGAAGTTGAGCAAACAAGCCGCGAACTCCATTAAGGTTCCATTCCGACCGACGACGACGAGAGCTCAGCTCGCTAGATAGACTCGGCGCGGGACTGCTAGGCAGGATTCAATTTTATAATGGCATTATCGGTTGCGATGTTCAGCTCATATTCCACACATTTTCGCTCTGTGCTTCCCCATGTCGAAGATGATGTCCATAAAAGGTATAGGGAGCGGGAGCCTTATCCTTACATTTTATGTTCGCGTCTCCTTGCTCTGGTCTGATATGATCTAAATACTTAGAATTTAAATTTAGGCCTTCAAATTGTACGTGAGCTGGTTTTCAGTTTTGGTTCATTGGAATTGGAATGGCTGAATGAAAGTTCGTCATATGTCGTTTAACGTTTTTTCTTGGAGGACTAAAAAAAATATAAAAATGCGAAATTTCAACAAAGCCATGAACTCAACCAAATTCCATTATTTCAACCTGTTCAAACATTTTTTTTTATGCTGCCAAAGTTTCATTAAATAGTAGGTAGCCATTGAGCCATACCCAAGCAACCAAAAGTTCGGATAACATTCCTCTATCAGGTTTGATCAGCTTAATCGAGTATTCTAATATAACTTCTTTTCAGCTCAATTTTTAAGTAGTTAAACGAACTTAAAAGCTGGCAAAAAGTTCGCATAAATCGTCAAACAACTTCTAACCAGCTTCAAAATCCACTTTATAAGCAGCATAAAAATCGAAAAAATTACTCTTCCGCTCCTTCAATTGCCTTCTCAAGTCTGCTATTTTGATTCATATTAATCAACTATATTTGTTACTAACTCACATTACATTTAAAAACACGTTCTTACCAAGCCTCGAACCCGAGCTCACCGCTTGAAAGTTGAGATCCATACTTATTGTCCTATATGAACATCATGAGTAGGCAACGATTTTACTCGATGTGATGATTTTCTTTAAAACGACTTTCAGGTTCTTTATTTCTACTTAATTCCCACTTTCAAGCTGTTAAAAAGTTCTTCCGGAACTTAATGTGTACTTCATATAGTTGTTTCCCAAGTAACGATATGTGTTTATTTATGCAAACACGTGTTGAAGTTCGAAAAAAGTAGATTTTAGCATTTAAATCTACTTCAAAGTTTCTATAATACGAAGTTGTTTTTTAATGCCCGTTGGAATTAATTAAAAACTTTCAAGTTTACAAAATAGTACAACAGAGACTTTTTACGAACTATTGAGCTGTACAAAAAGACTTGCAACCCTTTGATAGCTACTTGATTTAAAAAAAAATGAGAAGTACGTAACAAGTAGATTGTTTTTCTTCATACAAACTTTAAAGTTCCCAAAAATTAGAAACAGAAACCAAAACAGTACTTTAAAGCTTTTTTTGAGTATTGGCTGAACTTGATAAAGAATGAAGTTCCATGGACCTCGAAAAAGCATTTTGAACAGCAAAAAAGTTCCACAGAACTTTTGTACAGCTATATATGAACTTATTAGTTCGTTCCTTAAGTGATATTCGAACTTTTGGTTGCTTGGGTAAGCCATGTATTGATCCATAAGCAGTTCTTGAGTTATGCAAAAAGCATGTAATGAGTGTATTGGAAAAAAGGGCAAAATTTTGTTTAGTAAACAACTTTTGAATGCATTGATGGAAATTGCAGAAATTTTCAGCGAAGCTTCCTAGTTATGTAATGATTACATATTCATATGCAAATCGGGTTTGCTGACCAGTACGATTTTTCCCCCAAATACCTCTTCACTAGCGTTCCAAACATTTTGCGCACGATTTGATCACCGTATTTTGTTTATTTTACCGGTGGGTGGCTTTTTTAGAAGTCAAGAATGAAATCAGCTAAAAATACTAGTCTGAAAAATTGATCTGTTTTATCACTTCCCCTATTGACCTTCAAACGATTTATCATACGAACTTTGGTTGAATAGTAGATTTCCATCCATTTTAGGGTCTCCCACTGGGATTTACCTGGATTTTTCTCGATCTTGTCCAAATAATTTTTTCAGTGGGCATCTGTTTTGGACGCTATCTCAGAAAGTACTTGCCAGGTTGTCACCAAAATTTGTCATAAATTTTCAACCATGCATTCATAGTTATTCACAAAACAAAGTGTTGCTTTTTTCGAATCCCCTTTTATATGAGCCTCCCTCCTTTTTTCGTGTTCTCCTCTGGAGGAAGGAGAGGTCCGGAATTATTATAAAAAAATATGTTGTACTCAAATACCCTGTCATGCATAATATGTTTTCTATTGCATGCTTTATTGCTGAATATACAACTAACTCATTATGCGAGTCTTTGTAGCCCCCGTCCTCAAGATTTGTTTTAAAAAGATCGCGTCATACAGCAGGAGAACTTTATACGAGTAGTACTGCTACAGATACGTACCCATGCATTCAATCCCTTCACGCTCGTTTTTTTATAACCATTTAATCAATCATCCTGTCAAGATCCAGCCAGCATCAGATACTTGACGACCCGGTGGATAATGCTTTATGGAGTGCATGCCATGTTCTCTGAATCTGTATCGGATAAATTGTGCATTACAAAATAAAGAATAAACTATTGATAATCATCGTCCATCAAAATAAATTGCTCTAACAAATAAGGTTGAAAATAACCATTTTCCAACTTCTCTGCTGAAATTCCATTCGGTTCCAAAATAACCATATTCGAACTTCTCCCCGAAAAGTCATTTTATGGGTTCTCAAAGAAAAGTCAAAAAATTACATAACGCGAAAAAAAGGTCAAATGTGATTATTTTCTAACCATAAATGGTTATTTGAGAACTAGCGTGTTTGATTGATGCCCTGATGCATCCCACCAACTTCATTAAAACGACAATAGTATACATTACAATTTAAATGCAATAAAATTGTAAATAACGCTTAGTTCTTTTAGAAATGGGACAATAACGAATGCGTGTACCATTCGTTTGATCTAATTACTTTCTAAATGAAGGAAATCTTGTGATAATTCATGAAATAATTTGAAAAAAAAATTAACTTTTTTTGTGAGATTTTTTTTTTACTTTTTTCGAGGCATCTTCCATCGGGTCAGTCATGATATTCATCAGTTTTTCAAACTTATTCATCGTCTTATTTCTATGTTAGGTGGCTGCACCCTCCTCCTTCAATTTCTACTACTTTTCGGTTCAATACTCATTTTTTAAAAGAAACTAAGGTCAATTTAGTGGATACAGCTATTTCGGAATAAATAATATAGGTGGCAAAGGGTACATACAAGGTTATTGTTTTGGTTTTTCACTATAATTCATTTCAAAACATTTTTTTACTTTTACTTGTTGACTCGGGGCGAACAGAGCACAATTATTCGGGGCACGATGAGCGTTTTCTGCCGTAGCCTCTAGCAGCGAATTCAACTCGATGTAGTCAACTGAATGATTTTTTTCCATTTACCATTCATGATCGATTATTTTGATAGTGACATTTCATTACTAGTAGCATCTTGGCAGGTGATCAGGGCCGGATTAAGCCATCGGGGCAATTTTTCTCGGGGGACCCCTATGATTCGGTTTTTTTTCAAATGCTATCCCAGAGAGCTAAAAACATTTCAAACATGTTAAAGAACTGGAGCAGAGTTCAGTATACTGTCTCCATATAGGAATGTTGTCTGCATTTGAGATAGTTTCTGGTATCTTCAAATGAAAACTGTTAATTAACCACGTGACGTGCAAACATTGCGGAAGAGTTCAGAAATTTCTCAAAAATAAAAGCTTTGATTTGAACTGCAAAATGCAAAATTTTATTCTCATTTTTTATACCCTTATCACCAACTAAAATTCTCTGATTTATATCCGGTTAGATATTTTAAATGAATTTCATTTCATCATTGATCGTCTTGTTTGTGCTTCATCGAAACATATTTTCCTAATGACAATTGAGATGTATCATGAAGATTTGAAACATAGAATACAAAACTTAAAAAAACTAAAAAGATAAATTCAAATTTTAAAAAAATACAGTTATAACAGTTTAAGAATTCAAAACATAAAATCTGATTATATTCAGAACCACAATTCAGTGTCTCAAACCTAAATCATAATTACAAATCAAGTTTTGAGAAACAATATAAGAATTAAATTAAAAAAAAAAAAATCAAAGTTACAATCAGAGCGAAAGCAGAAAGTGTACCAAATGTGAATTTCAATTTTATATCTTAATGTGACAAAAGTTTCATTCAAAAATGATCAATTGAAAAAAAAAATCAGAATAGACATTAAATGTTGAAAACACAAAATAAGTTAACATTAAAAAGTCAGATAAGGAATTTAAAGGTTTTTTGTACCTTAAACAAAGATCCTGAGTTTTAAATATTCTGAAAAACAATGAAACTGCACACAATTTTAATCAAACTAAACGAGTTTTGCTCCTTAAAGCCTAAAGGTATGAGCCGTTTCAAATAAAGAATTTACAAAAAAAAATGAAACTGAACTTCAGTAAATGAAGGAAAAACACAAGACTTGAAAATCCATATTATTCATGTTTAGAGAATCATTCAATGATATTAGCAACTCAACTATGAGATCGTTTAAATGGTGATTTAAGAATGATATGCTTAATTCAGGATATTTACTTCAGTAGATGATAAAATTTTGGTTAAATCAGTTTAAAATGTTTCAATACGAATTTCAAGTCCAAAACAAATATTGGGATAGAAATTTAATAAAGAAACTCTGTACTGTAGATTGGTCCAATTTAAAAAAAAAACTCTAGATTTTTCAAAAGATTTTATTTTCAAAAATAGGGAGGGAAATAGGTTGAGAGTTTATAAACCAACGGAAGTTTCATTAATAATGATTGTAAAGTGAAAAGCTATAAAATTTCCCGGTATTAACCCGAAAACTGCCCGGGCTAAATTCTGAAATGTTTATATCATAAAGCTTCTCTGTTCTCTCTTAGCTGCTAATTTAGTGCAGTGACCATTACTTGGATGGTTAAGGTAATATTATTATTGTGCAAGACGTTTGTATAAAAAAATGAGGAGATGTTTTTCTTTATTTTACCTGTTTTGTACAGAATATCTGACTGACATGAAAATTTGAGGTTTTAACTCATATTCTTCTCAATTTTTTCGATTTTTTTTTCGAATAAGGTTAACATTATTTTTGTCCAGATTATGGGTTCAAAATTTTGCAATTTAATATCCAGATTTTGATATTTTCAGCCCGCAAATTGCGCTGTACAAAATGCGGGAGAACTCCTTCACTAATTACTATCGGGGCCCCCTCTAACTTATGTAAGAGAAAAACTTTTCTCAATATTATTTCACAGGGGCCCCTTTAGTTGTTATATTTTAAGTTTTCATTCCAATTTTCTAGTTTTTATTTCTTTTTATAGATTTGAGAAATTGAAAAAGTATGATTAAAGTAATATTAATTTTTTTTCCCTCGGGGGGCCTCCCTAAGCCGGGGGGGCCCGGGGCAATTGCCCCTTTTGCCCCCTCCCCCCTTAATCCGACCTTGCGGGTGATGCAAAGCACCAAACACATAGATAAAGTATGAGGGTGTGTAAATTGCTAGTATTCTACAAAAAGTCATACATTATTTTAGTATTGCTTTGTTTGATGGATCTACGCCTCACCGTTTAGTGTTAAATGCATCGATCATGAATGGTAAATGAAAAAAAAAAAATCACCTCGAACAGGAATCGAACTCGAGCCTACTGATTACCTCTCCGCCATCGAACCAATAGGCCAAATCGTCAGACGAAACCGGTCAAGCTGTAGCTCTATTATTCAGTTGACTTCATCGAGTGAAATTCGCTGCTAGATTCCACGGCATAAAACACTCGTCGTGCCCCGGTTAATGTTACTTACACTGCCCCAGTGGGGGTTCTCATTATGCCCCTACAGTGACTGATTTTCAGCTTCCGGAAAAAAAATTAAAATGCATTTTTAAAAGTTTTTATCTACCTTTTCAAGTATAATCCAGTTAGGAAATAGACTTTTTTAGTGTCTGAACACTAAACAACGATGTCAGTCATATATTATAGCTGTTTTCTATGGTAAAATAAGCGTCTTCCTTAAGATGGCCATTATGTCCTTATCTCCCTTACTTATATTTAATTTTCTCGCAAAAACAATAATGCGGCTCTTTCAATTTCTGAAATTTCAAAAATTTTTTGGTTTTGGCTCCTTCTACTCAAAAGGTTGCCGACCACTACTCTAGGTTGAAATTAAAGATTGGGTAAAGGGACAAAGTTTCGAAACATAGCTGAAGCGATGGAGAGATGGAAAGTAGGGAGAGGTTTTTTTTTTGCTCGTTTACTAATTATGGTCACTGGAAGCTGAAAAGAAGGTCATTTAAACTTGTTTTGAAACATAAAAGTATCAATAAGAACTTGAATTTCGGGCTGCGAAAAACGTTCTTCAGTTTGGGATGCGTAAGCTTTTTCGTACCAGTTTTATGGAACAGTTATTTCCGAACGAATCATTCCGCATAATTAGATCATGGCAGCGCTATCTAAATGTACTTATCTTAATACATATCCATATCGGGATATGTCCAGTTTTGTATTCTGTTGTCGTTCTACGAACCATTTGTGATTGATAAAATTTGACGCAGGGTAATTATAATGCAGCAACTAGGTAGTCGGTACCCACCAAAAAAAACCTCGTTTCCGGTTCAACAACTTGTTGCATATACAACAAGTAGGAAGGTGGAACATCACTATGCGGCCGCCAAACAACCGCCCATCAGTCAAACCTCCCGTCAATGAGCACGTTTTTAGGTAACTACATATAGCAAACCGTGGTCCTCATCCCATCCCTGTAAAAGCGGCAGCAACAAGCAAAAACTCCAAACAATCGATAAGGATTTATCGCGGCCGCGTTACCTTCCGCGAATATCGATTAGCGCCGGGTTGCTCGACGTCGTCGTTACCTATAAAGATATCGCGTTTTCCATTTTATTTAAACTCGAATGATGTTTTGGAAACGGTTCCCGATTCTCAGTTTTCATCTTCGCCTTGCGGCTTAAAGCTGTTTTGAACCTCTACTGAGTGCTACGTACCCCCATCTATGTAGTTTACAGGCATCCCGTCGCGGCATGGACGTGGGCGAAACATAAATACTTAGCCGTCGACGTCCGAGAAACCCAAAAATAGGCACCGAGCACGACGAATTCGTCTTGGAAGATTTTCGGCAGTGGCCGCTTGACGAAAATGGATGACCGTCTCCCGGCTTCGAACCGGTCCTTGCTCCTCATTCTGTGAAAAATGACGTTTGGAACCGATGCCGTGTGTGTTTGGAAACATACTCTTTTACTCGTGTTTCGTTGAGCGTTGATTCTAAGCGGGGTGTCATGTGCGGACATGATGGGTAAATCTTTACAAACTCAATACTCAGGTACCTTTCCCAACGAAGGATGATAGATGGACAAAAATACTCAGAAATATCAACGCCACATAATGGCCGGCCATTAAAAAGTGACTCCCACACGTTGCCAAGAAAAAGGCGTTGTTTGGTGACATTGAAAACGCATTGTACGGTAGGAAATTCCTTTACTAATAGGCGACTTATTTATGAACATCGTGCTACAGAGCGTGAGCGTGATTGGTCCCGGAATGCGGTGTGGGATCCCAGACTTTCCTCCGACAATCTGGTCTGAATAACCTTTGATGTCCGGCAGTATTTTTCGGTCCAATTTTAAACGGCTTCATTAGACGGAGTTCTGTCTAGAGCTTCGGGGAACCATTTCGTGGAAAGGCGAATGGTAGGAGTTTGTTCAGTCTGCCAGTAATAGGGGGAATGAAATACGGTTGTTGTTTGGAGAAAGTTTTAGAATCACTTACCCCCTCACTCCGTGAAAAACGGTAATCACAGCGAATCACGGTTTTCAACCAAAACCGACGTTCATGCTCTCACGAAATATTTGAATGTTGCGTTATAACTATTTTCCAAAATATGATCCATTTTTTCAATTGACTGAATATTTAAATGAATTTTATTTATTCATCTAGCTGACGCACACCATGTCTGCTACCCCAAGTAACAATTTTTGCTTAATTATGGTCATTAGAGCTGTAACATTAATCTTCATAAAAAGCTAAAGCGCATTCTATTCATTATCAGAACTCGGATAAAGCTCGTCTGGATAATCTGGCTATTTGGCCCTGTTCTAGAAACGTCATATTGACGGGTTATTGATATTCGATAAAATCATTTACAGCATTTTATTACAACAAAGCTTTAATAAAGCTATAATCAACAGGTTATCAATTTCGTTTTTTTTTCGATTCCGTTGCAAGTTTTTCTTTAATTTTTTCACAGGAACCATGATGGTTGATGAATAATGATTGCATTATTGAGATATGAACTGGTTAAAATTAATAGCCAAATCACTAAAGTTTTAATCATTTTAATAGCATCTTTTCTACTGTCAGTCAAGATTTTAGGTAAAATGGATATGAAATAGTAGCTTAAAATTAATGCGCCTCGTCAAGTTTCTAGAATCAGGACATCTTAATGAAATAATTTTATTCATGGGAAAAAATATTTCGTGAAAAATCTTTTTCAATAAATATAATTGTAAAACATGACATAATGACAACGCAAACATGATAAATTGATTGAAAGTAGACCTGCAATTTTTCTTTCAAATACTTGAATTTGAAATATTGTGAATCCATCAACATGGCGTCATTTTGTACCCTTCGATTTTACAACCAATATGGCGATAGTCAATTCAATGCTTAATAGCTTTAATATGGTCAGAAAAATGGCTTATTAGTTTTATAGCGATTTTATGAGAGCCATATAGATAGCTAAATTGGACGTTTCCCTCGCAAGGCAACCAATTACACGCGTAGGATGAGTTCCTCATTTCTGAGTTGTTAATCATGAGTACAGTTAATGAAGACAGGCGTTTTAAATGAAATAAATAAGGGATTGGCTTTGAGTTTCTAGTAGAATGATACTATGAGTGGAAGTCGAATATCGATGTCTGGCGCTATCTATCTGGGTCTATCTTGAAATAAAAAATGGCGGCTTCCGCTTAACTTTAAAATGTCTAAATGACTTAAAATCGCATGAAACCCCTAATAAAATGGGTATTTGGTGAAATAGCTTAACTAGAAGAAGTCGAATTTCGCATTCTGACGCCATTTTGAAATCCAATATGGCGACTTTCGCTGAACTTCCAAATGATGTTAATCACTGAAAATTGCATACAAGCCCCATAAAAGAAATTGAATTTCGCTATCTTGAAATCTAAGATGGTGGCTTCCAATCAACTTTGAAATGCTGTAAATGTCTTAAAATCGCATGAAAGCCTCACAATATTGGTATTGGGTAATACGACTTAGCAAGAAAACATCAAATTTTGCTTTCTGACGCCATCTTGAAATGCAAGATGGCTGCTTTCGCTTCACTTAAAAATGCTGTTAATCACTGAAAATCGCATGAAAGCTGCACAATATGGGTATTCGGTAAAAGGTCTAAACTGGGAGAAGTCAAATTTCGCTTTCTGACGCCATCATGAAATCCAAGATGGTGGCTACCGATTAACCCTTCAATCTTGTAAATGACTAAAAATCACATGAAAACCCCACATTATTGATGTGCATCGGGTGCAAGGGCTAAACGAGTAGAAGTCAAGTTTCGCTGCCTGATGCCACCCAATGATGACTTCCGCTGATCTTTGAAGTGTTGGAAATGGTCTAAAAACTGATTAAAATTTCATGCGATTTTCAATCATTAATACCATATTGTACCCATATGGTAAGAGTTTTATTCGATTTCATAAATTCGATTTCAAGATGGCGTCAGATAGCAAAATATGACTTCCTCTTGTTTAGCCCTTTCATCCAATATATTATGAGGGTTTCAAGTTATTATCAATAACATACAGGTTTGAAAAGAAAAAAAATGAAGAAGAAGTCAGATAGTGAAATTTGACTTGTACTCGTTGAGCCCTTTCAACTAATGCTCATATTCTGGGGGTTTCCTGCGATTTTCATTAATTTACAGCATTTTCAAGTTGAGCGAATGCCACCATCTTGGATTTCGAGAAGGCGTCTGGCAGCAGAACTCGACTTCTACTCGTTTAGCCCTTTCACACAATACCCATATTGTGGATGTTTCATGGGATTTTCCGCCATTTAAAGCTTTGAAAAAAAGGCGGATGACGCCATCTTGGATTAATGATGGCGTAAAGCAATAATTTTTTCCTCCTACTTGTTGGGCCCTTTCACTAAATACTCAAATATTGTAGAGATATTAATACCACTTCAGGTAATTTGAAGTATTTCAAAGATTTCTAATTTTTTTAAATTGAACTCAAAAACAACACACAAGACTTATCAAAAATGTGTAAATATAGGAATTTCAATTCAAATATGTACAATCTAGCCTGAGCGTGTCCCGTTTTGACATATTGGTCGAGGAATATTTTTAAAGAAGATACTGCCAAGACAGCCCTGCTTTAGTATTGGTACAAACTGCGACGTCGCAATCACGAAAAATCTTTTGATTTACAAGGGAACTCGTCTTTTTCGTTGATAACTCGGAGAATGTACTGGAATTTTTAAATTTTGTAAGCATGTTATTCTAGGAGGATTCTTGTTCTTCAAGATCGGTACTAAAAAAATTATATTTTCCAGTAATAAAATAGACTATTGCAGTTCGAAGAATCGTGGGTTTATCCAACTCAAATTTGCAAAACTTTAGCATTAGGTCTGAATATTCCATGAAAATGTTCAAGTCAGTTTGGTTTTAGCTTATCATTACAAAAAGTAATCAAAAACAATTTTTACTTCCGAAGCCACAATCTATTATTGGCATTTTAGTAAATTGAGTTAACAATCATTTATCGATGTTAATTGTTCTACATTAGAATTTTATATGGTGAACCGGTTTGATAAAAATCATGCCAGTCAGTTGAACACTCAATAATTACCCGCTAGATCTTTTTAATGCTGATTTTTATTCATTTTGACCAGGGAATCAAAAAATCGTTGTCCTCCGATAAAGTTTGCCGATCAAAACATCCGTTTTGTCGTGATGAAGTGATAAACCAGTTTCAGTAATACCTCGATATAAAGCAACGAAATTTCGTTGCTTTATATCGAAGTTACGTTATATCGAACACTACTTAAAATGGTCCTTTGGAGCATCGATAGTGATCGTAAATGTAAAAAAGTTGATTCTAAATTCTGTTTGTACGGTTTTAATACTTTTCACCATTAAAATCTTTGCTTCAATGCTCTAATCGCTCCTGATATGCCCAAAAGCGCCGTCTGCAGGCAGTTTTGTTTTTATATATTCATTCAATGCATTCCTTGACGTTTAATAATTGTGATAAATGTCACCAAATAATGACATTCTGATATGATAGGTGATTAAAACCAAACAAAAACCCCAAAGAGGGTGTACATATTTTCAAAACGGCTCAGAAACATCAGAAATGTTTCTTTGTTATTTTCATAGCAAGTGATAAAATCCGTGCATTCGCGATGGTACAGAAGTCTGTAGAGTAGACTGCTGCAAAAAATGACTTTTTGCTCCCATATGTTTTTGCACTGCCTTTTAGGTCACCAAGCATCGGTGTAAAATTTGAGACGAATTGGTTGATATCTGAGTAAGCGCAACGCGTTTCAATTTTGTATGGAAAATTGTATGGAAGAAGAAATTTTTGCACATTAAATCATCCAGAAAATTCAAATAAGCTTGAAATGAAGTCGGTTTTTAATTTTTAGTTTTGACTATTCTTAAGCTTCATTTTTTGCTTACATGACAAGCAGCTAAGAATTTTATGAAAAAAGTTATAACCATTTAAAAATAATAAATCTGAATCCATTGCAAATTATTCAAAAATGGCAGACATTGCTTGCTAGAGCTGTTAAAAATTGCATGAAATGTTTTTGCAAAGGCTTTATTAGTCGATAAATTCTCTCGCAATGCAAGGCAGTTTTTGAGACTTTTTATTTTCATCCTACTGTTACACAGCTTTCAAACAAACAGTCAAAAATGATTTGATTAAAAAAATGAATTTTGAAAAGAAAAATTTTATAAAACATTGAATAACTTTTCCGGGGAAAAAGAAAGGTTTGTGCTTTGTTCACATGAAATATACTGCAAGAATCAAGGAACATTTTGTTTTGAATGAAAAATTTTGTTTTCCCATACAAACTTCCATACAAACTACATGCCCTAACCTTACTTCAGCTTAAGCAACTTATCTGTAGGTGCAAATTTAGTCATTCAGTATTGAAATGGAGATACATGCTCTAGGCTGGATTTTCGAAAGCACAAAAGCGACTATCACAATACTAAAAGTACTGGAGTTACATTTTCAACGCTTCGGCTCATTCGTTCTTTATGCCTCTGAGAATCCATCGCATGGCTCAGAAAGATCATTACTATATTTTTATGACAAAAAAGTATTGAAATTAAACATATTTATTCAAATTAGAAACATTTTTAAAAGTTACGTAATATAGAGGCAAAAGTTGCTTTATACTGGGTTACGTTATATCGAGGTTGCTTTAAAAAGAGGTTGCTTTATATCGAGGTATTACTGTATCATTATCCGATCTGTTCGATTTGCTTCCCTAATTTTGGCACGTTTTAGCTTCAAGATGGCACTACATTCAATAATTAAATAAGAAAAAAACATAATACAATCTTTAAAGGGCTTACAAACTTCGTAACATAAATAATAGATAGATAGAGGCCGTATAACACAATCATATTCTCACACATGCATTCTCGTATAAATTTTCAATATTATCGTTTTTCTGACGTCACAAAAAATCCAATATGGCTCTCGGCACTAACTTTTTTAGATATTCTTTGCTGCGTGCCTTCATAAAACATGCAAAAATAAGCTTGGAGCAAATTTCTTAGTTTATGTTTTGTTGGAGCTTTAATAGAGCAATAGAGCATACGGAACTCTTCCTAAACAACTTAAACAGTATATTTAGTAAAAGCTTTCTAAGCGTTTCCGAAATACCTCAAAACAAATGGTTGAATCAAGACTCTGAGCATTTTTAATTACCGTAATAAAACGGTTATAAAACTAGCTGCTTTCAAAATGCCATAACACAACCATAAGACAACTTTTAAATGCTTGTTGGCTTAATCTGTGTTACTTGGGACACCTTCCAAAAATTATTGAAATTAGTGGTACCCAGGTACTTATAACAATTTTTATTCACTTGTGAAACATTTTATCCCTAAATTTTATTTTTATTCGAAAATAATCTTCCCTCATTCCCTTTGAATGTGAGGAGGGTTTTGATCTGTCATAGAAACATTTTTCGTAAAAAAAAGGCAACTGTCACATTTTGATTCATATGCTTCTGTGATATGCCAAAGTAACGTTACAAACATTTTCGTTGAATTTGGCTTTTTAACGCTATTCTATGCGTTTTCTACGAGCTTGCGAATGCTATAATTTTTTTCAGAAAATTCCAAACCTTTTACGAAATATTGACGAAATTGCTGTGCCTAAGTGATAGGGTAGATACTCTAGATTTCGACAGGAGCAAGTTTTCGATAAAATTTCAATGAAAAGTTTATCTTTCTATTTGGTGGCTCAAGCTAATTATGTTCATATTTTTCTATTTTTGTTCTTCCACTTTAGTATACTTGAATATAAAAATGCTTCTAAATAATTTATTGAATAGTAGTAAATCAACAATTTAAAAGAAACATTCTAAATCACCTATGAAATTCAATGCCATCGACCAAATAAGAATGATTTTGAATCACGAAAAAACCCTTATATTTGATTAAAAGTAACATAAAAGGAATCAATGGATTGATAAGGTTCTGAAATCAATCTTTTCGGTAATTTATTTTATAGTTTTGCTAATATTCAATGAATGTTTTTGAGCTGTCGAAAACTAGCGCTGAAAAATCACATAATAATCTATTTTTCGACATCCATCTTCTGCGGTATATTTATACTGTTTCCATGGTGTAAAAAACGCCATGAAGTAGACAAGCAATTACAATACGCAAATATTCATATTGCTGAGCTAACAAAGGAGGTGTAAATATGCTTGTCGAAAACTAAAACTTTCTGTGTCGAAAACTAAAATTGAATGTCGAAAACTAGATCATCGAGAGGAATGAAGAAAAAAGTCTGATTCATATAACCAATCATATTTGAAATGAAAAACTTTAGTCAAATAGTTTATGTTGGGTGTTGGGGGTCAACGACCTTTTTGTCTCTGCACCTTACCGTCTGGGGTTAGCGATGATAGCTGGTGCTGCCGTCCTCCGTCCAACATGGGGGAAAGATGTTAGGATTCACACGATGGACTGTGGCCCTTATTGGCTGTTGCATGCACTTTAATTGTTGGCGGTTTGAGCCATTTGGTTTGCCGTCATCGGTTCAAAAAGATCACACGCGATTTAAATTTAAACACACAACTCGACTTGATATTTTATTACAAACTATTCTTAACTTCTAACATTTAACATTAAGGTGACAAAATACGACACGCGTGGCGGCAACGGACGGTGACTTAGACTGGACTGACTTGCCAATCGTCTACTACCAGCCAGCCAGCCGGTTGTGGTGAGTTTCGTCTTCGTGGAGAGGATCGCTGGGCTATTGTTCTGCGATCGTGAAAAACTTCTCCCAACGGCCCACCGCACCGACAATGGGGGGGCATTGATGGGCTGCGATCAGTAGCGTACCTAGGAGCGATCACCTTCGTACATCCTCACCCACCCAGAAATAGCTCGATTTCTGAAAAATAAAAAGGAAAATCCTCTTCTTTGGGAAGGGAGGGGAAAGGAATAGGTTGGGATTTTTACACAATGTTTGACTCAACAACAACTTCTCTTTCTGGTTGAACGGGTAACAAACAAAGACGTTCAACTGCTCTGGTTTTAAACCCTGTTGCAGTCTTGAGCGTAACGACCCGTACTACCCCATCAATCCCTGGGTGCACTTCGTGAATCCGGCCCATCTTCCAGTGTATTGGTGGAGAATTATCATCACAGATCACCACCAGTTTTCCGACCTCAATCTTAACTGGTTTGTTCCACCTCTTCGTTCTAGCCTGTAGTTGGCAGAGATACTCCTGCTTCCACCGAGTCCATATCTGCTGCAATTTTTGTTGAACAATTTGAGAATTATTCAACCGATTTGTTGCTACATTTCTCAAATCTCGTTCTGGCAGACATTGAAGAGAGGAGCCAAGCCAGAAATGCGAAGGAGTTAGCGGCTCGAGATCGTTAGGATCATCTGTTAACTGTGTTATCGGTCGAGAGTTCAGACAACTCTCGACCTGAACCAAT
This sequence comes from Uranotaenia lowii, assembly GCF_029784155.1. Taxonomy (NCBI): domain Eukaryota; kingdom Metazoa; phylum Arthropoda; class Insecta; order Diptera; family Culicidae; genus Uranotaenia; species Uranotaenia lowii. The sequence continues at coordinate 43,068,813 of NC_073692.1, read as the reverse complement.
AATGTACTCATATCTTCAAATGGTAGTGGCTGATCACCGATCACTCTAAGAATGTGGTGTTTTGCCGAGCGCACAGCTGCTTCCCAGAGTCCACCGAAATGTGGGGCGCGGGGAGGGTTCAAATGCCACTGTATCCCCTCATCAGCACAATGTTTTGAAACCATCTCCTGGTGTTGTTTCGATGTAAACAGTTGGTGGATCTCTTGCAAATAATTTTTTGCTCCAATAAAATTAGTCCCGTTGTCCGAGAAGATATCAGCGATTCGCCCCCACCTCCCAATAAATCGTCGCAGTGCCTGGAGAAAACGATCAGTAGAAAGATCGGAAACCAACTCCAGATGAACTGCCTTGGTTGACAGGCATACGAAAAGAGCAACGTAGGCCTTAGAAGCTGGTTTTCGAGGTCCTGGCCGAACATAGATTGGACCAAAATAATCAACGCCGGTTTTTGTAAATGGCCTAGACGCTGTTACTCTTTCTGTAGGTAATTCGCCCATGAACTGCTGGATTGGAGTTGGCTTTGTCTTGAAACATCTCAAGCATTGGTGAACAACATTACGAACTCCACTCCTTCCTCCGAGTGGCCAGAATCGTTGCCTTATTGCGCTGAGCATCAGCTGGGGTCCACCATGGAGCAACTTTTCATGATAATGACGGAACAACAATTTAGTAAAACAGTGCTGAGCTGGGAGAACAAGAGGATGTTTAAAAGTTTCTGGTTCCAAGGAATTTTTAAGTCTTCCACCCAATTTTATGGATTTATTTTCGAGAAAGGGGTTGAACCATCGAAGAGGGGATCGACGCGACACAAAATCACCATTAGAGAGTGCCTTAAGCTCATCATTGAAACATTCTTTCTGAACAAGCCGAACTAAAACGTGTTCAGCTTCTGCTAACTCGACAGTTCTAAGAAATCCAGACGTAACTCCTTGTTCTGACCTTTTTAGCAACCGACACAATCTCATCCAAATGGCAGTGCAACGAATCAACTTTGTGTAGGAGGAGAAGTGCGAAATATACCATCTGTTGAATTCTTGCTTCTCTGAACCTGTCGCAGCAATTGTGGAACGCCTTCGTTCGTTTTCTTCGTCCCCTTCAGGGAATGTTCTCGTGGTAATAGGCCAACTATCTGGATAATCCGACAACCAACTAGGACCATTCCACCAAAATTGATTGTTTACTATTTCCTCCGGTGTTATTCCGCGTGATATGCGGTCGGCTGGGTTTTCTTTTCCGGCAACGTGATTCCATTGACAACCTTCCGTTAGAGTTTGGATTTTGCTGACTCGGTTTGCGACAAAAGTGGTCCAAGTAGATGGGATCGATTGAAGCCAACGCAGAACACATGTAGAATCAGTCCAAAAAACTGTTCTCAAACTCGTTTTAACTGACCTTTTTATCTGTTCATTGAGCTCTGCGGCCACAAGGGCCCCGCAGAGTTCAAGCCTGGGGATACTCTGACATTTGAGTGGTGCTACTCGCGATTTTGAAGTGAGCAAGCTGACCTTTACCTGACCGTCCCGATTCTGACTGCGCACGTAGGCACACGCACCATAAGCCTTCTCAGATGCATCAGAAAAGAAGTGTAATTCCACCGAAGTCGGCTGAGGCATGATGACACAACGATTGAGCTTGACTTGATTTAAAAGCGGAAGTTGGCGATTATATTTCTTCCACTGCTCACCCACCATTTGAGGCACCGGCTGATCCCAATTAAGTTTTTCTCCTTTTTCATCTTGCAACGTCCAAAGTAGTTGCATAAAAATCTTCGCGCTTGCTATCGTAGCTCCAAGTAGCCCCAAAGGATCAAACAATGCAGCGATAATTGCTAGGATTCGACGTTTGGTTAAAGGCTCGCTATCGTCTAAAGGTTGCAAAGAAAACTGGAAGCTGAATTCATCTGACAAGGGCATCCACGTAAGGCCCAAAGTTTTAACCGATGGATTGAGATCGAGTGGAATTCCTTCCGAGCAAGGAATAGCCAAGTTTTCTTGGGGTATATTGCCTAAGATCTCCAAGCAATTAGACGCGTATTTCCTCAAGCGAAATCCTCCGCTTGACATTAATTCATCCAGTTGACTTCGTAGGGTTCCGGCTTCTGAGGCATCATCTGTTCCTGTGATTACGTCATCCATATACGTATCGTCGAGAACAGCCCTTGCTGCTAGTGGAAAATTGACCTCCTCATCCATAGCGAGTTGTCGAAGCGTGCGTGTGGCCAAAAACGGTGCAGGTTTTGTTCCGTAGGTCACCGTGCAAAGTTCGTAGGTCGAAATCTCATCGGTAGGAGAAGATCTCCATAATATTGACTGGAGAGATTGATCTGATCGGTGGACTTCAATCTGACGAAACATTTTCTCCACATCAGCGACTATCATAAACTGTTTGGTGCGGCAACGTAGGATGATCGATCGTAGATCTTCTTGAACAACCGGACCGACAAGCAACGAATCGTTTAGGGATATTCCGGAAGATGTTTTGCAAGAAGCATCGAATACCACTCTCAGCTTCGTGGTGGTGCTGGCCTCTTTAACCACCGGATGGTGGGGCAAATAACAGCGTCCGACTGATTTTTTACCCATGCTACCTTCTGACAAATTTCTGACATTGTTTACAGACGCATTCGCTGACATTGATCTTACTGACTTATCAACTGACTCATCAACTGACTTCTCAACAGACTCATTTACAGACTCATTCTCACACATTTTAACAGACCGTCCTGCTGACTCTTCAACAGACTCATAAACTGACTCATTACTTGATCTCATATCTGACCCATGAACTGACTTGATAGCTGACTCGTAATCTGACTCATGAACCATACGCATATGACCCAAACTGACATATTCTTCCATAAAAGCGATGTATTGACTCCTCAGGTTCTCATCTCTGGCTAATCTTCGTTCCGTGGCTAGAAAACGCCGCAATGCGATCTCCTTAGATTCGCCAAGTTGCGCCAAAACGTTTTCATTCTTGGGTAAAGTGACTGTATAACGTCCATTAGGCTGTCGCTGCACCGTCTGGGTAAATAGGGTTTCGCAGCGAGCTTCTTCAGGTGAAAATACGACCGGGGACTCGACCTCCTCCAGGGACCAAAATCGAGTCATCATGGATTCTAGGGATTCTTCTGCCGAAATGGAATTATTCGCCACGGAGATAGAGGTTCTAGATTGAGAAATCCCTCCACAAACTACCCATCCAAATACGGAATAGTTCAGTGTTGGTAGCCCAGCCCCAAGATGGATCTTCTTGCCACTATCAAAGTATTCAAAGAAAGCTTCAATACCCAAAACGATGTCAACTTCACCAGAAATTGAAAAAGACGGATCAGCAAGTTCAATACCCTTTGGAATCTTCCATCCCTTGGTGGTTATCGAGGCGACAGGCAAGTTAGCGGTTACCTTTGGCAAAACGAGGAAACTCATCGACCGTTCGAATTCGGAAATGCGTGATCTGACAGATGCTCGAATTCTCTGCTTAACCCTGGTGGATGCTTGCCCGATTCCAATCACCGAAATGTCCACCCTTTCCCTGGGAACCTTCAGGCGTTGGCTCATGCGCTCCGTGAGTAGGTTGCTCTCTGACCCCGAGTCCAAAAGAGCCCGTGCTGGATACCGATTACCGTAATCGTCCTCTAGAACCACCACTGCGGTTGCCAAAAGAATTTGCGCTGAGCACTGTGAAGTATTCGCTGATTTCGTGACCGTTGCTGCTGAGGTAGTAACTTGAGTGGAGCTGGTGTCAGAATCCGCACGCGTTGGTTCACCTCTGCGTTGTTCCGAGCTAGTTGATGCTGCCCTTTCGTGGTCAAAGCAGACCAGACTATGATGACGACCCTTGCAATGTCGGCAAGAGTATTTCGACCTGCATTCTACCGCCTTGTGACCCTTGTTGAAACAATTCCGACACAGTTGATTTGTTCGCAATAGCTTTTCCCGATCAGCCACTGCCATGCGCTGAAAACTTGAACATTGATACAGCGGATGATCTGACGCGCAAGCTACACAACGTTTGCCGAACGTTTGAACCGTATTAAAGCTTCGCCTCACGAATGGTTTTGGTTTAACAGATGATAATTGCTGCTGTGGAAGTTTTTGCTCAACTGGTTTAGCTGGTAACGATTCCAAAACGCGAACTCGTCTCTGCAGGAATTCCGTCAAGTTTTTTATCAAATCTTGGTCCTCATTTGCCGAAAATTCTTCCCATCCTCTGCGTGTCACTGGATCGAGACGCGAGGAGAGAATCTGAACCAATAGCAGATCCTTATAATCTACCGGTTGTACGATTTGATCCAAGGTCTGCACAATTCTTTCGAAACCTTCTAAAAGAACGTGCAAATCTGTGACGGATTCCTTGGTGAGTGTTGGCAGTTGGAACAGGGCTTGAACCTGTCTTTTCCGAAGTTGTTTGTTGTTATTATAGCGCTTTACTAACAAATCCCAAGCGATTTGATAGTTTGCTTGAGTAATTTTCAAAGGGTCAATAAAGGCTTTCGGTTCACCTTGCAAGCAGCCCTTTAAATAGTGGAACTTTTCCACTTCAGGTAAGTCGGGTTTCCAATGAATCAACGAAGTATAAAGATCCCTAAAGCTTAACCATTCTTCAATGTCACCATTGAAGGTCTGCAACTTGATCTGAGGAAGTCGAACATGATCAAGTGTGGATTGTGATAAGCTTTCGTTGGCCCGAGAAGTTAGATCATTTTCCGGAACCCTCCTCCTCTCTTTAATTCTCTCCATCAGAAACGATTTTGCATGGTAATATTGCTCACTGTAAAGTAGCCTATCTTTTTCGCAGGTATTTTCGAATTCATCAAAGTCTTCGTGCGATTGAATGTCTACTAACGCATCGTTAAACCGTTCCCATAAACTGTCTAACTCCTCCAGGCGTACCTCAATTTCAGAAGTAGAACATTCTTCTTGAAAATTATCGACAAAACGCCAAATGTCTCCCGCCGATATTTGAATCTGTCTGAATTTAACGTTCAATAGTTTTAAGGATGGCGCAGCAGCAGTTGCTGCAGCTGCAGAAGTCACCTTCTTTGTGACTGGCATAATTAATCAAAATCCAAAAAATTCCAACAAAAACTGACAAACACAGTGTTACTGACGGTAAAACAGCCCAAAGCTGATAAATCTCTGACACAATCTGACAATTCAATATCTTATAGTTTTTGTTACAATCAGCCCAAAGCTGATAAATCTCTGACTCAATCTGACAATTTAATCTCATATAATTTGATTACAATCAACCCAAAGCTGATAAAATCTCTTACACAATCTCACAAATCATATGTAAACCAATCTGACACAAAACAGACTCAAAACAGGCCGGATTCACTTTCAGCACCAGAATACAACAACGTTGACCGAGCGTGATAAATTTTCAAATGAGTAATTGATTTTCGCATTAGCATTCCATGATCAAACAAAATTCAAATAATTGTGATATCGTTTCCAACATCCATTACACAAGTCCAAATCACAATATAGCACCTCACAGCTTCACTGTGGTATAAACGACAAGATTTAGAGTTCAACATACAATGCAATTTTCCAATCGCGGTGCCAATCATGAACCACCAGACACAGTCCGACACAAACTGACCAAACTTGCAATTGTTCAAAAGAACTCTCCAACTCACAACAGAATCCCCGGGCAAACGCACCAGGAAGCAACCCAAACAATCCGTCAGACAGAAAAACTTCGAGTCATGGACCTCTTGTCCTATGACGCCAGGGCTCAGGTAATAGTGTTTGGGTTGAAGAGGATTAATTACCGTTAGAATTATTTTTTTCCAAAAGAAAATAAATATTTTTCCCGATTTCATTTAACTTACGTAAATTTCAAATCGCTTGATAACGCAGGTTGAGCACCACTGACATCGAACCAATATGTGTTGATCGTCAAACCAGCAATCGGGTAGCGAAACCTTTCGCCTCGTCTGAGCTGCAGTCGATGATGATGGTGACGATGATGTTCCAATCACCGTCCGTGATCTGGAAACCTAAAGGCCCACAGCGATGTTCCAATCGCCGCCAATCGTTGCAGCTTACCAACGGATAGTCCAGGGAGATTGTTTCCGAGTCTAAGGCACCGAGGTCCAAACCAACGACCAGATTCGTTGGCACCTGAGTTGTGGCTCGTAATCACCGGTCGCTGCGTTGATGTGTGTTGTTTAAACTTGCCAGCCTCCAGCAAGTTGATTGCAGATGAATCCAAAAAACCCGCAATTGATGGGCCGATGCACCAAGTTGAGCCAAGCCAAGCCAAGAGACAATGGCGCGCATGCAGAAATGTATTGTTGGCTTAATTTCAATGGCGAATTAAGCTTGGGCTCGGCGGCTTGGTTGTAATGGCGATCCCGCGAAGAAAATGGTTCCTTGTACCGTTCCAGGTGGCTTCCAAAATGGTCCGAAAAATCCGGTCGAAGTGGCCAAAATGTTGGGTGTTGGGGGTCAACGACCTTTTTGTCTCTGCACCTTACCGTCTGGGGTTAGCGATGATAGCTGGTGCTGCCGTCCTCCGTCCAACATGGGGGAAAGATGTTAGGATTCACACGATGGACTGTGGCCCTTATTGGCTGTTGCATGCACTTTAATTGTTGGCGGTTTGAGCCATTTGGTTTGCCGTCATCGGTTCAAAAAGATCACACGCGATTTAAATTTAAACACACAACTCGACTTGATATTTTATTACAAACTATTCTTAACTTCTAACATTTAACATTAAGGTGACAAAATACGACACGCGTGGCGGCAACGGACGGTGACTTAGACTGGACTGACTTGCCAATCGTCTACTACCAGCCAGCCAGCCGGTTGTGGTGAGTTTCGTCTTCGTGGAGAGGATCGCTGGGCTATTGTTCTGCGATCGTGAAAAACTTCTCCCAACGGCCCACCGCACCGACAATGGGGGGGCATTGATGGGCTGCGATCAGTAGCGTACCTAGGAGCGATCACCTTCGTACAGTTTATTTACATTGTTTTTCTGACAAATCGAGCAAAAACTGTCGAAATCTAGGTATTTTACCCAAATTATCAAATTTTCAATGAAAAAAAAACAAAACATGTCTAGGAACTTAAGCAGGTTTTGAGCGATAGGTACTTTAAATTTCTAATTTATTGATCTGCCTTGTGAAGAAATCATAACAAAACTTATTCCAATCATCGTAATTCACCGAACAAGGTAAGTCTCATTGAGGGCAAAGCTCGCCGTTACTGAACGTAAATTGCAAGGTACACAACTTTTCATTCCAGTTAAAATAGATTACTGGCTATTTATTTCTGAATGAACTGGCGACGACCGGGAGGGGCTCCTGGTCGTCGTCATATGAATAATGGGGTGTGCTGAAAATCGATAAGAATTAGGAATAAGGCAAAACTCGGCCAACTCACCAAGTTGGCTGCCATAACGGACATACTAATTCGGTTCCACCTTCGGCATAACAAATCCTTCCCCGTTGCCATCTCTTTCTCTGGCTCACCTCTTCTTTCGTTCGAGTTTCTCTTCCATCTTGCGTCTTGCCCTCCGTTTACCTATATCCTTCGCTACGGAAAAGTGGAAAGCGAAACACCAGTCAGTGTCACGTTCACCCAATTGACAACCAATCAGCTGCAGGGACCGAGAAACGCGTTGGCGGCAAGACAAGCAAGTGCCGTCAATGTCGCTCGATCGTTCATTCAATCGGAAAAATAGACACTTACATGTCATACATATGCAGTCGCACACATCCACAGTCATACAAGCAAACATAACCTACCAGAGACAACTGGTTCGGCAGCAGTAGTAGTTTCGTTACCCGGTGCAACCCATCGCTCGTTCACCTGATTCCTACAAAACGGAACGTCGTGTTTGTTTTGGCTTCGGCAGCTCCCCCTGCCGGCCTAGTATGTGGATTTGCATGTTGACATCAGGTCGGGACAAATTTTACACGAGACAAAAACCAATTTCTCCCGGTTGTTGGAGGATAACAACTTACAGGACAGGAATCGACCGACGGACGTGTTGACAAGTGTAACTATTGATTCTCTAACGATAGATGGTGTTGTTTCCATAAGCAGGATTGGTTTTGTTGCAACGAGCGTCAGATATTGAGGCACATGTTCAAGAAGAAAAGATCAAAAAGGCATCAGAGAATACTAGGATCATGATTTTTTTTAGAAATAACCACTGAAAACCGTTTTTAACAGCTTTGGCCGAATACCAATCTCACGAAACGAAAGACGTGAGGTCGATAGCCGAAACCTACTCTGTTTGGTTTTGGCTATACGGAATCAGGGAATCAAATCAATCGTTACTGAATTTATCGATAAAGGGTGTCCACGATGAAATTGCCACACACAAAATTGTTTTGCAAAATTCGAGTTTTCATCCGATTGCCATCAAATTTTCAGAGATTGAAAAATAACTATTTAACTTCATTTTACCATTTTACTCGTATTTTGTTTACAATCCATATGCAAATGCCAGCACCCATACTTTCTTCAGTTCCTCGACTGTCTTCGTTACCTTAGGTCGTTTAAGAAGATGCTGCTTCACAATCGCCCAGTACTTCTCCATAGGGCGGAGCCCCGGAGTGTTGGGAGGGTTGAACATTTTCGGCACGAAATTGACCTTATTGTCCGCATACCACTTCAGCACGTCCTTGGAGTAGTGGCATCAGGCCAAATCCGGATAGAAGATTGTTTGGACGTTGTGGGCCTTCAGGAGAGGAAGCAGCCGCTTCTCGAGGCACTCTTTCATGTACACCTGTCCGTTCATCGTGTCTTGGGTCACGAAAGGTGCACTCCGCTTCCCGCACGTGCAGATGGCAGAGGTGCAAAGAGATCCCTTTACGCTACATGCAGTGTCGATTCTTACAGCCCGACGTCAGCCACGAAAGAATGGTCTTGCAAAGTTGCAAACTGATTCTTTCTCCCTTACGTACAGAACGTCGAACGTGTCTGCAAGTAAAATTCAACCGCGCGATGACTGCACGTTCCGAAAATTTGAAACGATTCTCCGAAGTTAAGAACACTTGCAAACTTGCAAGCCCGAAGATAAAATCCCTTGAGCCGAACAGAAAGAATCATTTCCGAAGATAGCTACAGTCTGCAACTTGCAGACTGTAAGTTGCTTGCATGCAGCGCGATGATGCGATGTACGTTTGCAAACTTGCAAGTTACAGACAGAACCGTAGACTCTTTCTTGTGCTGTGCGGTTCGATTCGTTCGTTCCACCAACCTAAAACCGAACCGAATCTATGGAGAAAGAAAGTGATAGGCCGAGGTGCCGCCGACTATCCATTCAGTTGCCGTTCAGCCATCGAAGCGTGCGTATGTAGGTATATGGCTATCCGCATAACGCTCGGCGTGCCGTACGACAAGAGTAAGGACATGTTGGAGTTGTTGTTGTTGGTGCCTTCGTGTTCGTTTCGTTTTCTTCTAAGACGGATTCGAAAGGAAGTGATGCCCAACTGTTATTTGAGTTTTCAATTATCATACTAGGGTGATTGAGATAAATCATCACAGCAAATACAAGCAAATTTGTTTTGATCACAACTTTGTCATCTTACAAATTATTTATGAATACAAATTGTTGAAAATCATCTTTATTGCTTTCTAACAGAGCTGCGTTAAAATTCTTTGAAGGTTCGGCCCGAAATTTTCAATCGATTCTCCTCAGATTAAATTGTGTGTTTCAGATTTAGAATTCAGTTTTATTTGCTTCGACATGTATAAGAATCACGTCATCTTTACCAAGTAATCTTGGGAGTCATGTCTTTTTCTGTGGTCTGCTACACTCAGACAGAATTTTTTGGTAACAGTTGTGGAAAGGTTTAGCTGTAAACCAACAATTTACCGGGTTCCATGTGGTAAAATCGATCATCTCAAACCTAAATCAAAATTTCTCCGGAAAATCACTGTCAGGAAGCTGCCGCTGCGAAAAATCTGATATTGCTGCAATGGAAAAAAAATTTCACAAAATTTGACTTGAAGATCTTTTTTCATCATTTTAAAATGTTCCTAACATGGAAATATTATAACAAAAATATTTATTCCAAAACATCAATCTTTCGAGTGTAAAATGAACTTCAAAATACAATATTTTCAAAGCGATGGAAAACTCCCAGCATATCGCATTCAGTTTTACTGATAAAGCTTTTAGAAAACAGATTTATGGTTAATCAATCACTGACTATATATTATTTTTTACTTCTTTGCTGAAAACTGTAAAGCGTTTTAAGTTATAGGTACTCTACAGTTACTATTTATCTTAGATATTACGAAACTGCTTAAAAAAAGCTGGACGTTTCACGGTTATACATATCACGTTTTCGCCCATCAATCAGTCAATTGTATAATCTTCAAAATAAGATGTATGGAAACGGAATACATTATTGATTTGTGTTTCAAAGTCAGCAGCTGATGTATTTTATATCAAAATTAATTGACTAAAGAATTAACATGAATGAACATTTTCATACAAATCGGAATTTTTGTTTCAAGTTTGTAAAACTGTTTGCGATTCCTTCGGTACGAATCGGAGAATCGATTGAAAATTTCGGGCCGAACCTTCAAAGAATTTTAACGCAGCTCTGTTAGAAAGCAATAAAGATGATTTTCAACAATAGTTTAGATCAGTTTTAGTTAACAACTTTGTATTCATAAATAACTTGTAAGATGACAAAGTTATGATCAAAACAAATTTGCTTGTATTTGCTGTGAAGATTTATCTCAATCACCCTAGTATGATAATTGAAAACTCAAATAACAGTTGGGCATCACTTCCTTTCGAATCCGTCTTAGAAGAAAACGAAACGAACACGAAGGCACCAACAACAACAACTCCAACATGTCCTTACTCTTGTCGTACGGCACGCCGAGCGTTATGCGGACAGCCATATACCTACATACGCACGCTTCGATGGCTGAACGTCAACTGAATGGATAGTCGGCGGCACCTCGGCCTATCACTTTCTTTCTCCATCAGAGATGCCAATGTGCCTGATTTTTCAGGCGTTGCCTGATTTTTTGAGGCTATGCCTGACAACCTGATAAGCCTTTGAATTTCTCTGATTTTTTAAAATATGCCTGATTTTGCCTGGTTTTTGCGAATGTCATGAAAAATGGGTAGTAAGGAACTGGAGTAGGTACCACAGCTGAAGTGATAAGTGAAAATGTGGCTGAATCAAAGCAATCGAAAGATTCTCGTTCATTCTTATGTAAAAAAAGAGATTTAATAAATGGAATCTTTCGATTGCTTGATGCATTAGAATTCATCCAAGTACTGTCACAACACATATTCGAGGAGTGAAAATGTGGTGCGGTGACCAAAAAAAAAGGTCTTCACTTTGAGCGAAATTTCCGTTACTTTAACGAGCTTTAACATTGCCTGATTTTGCCTGATTTTTATTTCGCCAGTTCCCTGATCTTTGAAAAAAAATGTTGGCAACCCTGTTCTCCATAGATTCGGTTCGGTTTTAGGTTGGTGGAACGAACGAATCGAACCGCACAGCACAAGAAAGAGTCTACGGTTCTGTCTGTAACTTGCAAGTTTGCAAACGTACATCGCATCATCGCGCTGCATGCAAGCAACTTACAGTCTGCAAGTTGCAGACTGTAGCTATCTTCGGAAATGATTCTTTCTGTTCGGCTCAAGGGATTTTATCTTCGGGCTTGCAAGTTTGCAAGTGTTCTTAACTTCGGAGAATCGTTTCAAATTTTCGGAACGTGCAGTCAAAGGATTTTACCGCGCGGTTGACTTTTACTTGCAGACACGTTCGACGTTCTGCACATAAGGGAGAAAGAATCAGTTTGCAACTTTGCAAGACGATTCTTTCGTGGCTCACGTCGGGCTGTTAGAATCGGCTAAAAGTCGTGCGCTGCATGCTACATGTAGGGATCTCTTTGCACCTCTGGCAGATGGCTTGCCAAACCAGGCATTTCTTCGCAAATTTATACATCTTCTGAGTGCAGACATGCTCCGGAACGCTGAACTTATCCTTGGCCGTGAAAAACAGGTTGCCGGGGATCTGTTTGAAGTCGGCCTTCACATATGTTTCGTCGTCCATGATGCAGCATTCAACTTTCGTCAGCATGTTGAGGTAACTATTCCTGGCGAGGGTTTTGGCGGACTTGTTCTGCTTCTCATCGCTATTAGAGGTCTTTTGTACCTTGAACGTTCGAAGCCCAGCCTTAGTTGGGGCCTTCTGGACAAAATTTCGGTTAAGGTGCAGCTTCTTAGCCACATCACAAACGGAGGCGTTCGGATTTCGGTTGAAGGCCCCAACTACGTGGTTGTGATTTTTGTGATTTTTCCTTCCCTTCTGGGCTTCCGGTCAGAGGTCAATCGTTCCTCTAACCGCTTAATCACTCGCGACACCGTGGAATTCGCGATTCCCAACGTTTTAGCGATGGAACCATGCGAGAGATACTTGTTTTATTTTCTCGAGTTTTGGTCACATGACTTTAAAACAAGCAGGATGTAAACAATGCACTATGAACTAAATCCACCCAAATTTTCATTGAATTCTACCCAACGGTTAAAAAGTTAGAGCAATTTCATAGTGTGGCTGAGGAATGACATGTTCGACACAAGGTATTCTCTTCACAACCTATCCCAGTGTTCTCCATTCCGGTCGGGTATATTATCCGTCTTTTTTTAAATTTATTTGACTGAATTTTAACTTTTAAAGTCATTTATCCCAAGATTACTCTCCGTCGAAACTGATAATGAGTAATGGTTTTTTTTTGTTTCGATTATAGTCGTTTTGCCATCTTTATGGCATTCGCGACTTTATCAACGTTGCAGTTGGCGGATCGTTATTGAAAAACTTTTCCGGTACAACTGTGTTCGATGTTTGCTCTTGGGCTCGAACTCACGGACATCGGCACAGGAGGCAACAGACTTGCCAATTGAGCTATATCACAAGATCGGAATTTTAAAAAAATCATCTTCGCAGTTTCTTGGCTTTAATCACAATTTTTAACTCTCATCTCAACTATCTTCGCATCTCGTTTGTTTATTTATTTTTAAGAAACTAAAACTGTTCTATCAAGATGCTATCAAGGTTTCACCACTGATCACACTGACATGTCACTTAGAACAAAAGTTCGATCATTTTGTGGCTAATTTTTTTTGTCAAATTTTGCAGGTTCGCAATACCGACGGTAGGTGGCAAACCTGCAAAATGTAACAAAAAAATGCCCTGTAGGAAAAATGTACCTGTTTAGCCCGATTTTGTCGAAGAAATTGCCTATATTTTTTTGAAAGTTGGGTGGCACTTTCTAACTGGGATAGCATTTCTTCAAATCGATCGATACGCACTCTGGAATCGACATTGCGTACTGTTGGAAAAATTATCCAACAAACGAAATCGAGTGTCCAGTCAGTGTGGTCAGTGGTTTCACCCTTAAAACTCGACATAAACTTTTCATTTTTTTAAATGTTAACCCAACGCACTTGAAATTTCAAACTATTTGTTCAGGCTGTTCTCTAGCCTTTCTCATTTTTTTCTATTATCTCAAGCTGTCTCCTCAACCAACTTGATTATTAATTTTTGTTTTTTTTTTGTATTTTTGTTATAGACACTATAATTTCATATAGTCTGGCAAAGAGAATGACGGGAGCCAACCGAACTGTCATTCGCGGGAGCCAATCGAGCAAACTTTTCAAATATCGGAAAATCATGGTTGTGAAGTATTGTGATTCATAAACCTTTTTTGGCTTTTTGGTAACATTAACTCAAGTTATTTAGCATAATTTCCACTGGTTTTATACCTATAGATTATATTATATTTTTCCAAAGCCATTTGGAGTTGAACTGACAAAAATAGCATATAATTCACGAATCTAATAAACTATTTTTTATTTTGCAACTGGAAAGAGTTATGAAGAGCTTGAACATTATCATAGAATGCTCGATTGGCTCCGCGCGAATGACAGTTCGATTGGCTCCCGTCCTTCTCTTTGCCAGACTATATGAAATTATAGTGTCTATAACAAAAATACAAAAAAAAACCTTACCGCATCCAGTTCGGACATGACAATATTTAAACTTCACTCGACTGGTCCATTTGCAGCTTGTGCTTCAGGTCAGCACGAACCGAACCGAACTGATTTTGATCGTTACGTAAAAACGGTACACCACCGATTGCCACGACGTCGTTCACCAGATTTTTCCGCTAGTGGAGCACCAACTGGTTTTGATCCGGCACGCAAATCAAATCAGAATCAAAACAAATGCCGCGGTTTGGCGTTTCTCTTTATCATGCCTAACAGGGATGCCAGTCGCACTACTATTTTCTATAATGTGCGCAATTGAAAATTCAAGGCAAGTAATTTAATGACACGTAATTTTTTTCGACCTGTACAAGCAAATATCATGCTCCTTTTTGTTACAGGACATTTGCTGTGTAATTAAATGAGGACCCATTAACTTTCAGACAAATTAATTTAAAATTACTTGCTTTTCAAATCACAGGTTGATTTATTTTGAAGGAATCCATTTCAAATGACACGTAATAGTCATTTTTTTTCTGTGTATGGTTCATTCTTATTATGAGCAATCTTCCAACTGTCCTCTCGATACCCTTATTTCCTCCTTTCAAGTTTTCCCCTCGACACGCTCATAGTTGCATCATTTCTCAAGTTGTTCTCCGGATCAACACGATTTTTTTTCTCAAATTGAAAGTAGTCCTCTCGACTCGCTTTAAATTTCAATCTTATTTCAAGCTTTCATCTTAACCGGCCTTCTAATTTCAAACTGTTCCCTCAATTCGCTTGAAATTTCTTTTGATGCTTTCAGGCTGTCCTCTCAACTCGCCTGTCAATTTCAAGCGGTCCTCTCAACTCGCTCGAAATTTCTATCGATACGCTTAGACTGTCCTCTCAACTCGCCTGTCAATTTCAAGCTGCCCTCTCAGCTCGCTTGAAATTTATATCGATACACTTAGGCTGTCCTCTCAACTCGCCTGTCAATGTCAAGCTGTCCTCTCAACTCGCTCGAAATTTCTATCAATACGTTTAGGCTGTCCTCTCAACTCGCCTGTCAATTCAAGCTGTCCTCTCAACTCGCCTTTCAATTTCAAGCTGTCCTCTCAACTCGATTGAAATTTCTATCGGTACTTTCAGGCTGTCCTCTCAGCTCGCCTTTCAATTTCAAGCTGTCCTCTCAACTCTATTGAAATTGCTATCGATACGTTTAGGCTGTCCTCTGAACTTGCCTTTCAATTTCAAGCTGTCCTCTCAACTCGCCTTCCAATCCAAGCTGTCTTCTCAACCCGCTTGAAATTGTGAACATGATCAAGCTGTACTCACGACTTGCTTGAAATTTAATTTTTATTTCAAGTTGTCTTCTCAACGGAACTTCGATGCTTAATTCACCAATTCCAGTTTCGGTATTTCACAACCCGCTAACTTGCCATAAAAAAGATAATTTT